>NC_140592.1:9865484-10252984 GCF_964204655.1 Triturus cristatus | reverse complement strand
CGAAAGTGGATAGGGCAGACATCCGAATGTATCGTCACCGTAACGGGGACTTGCGATCGGCCCGAGGTTATCTAGAGTCACCAAAGCGGCCGGGCGAGCCCGGATTGGTCTTGGTCTGATAAATGCACGCATCCCGGGAGGTCAGCTCTAGAATTACCACAGTTATCCAAGTAACAGATGGAGCGATCAAAGGAACCATAACTGATTTAATGAGCCATTCCCAGTTTCACTGTACCGGCCGTGTGTACTTACACGTACATGGCTTAATCTTTGAGACAAGCATATGCTACTGGCAGGATCAACCAGGTAGCCGCATCTGCTGACAGGGTTCGGGGGGGCCGCGTGCCCATCTCCCCGACCGGACCACCTTCGCGCTCACCCTTCTCTCGCGGGAGCCTGCTGGGGGGAAAGGAGCCCACCCGCCTGGGCGGGAGGGCTCGCCGGAGGGGTGAAGAGAGAGGTGGCAGGTCGCATGGGCACCGGCAGGCCCATCCGTCTCCCCCGGAAGGGAGAGGCGGGCCGAGGCGCAGCCTGAGCGAAATGCAGGGGTGCCGGGGCCTGGCGGCGGCGGCACCCCTCGGAACGGTCATTCCGAGCTGCTGCGGAAATGTGCTGGGCGGAGAGGGGTGACGGCGTGGCAAACGGGGCCTAGTACGGACCTGCTGGGCAGCAGCGTCCGAGGGCCTGGCGCCACCCGACCCCTTCCGCTCGGGGTCAGACCACTGAGGGGCATGAGCTGCCGGGGCCGCTCGGCCTTCGCTCTGCTGGGTAGGGTGAAGGGCCTCCCGCCAGGATGCAGGCCCTCGAGTCGGACGGTCCATGCGGGGAGGAAGCTAATCGCTTGAAACAACAGCCGAGGCTGGCCAAGCAGTCCATCCCTAAATGGACCGAGAGTGCCCAATCGATCAGAATACGGCCGGGGCATCCCCTCTGCAGGCCACCCTGCACAGGGGGGATGGCGGCTTCAGATCCCTGCCTGCTCCCGGGGCGAGCGGGCTCAAAGGGAGGGCCCATCGATGGGGGCCGGGAGGAAGGCGTGCACCCGGGCCCCCGGAGGCCCCCAGCGGGCAGGCCCAGGCGCTGCCTTCCCCGTCTCGCAGTTGCTGGACCTCACGGAGGTCTGACCCAGCAAACCCGGAGAAAAAAGGACCATCGGGAAGGGGCTGAGAGGCAGGTGCGTACTCGGGCCCCTGGGGGCCCCGGCGGGCAGGCCCGGGCGCTGCCTTACCCGTCTCGCGATCGCCGGACCTCACGGAGGTCTGACCCAGCAAATCCAGCGAAAAAAGGACCATCGGGAAGGGGCTGAGAGGCAGGAGCGTACCCAGGCCCCTGGGGGCCCCGGCGGGCGGGCCCCGGGTCTGCCTTCCCCCGTCTCGGGATCACCGGACCTCCCGGAGGTCTGACCCAGCAAACCTGGCGAAGATAGGACCATCAGGAAGGGGCTGAGAGGCAGGAGCGTACCCGGGCACCTGGGGGCCCCGGGTCTGCCTTCCCCCGTCTCGGGATCGCCGGACCTCACGGAGCTCTGACCCAGCAAACTCGGAGAAAAAGGACCATCGGGAAGGGGGCTGAGAGGCAGGTGTGCATACGCGGGCCCCTTGGGGCCCCGCTTCAGGCGGGCCCAGGTGCTGCCTTCCCCTGTCACGGGATCCACGGACCTCACGGTGGTCTGCCCCAGAAAACTCGGAGAGAAAGGACCATCGGGAAGGGGCTGAGAGGCAGGAGCGTACCTGGGACCCTGGGGGCCCCGGCGGGCGGGCCCCGGGTCTGCCTTCCCCTGATTCAGAATCGCCAAACCACTCGGAGGTCTGACTGACCCTCTCCCTAGTAATCCGGAGGAAAATTACCCCCCTTTCTTGTAATCCGTGCGCACGAGGTGACAGAGGGGACCCAAGGCGCGAATGTACCCGACCTCCTGGCAGCCCTCGCTGGTATCCGGGAGGCAAATGGACCCTCGTCGAGACTTCCAGGCGAGCCCGGCCATCTGGTCGCCCCATAGGAAAGCATTGCGCGCGACCAGATGTCCGAAGGGAAGATTGCCAAATGGGACGTGCGCGACCAGATGGCCGAGGGGACAGGCGCGACCAGATGGCCGAAGGGGAAAGTTACCACTAGATCGCCGGGCTCGGAAGGGAAGGTATCTGGTCGCTCTGTGCCCCAACGAACGAGTGAGCGGGAGCCGGAGCATGGGGGGCCGGAGGCCCAGGGCCCACAGCTGGGCCCCAGCCATGGAGGCTGCGTGGGGGACCCGTGGGCCCTCCGACCCAGGGCCCGCAGAAAACCTCGACAAGCAGGGGAGGCCTGCACGGGACCGACAGACCCCAGTCCCGGGCACTTGGCAGAGCGGCAGGCCGGGGGAAGGGGCCCGGGGCCGGGGACCCCAACCCGGGGCCCCTGAACCCAGCCAGGGCTCCCAGGCCCGGAGGCGCAGGGGAAGCCTCCCCGGGCCCTCCGGACCCCGCCCCTGGCACCCTGCCACGCGGCAGGACCACCCAGGACAGAGCCCGGGGTGGGGAGGCCGCCCTCCCCTGGGCCCCCCAGGGGCCCGGCCGGAGCTCCTGAACCCAGACGAGTGAAGGGTGGCTCCCCGGCCACAACGGAACCCCGTCCTGGGCCTTTGGCAGTGCCGCAGGCCGGGGGATGGGGCCCGGGCCGGAGACCCCGACCCGGGGCCCCACCGGGCCCCTGGACCCAGCCGGGGCTCCCGGGACCGGAGGCACAGCGGAGCCTCCCTGGGCCCTCCGGACCCCACCCCGGGCACCCTGCCACGTGGCAGGACCCAGGGCCCCCAGGGGCCCGGCCAAAGCTCCTGAACTCAGACAAACAAAGGGAGGCTCCCCGGCCACAACGGAACCCCGTCCTGGGCCTTTGGGAGTGCCGCAGGCTGGGGGACGGGGCCCGGGGCCGGAGACCCCAACCCGGGGCCCGACCAGGCCCCTGGACCCAGCAGGAGCTCCCAGGTCCGGAGGCACAGGGGGAGCCTCCCCGGGCCCTCCAGACCCCGCCCCAGGCACCCTGCCACGCGGCAGGTCCCAGGACGGAGCCCAGGGTGGGGAGGCCGCCCTCCCCGGGGCCCCCAAGGGCCCGGCCGGAGCTCCTGAACCTGATCCAGCGAGGGGAGGCTCCCCGGCCACAACGGAACCCCCGACCGGGCCTCTGGACCCATCTGGAGCTCCCGGGCCCGGAAGCACAGGGGGAGCCTCCCTGGGCCCTCTGGACCCCGCCCCGGGTACCCTGTCACACGGCAGGACCCAGGACGGAGCCCAGGGTGGGGAGGCCGCCCTCCCCGGGGCCCCCAGGGGCCCGGCCGGAGCTCCTGAACCCAGACGAGTGAGGGGAGGCTCCCCGGCCACAACAGAACCCTGTCCCGGGCCTTTGGGAGTACCACCGGCCTGGGGGACGGGGCCCGGGGACGGAGCCCCCCATCCGGGGCCCGCCCGGGCCCCTGGACCCAGCCAGGGCTCCCAGGCCCGGAGGCACAGGGGAACCTTCCCGGGCCCTCCGGACCCCACCCCGGGCACCCTGCCACGTGGCAGGTCCCAGGACGGAGCCCGGGGTGGGGAGGCCACCCTCCCCGGGGCCCCCAGGGGCCCGGCCGGAGCTCCTGAACCCAAACCAGCGAGGGGAGGCTCCCCGGCCACAACAGAAGCCCGTCCCGGGCCTTTGGCAGTGCCGCGGGCCGGGGGACGGGGCCGGAGACCCCAACCAGGGGCCCGGGCCCTGGACCCAGCCGGGGCTCTCAGGACCGCAGGTGCAGAGGAAGCCTCCCCGGGCCCTCTGGACCCTGTCCCGGGCACCCTGCCACGCGGCAGGCCCTGGGACAGACCCGGGGCTGGGGCGGCATCCGGGCCCATCCAGCTGCCGGCTGAGGACCGAGAGGGGTCCCAGAGTACCCTGTCCCTAGTAATCCGGAGGAAGGCTACCCCCCTTTCTTGTAACCCGGGCGCTCCGGGTGACGGCGCCCGGCCTCCTGGAGCCCTGGCTGGGATCTGGGAGGCGAATGGACCCTCATCGGGACTTCCAGGCCGGCCCGGCCATCTGGTCGCCCCATTGGAAAGCATTGCGCGCGACCAGATGGCCGAGGGGAAAGGAGCGACCGGATGGCCGGCACCTGAAAGGACTCCCGTCTGCCCGAGCCATAGCGGTAGGGCTCCCACCTGCCCATCCACCCACCAAGGGCTTGGGGGGACTCTGCTTCCCGGGGTGGGCTCGGGGGACCCCGGCTGGGCCTCAGGCATGGGGAGGACCACCGGAGCTCTCGGGGCCCAGGCGCCTGGGGGAGGACTGCCCGGGACCCGTGGAGCCCGTCCCTGGGCACTTTGCCACGCCGGGAGCCGGAGGAGGGAAGCCCCGGAGGCCTGGGAGGATGTTGCCCGGGCATAGCCCATCTGGTCCCCGGCAAGGAACTGCTGGCCCCGGAGGGGTGTTCCGGCATACCCTGCCCCTACTAATCCGGAGGAAGGCTACCGTCCTTTCTTGTAACCCGCGCGCTCCGGGTGACGAAGGGGACCCTAGGCGCGGACGCGCCCGACCTCCTGGAGCCCTGGCTGGGATCCGGGAGGTGAATGGACCCTCATCGGGACTTCCAGGGCGGCCCGGCCATCTGGTCGCCCCATTGGAAAGCATTGCGTGCGACCAGATGGCCGAGGGGAAAGGAGCGACCGGAAGGCCGGCACCTGAAAGGACTCCCGTCTGCCCGAGCCATAGCGGTAGGGCTCCCACCTGCCCACCCACCCGCCAAGGGCTCGGGGGGACTCTGCTTCCCGGGGTGGGTTCGGGGGACCCCGGCTGGGCCTCAGGCACGGGGAGGACCACCAGAGCTCTCGGGGCCCGGGCGCCCGGGGGATGACTGCCCGGGACCCTTGGAGCCCGTCCCTGGGCACTTTACCCCGCCGCGGGCCGGAGGAGGGAAGCCCCGGAGGCCTGGGAGGATGTTGCCCGGGTGTAGCCCATCTGGTCCCCGGCAAAGAACCGTCAGCCCCGGAGGGGTGTTCCGGCATACCCTGCCCCTACTATTCCGGAGGAAGGCTACCGTCCTTTCTTGTAACCTGCGCGCTCCGGGTGATGGAGGGGACCCTAGGCGCGGACGCTCCCGACCTCCTGGAGCCCTGGCTGGGATCCGGGAGGTGAATGGACCCTCATCGGGACTTCCAGGCCGGCCCGGCCATCTGTTCGCCCCATTGGAAAGCATTGCGCGCGACCAGATGGCCGAGGGGAGAGGTGCAACCAGATGTCCGGGACTGAAAGGACTCCCATCTGTCCAACCCCGAGCCTTCGCGCTAGGGTTCCCGCCTGCCCACGCAGGGCTCCGTGGCTGCAGGGCTGTGGGGCTCCAGGGCTGCAGGACTCCGGGGCTGCAGGGCCCCAGGGCTGCAGCGCTCCAGGGCTGCAGGGCTCCGGGGCTGCAGGGCTCCAGGGCTGCAGGGCTCCGGGGCTGCAGAGCTCCAGGGCTGCAGGGCTCCGGGGCTGCAGGGCTCCGGGGCTGCAGGGCTCCGGGCCTGCAGGGCTCCAGGCTGCAGGGCTCCGGGGCTGCAGGGCTCCAGGGCTGCAGGGCTCCAGGGCTGCAGGGCTCCGGGGCTGCAGGGCTCCAGGGCTGCAGGGCTCCAGGGCTG
The DNA here is from genome assembly GCF_964204655.1 of Triturus cristatus. NCBI lineage: Eukaryota > Metazoa > Chordata > Amphibia > Caudata > Salamandridae > Triturus > Triturus cristatus. The sequence goes on along the minus strand of NC_140592.1, from coordinate 10,247,372 downwards.
CAGGGCTCCGGGGCTCCGGGGCTGCAGGGCTCCAGGGCTGCAGGGCTCCGGGGCTGCAGGGCTCCGGGGCTGCAGGGCTCCGAGCCTGCAGGGCTCCAGGCTGCAGGGCTGCAGGGCTTCGGGGCTTCAGGGCTGCAGGGCTCCAGGGCTGCAGGGCTCCGGGGCTGCAGGGCTCCAGGGCTCCAGGGCTTCAGGGCTGCAGGCCTTGGGGGGGGGGGCTCGTAGACCCCACGCTGGGCCTCAGGCATGGGAGGCCTGGCGGAGCTCCCGGGGCCCGGATGCCCTGGGGACCCATGGAGCCCGTCCCGGGCACTTTGCCTCGCCGCGGGCTGGAGGAGGGAGCACCGGACGCCCCGGGGAAGTGTCATCCGGGCTTGGCCCATCTGGTCCCCGCCTGAGAGCCGCCATCCCCAGGACGGGTGTCCCGGCAAACCCTGCCCCTACTAATCCGGAGGAAGGCTACCCACCTTTCTTGTAACCCTCGCGCTCCGAGTGACGGAGGGGATCCTAGGTGCGGATGCGCCTGACCTCCTGGAGCCCTGACTGGGATCTGGCAGTCAAATGAGCCCTCATCGGCACTTTCAGGCTGGCCCGGCCATCTGGTCGCCCCATTGGAAAGCATTGCGTGCGACAAGATGGCCGAGGGAAAGGTGCGACCAGATGGCCGGGACCGAAAGGACTCCCAGCTGCCCACACCGAGCCATAGCGGTAGGGCTCCGGGGCTCTGCACCAGGGTCATTTGTCCCGGGCAGATGGACACTTGGCAGGCCGCAGGATGTGGGATCCCAGGCCCTGACCAAAAATCAGGAGGCCCGGGGCCGGTCCCTGCTTCACAACGCAGCCAGGCCGGGGAGGTCGGGGAGCCTGACAAAGCACGAGGGACCCCAGTCCCGGGCACACGGTCCCTCAGGTTGTACGCTCCTTTTCCACAATTTGTTTCAAAATTCCGCGAAGTAGCATTGCGAAAATTCCGCCCAGCCCTAGTGAGGACCCCGACATCAGAGTGTCAAAAATTCAGGATCAGCCCAGGACAGGGAAGGTGACCTCTTCTGGTGTAACACCAGCGTTACACCCCTCTCTGGTGCTACTCTCTCCGGCTCGGGCTCATCCGGACCCCTTCCTAGATGTGCCTCCTCGGTTGTTCTGCGAATTTCCCTAGTGTTGGATTCTTCAGTCAGATTGCAGCAAAATCGGGCAGCATCTCAGCACAGCATCAGCATCTCAGCATCAAGTGTGTCTAACTAACTAGAACTTACCTCTGTTATACCAATTCAAATGTATGATCCACCCCCAAATGTTTCAATTCCATGGGCACCCGCAATTTGATTGGGCCAAGCAGTTGGGTGAGGACATCACACCATACTAAGTGCAATATTTTTCTTTAGTCTATCGTCTAACGCCAGCCCCATAATTTTAAAACCCACAAGCTTTATTCCCACAAGCATTTCATATGTGGATCGATAAGGCTGTTATACATTGTTGCTTCTTCTTCCTCTCGTAGGGTCAAGAGTTACGTTTCTCATGTCCTTGCTGGGCTTGGGTTTGGCAGTCAGTCAATTACTTCACTTGTTCCACGACAAGCAGACATTTGCGCATGCGTAGAAGCCACAAGGAAACAGAGACGTGGTCACCCTCCAAGGCCCAAATACGAACTATTAATAAAGTCAGAGAAGAACATGTTAGAATACAAAATTAAATGAACTCACTGTATACCACTTACTTCTAATCTAACCCCATTTACTTAATAAATCTTTTGCATTAATGGCTTTAGTAAAACTTACATAGGTTAGTTTCAGCACAGTATGTGCGTTAGTGCGTTACTTTGAAGCAGCCATATTAGAAGCTATTGCGCAGCTGCAGAGTTTTCCCCCCAAGTGACAGAAAACGTCATACTACGTAGATTTAGTAGAAGCATGCGCAAAAGAGTTCCCGCGTTTTAGCGGCCATTTTAGGACACTCAGGTTATTCATTAGTGAAGCACATAGAAAAGCGTCCCCTAGGTACAATATGTAAAACGTGGTGCACTATTAGTACTCACAGACGGGTTTATTATAATGTTACAGTTAATTTGAGAGGATTGCATACGAGCAAGTCTCTCTTAATGCGAAACCCTGCTCCATCAATCCCCTCTCTGATGGCATTTTATGCCATCACTAAATTCTATCAAAATCAGATGCCATTCTACCATTTCAATGTCTTCAAATCTTTTATTCCTTCATTTATCTTTCTTAAAATGTGATCCTTTCATTCTTTTATAGATATTTCCCTTCAATTCTTCAAGTCATATTTCTTCTAATTTTCTTTTCCTACCCTTCTCATTCACTTCGTACCTTTTTCTTTTCCACTACATTTGCAGCAACACATTATCATCAAAACTAGCAAAGTTATGGCCATGATTGGCAATAATATTTGACCTAAAATACTTTTATCTATATTAGAAAACCAACTACTAATGGTGGAAAAACTATTTGTTATTTTCTTCCATACACTGTCTACCTCCAGTGGTTTCAGTTCCTCTTCCAAATGAGTAATGTTTTTAAGACATCTTCCAATGTCTACACTCTAGTCAGGTATATACGTGCAACAATAATGCGCTTTTAGCATTTTACAGACTCCACCCTCTTTTGCCAATAAGATATCAAGGGCAAGTCGATTTTGCAAAACCATAGATCTAACAACAACTAACTCTGTATTGATCAGTAAAAATCCTCCAGCAGTGTCAGTGAATAACCGATCAACTACTGTTGACAATTGACAGATTTTTCAAGAATTCAGCAGAACCCCCACTGAAGGTATTAATGCACCAAATATATCACCTACTATTTCAGAAAAACTGGCTCTTTTATATCTGGTTAGTCCACTACTGTCATTATTGCTTCCAGTGATTCTTTTAACATGATAAACTTTAGGGAATACTATTTCAAAATAGCAACTCCCATACCAGTGATCAGGCAACCTAAAATAGGCTTTGTTTCCACAAATATAATAAATTCCAGGAAATACTGGCTCAGTTCCTCCTTTTAGTCCCCAACCCCCAATAACTAGGAAGTTATGTTCACATTCACTGGAACCAATAAATACATTGTTATATTCAGTTTTAAGCCTATGACAACAGATTTTTCCCTTCTTTTCAAAGTCCAGAGACATAGCAGCATGAGTCTTGCCAGTTGGCAAAAGATCTTCCCTTTCAGCCCATTTAGGTATCTGGAGTTTCGGTTCAGAGGCTCTTCTTTGGAAACCTGTCTTCTGTTTTCTACTAAATTCAAAAATATATTTTCTTCTTCATGTAATTTACAGGTTAAGTTGCGTTTATGAGCATCAGCTATATCTATTGCCTTCATTGTTAGTAAATATTCACCCATGAATTGTGAGTCTCTGGTACTAAGGGCAGGGTTCATGCTCTTTCGCATAGGGACTTCTGAAAATATGACATCTACATTTGAATAATAATACTGCAGCTTTCCAGTTCTATAGAATAAACTAGCCAATACACTACATGAGATACCATATGTCAAGGGTAAATGATGATACGTTACCCCTTCAACTACTGAATTTGGCAATTTCATGCAAACATAACAATCACTAACTTCCATAGTTTCTACATAATGGACTAAGAGATTTGCAAATACATTTAAATCAGTTTCATTCTTATCTACAGTGTGGTGTAAATCTAGCTCATCTGGTGTTTCTAAGTCTACTCTATCTCCTTTAATATTTGCTACTTCTGTGTGTGTATTAGTACTATTCTGTTTATCAGTAACCATAAAATAGGGAAAGGCTATTGCTAATATTATCCATATTACAAGGACTAATATTAACTACATATACAGGTTCTACAACATTTCTTTATACAGCTTTGTTTTGGGTTACCAGTAACTTTATCCTCAGACATTTTTGGCCAGGAAGATTTTTCTCTTCTTTAATTCAGAACCTGATATGAGATAACACCTTAGGCGTCTTCTCTTTTTCAAGTCGGTCTCACTTCTTCCTTAATTTGTTCAACATTCAACTCTTCATCACTTTCTTCATTTAAGTCGAGGTTTTCAAAGTCTTCAAGCATAACATGTGTCCATTCAGGACCCTTGAACTTGTTATTCAAAGTCTTTAATCTTTGACTTTTTCACTTTGGTATTACTTTGGAAGGTCCAGATTGACTAGTTACTTCATTTACATGATCAGGTTCTTCACTGATTGTCTAAAGACGGTATCTCAGTCTCTTGATAATTCTTGGCCAATTATCACCTTTTTGACTTTTCTTAAACTTCACTGCACTTTGGCACAACTTGATCAGCTTCGTCCTCAGATTTCTTCTCTATCTGACCTTGTCCAGGGCTTATTATTTTGGCCTTTTCTGCCTGGATGGGTTCATCTACCTCAATCTGACCCTGTTCAGGACTGGTGATGTCTGGTTGTTCTTCTGTATCCTGAACATGCGTTTCTATGCCTATCTGGTCCTGTTCAGGTCTTTTCACCTCTGTACCTTCTTCTGCCTGAACGTTTTCTCTAAGTCCTAACTGTCCCTCCTCAGACTCCGGAATGGGGCTTTGAGTTTCTTCTGTCTGAGTATATTGCTCTCTCCTTAACTGTTCCTGCTCAGGCTCCCTAACAGACGTTTCCCTATTTTCTTGAGCGAGTTCTTCTATATCTGTCTGGTCCTCACTCTTTTCCTGTCTATCTAACTGTGTTTCACTTCTAGTTCTTAAAAGTACTTCAGGTATGTCCACCACTGGGATCCAGTCGTCCTGATAAGTGCTCGGTTGATCTTGGCAGCTACCTCAGGTTCTTCAGCTGCACAACCTTCTGCACCATCAATTCCTTGTTTCAATTGTAACTCTTCTTCTTCGGGAGCTGGCACCCTTTTGGTATGACTTGCATGGATCCAATTAGGCAACCCTTCACTCTTTACAGCTGTTGAGGTAGTCAATATAACTTGATGCGGTTTATCCCACCTTGGTGCTAGGGACGATTCTCGTGTGTGATTCTTCACAACTACCCAGTCACCGGGATTCAGATCATGCGATTGGCTCAGCTGTCTGTTGACCTGATGAGAGATAGAAGGCACTCTGTCAGGCAACTCTTTGCAATACTCCAAAACCAAGTCATCAGTTATATTCAACAGCTTATGTCCTGGTACATATGCTTGTCTCATTGCTCTTCCCATGAGTATTTCATGGGGACTCAATCGAATATTTTTGTCTGGAATACTTCTGAGTCCCATCAGAACAAGAGGCAAAGCATCAGGCCATTTCAGTGGGGTGGATGCACACCTTTCCGAGTCTTGACTTGATTGTGCAATTCAATTGTTCTACCACTCCAGAAGCCTCTGGACGGTAAGCGCAGTGCAATTTTTGTTCGACTTTAAATGCTTCATAAATTAGTCAAATTATTTCATTATTAAAATGAGATCCTCTATCTGATTCAGTTGTTACTGGGAAACCAAATCTTGGGATAAGTTCTATCAATAAAAGTTTGGCCACTGTCAAGCTGTGGTAAATAATTTAATTACCGGGACTTAATTTGATACAGAAACATAATAAAATAGCTCAGTAAATAAGAGGCAGAATCCGTGGTATTAGAGGTTCGGAATGGGCTTTATTCCAATGGTCGATTATAATCGGTTGCTCCAGGTTCCATCACCACGAAGGTTCAGGAAGTGAAGTACATACGTTATTGACAATCAATTACTTTTATACAATAAGCATTACAGTGAAGCAAATACAAGAGGCGTAACAATTGATAGTGGAGATAATATATTCATACGTGGCAAAGATAGGCGTAACTGGGTGTGTTTAAAGAACGTCATCAGATGTGATGTCATAAGAGGGTGGTTACATGAAAGAATTTCGCAATGTCAGCAGAAATACTTGGCAGAAATGCGCGCGCAGCAGCATGACGTGTGATTGACGTGCAGCTAGGGGGTGAAGGGGACTTGACATTTAGCTCTACATGTGGCGACAAATGTCTGGAGGGTCAAGTCAACCTAATCCCAAATCATATCTAACATCCTATGTTTAAAGAACTATGTTATCCAAAAGAGAGGCCTTCTTGGAGTAGAATCTTATTCTATACTGACTATACTGACTGTTAGTGCGTGTACAAGCGTCTAAGTGTCTACACTAGATGCGAGGGCAGGAATCTTCCATGGTAACAGTGCTATGAATTACTTGCATAAAGACAGAGAAGCCGGGCCTTTGCTCGGTAGCTGGCAGAATGTTTACTTAAGCTACTAGACAGGAATGCATTGGGCAGGGAGCGGAGCAGATAATTTCCGAAGGTGAAATACAGTTCTTGGCAGGCAGCAAGCTGATGTCAGGCATCGGGAGCCGCGCAGAGGATGAGACAAAGTTCATGGTCACAGATGCAGGCTCGGACTGGAGCTTCAGAGACAGAAAGCAAGAAAAGCTTGATGACAGAATCAGGGCCTACTTGCCTGGACTGTAAAATGGCATAAGTGAACCATATAAAGGCGGTGGCCTTTCGTACTTAGGAATGGAATATCCGGCCCATTCATGGCGGATCTGAAAGAGGAAATGTTAACGGTGGACGCACATGTATTTGCGTCTTCATAACTGGAACTGGAGGGATCATACATGTACTTGTAACATGCACATAGAACCGTTGGGGTCCAAGATAGGGGACATAACTGACCAGAAAATCCATACTTCCACATTCCCTCCTTGTCCCCTACTTGCCCGTCAAGAGATATCAATCTTCATTAATCCATTGATCTGTTCATATAGCATCATTTGTTCTTCTTTTTTCTTCCGGGATCTTGAATGAAAATCTTGATGTGGAATGCACGATGTGGCACACAGACCACAAATCGCTGGTCCACATTGCAGGCATAAGCAGCAACTGAATAGTATGAGAAGGCCAATACCTAGGAAGGATAGAACTCTCCATCCCCAGGCTGATAACACGCTCCAAAACCAACCGGACCAAGTCCAGGTGCCTGGATTCTGGTGTATCTGGCTTACAATCTTATGAAGGTGCGTTATAGCTTTATATACAGATGGCGAATTTTCTGGTATGAAAATGCAACAGCTTGATCCGATGACCCTACAAGCTCCGCCCCTATCGGCCAGGATAACGTCAAGGACAAGACGATTTTGAAGCACAACAATCCGCATAGCAGACTGCTCTTCTGTTAAATTGCCTAAGGCGGAAATAGTTTCGTTCACTACTGCTTCAAGGGTTCTAGTCAATCTACGTATCAGCTTACTATTAGTAACGGTACCTATATAGGGAAAGAGACCTTTATTGAAATCTGTGTATTTTTCCCATGCTGTTTCAGTGTAGTCGACTATTGGGAGATCTCTCCTTTCTCTATTGTGTACTAAATGAGTATTTCTGTGATAATCAGGAGGAGCTAGAAAAACAGGTGGCAAAAGGAATCCAATGTAGCAAGTACCATCCCAATCTAGAGGCAAACGTACATATGCCGTCTGACCACATATAAAATAGGAATGGCGGGAAGCTCTAAATGTAGACTTGCCTTGATCACTGAATTCTATTACAGTGGTGCATCTACTATGGCCCATATGTATGGAACCATTCTTTCTTACACATAATTCACCTTTTACTGGAAATACTGACATGGCGGGCAAACTTGGATTAGCTTCGGATTCAACATTCAAGATCAGGAGATTAAGCGTAAAATTACCTAATCCATATACTTCATTTTCTAGATCAGTTCCTGTTCTTTTGGGAAGTCCCTCCTTGTTGGGGTGGCAGACCTTAAGTAAAACTAAGTTCAGATTTCCCCATACCCCATTGTCTTGATAAACTGCAGAGTTCGAATTTTGGGAATTAATTAAACTAAACCATGCTCCACAGGAGCCGTTATGTGTGAACGGATATGGAAAAAGAGGTAGAATTCCTTTATAGTTCTGATAGGGAGGGAGTCGGCCACATATCCAACAATTTGTAGCATTGCTAACCTGATGGGAATGATGTAACATACTAATAAAAGTGTTATTGCGCAGCGCAAATCTGTACGACAATTCATGCGGAGGTAATTCGCTAAAAGAAAGTTCAGCAGTAATATTATAGACATGTCTAGAAATAGGATAACATATGTGCAACAATATACTTGCAGTAATTATTAAAAGACTAAGGAAAAACGAAATTAATAACGTCACTGTACAATGGCTACGCAGTGATTTACAGTACGCCTGTCGTTTCAGCATTTTTCGGGTGTATTCTCTATTCAGGTCCAAGGGATACATGTCAGAGACAATTCAACCGCTTCACCTTGGAGAGGACTTAAACAATCAAATTGCTTGACTGATTGGACCTGAGCTTTAGTTTATAATGTTCGGCATTACTCTTTTCAACAAAAGGAAGTTTTGAGTCAATGGGTGAAGACACACGAGGTGTGGTATTCACGTCTGCTGGTAGTCCATGAAATTTCTTGATATGACTTGAATGAATCCAGCCTTTCCTGCCTTCGATCTTCACGGCTGTCCTCGTCGTTAATAACACGAGCTGAGGCGACCTCCACCTAGGATCCAGCTGAGTCTTTCGATCAAAGTTCCTCACGAAAACGAGATCCCCCGGAATTACGTCATGGGGTTTCACTTCAGTGTTGTTAGGAAAAGCTGCAGCTACCTGTGAACGACAAGATTGTAGTGCAGACATCAAGGAAGCCAAGTAATCTGTCAGCATATTACAGTCAATATCAGTTATTTTACGTGGTATAGGCGTCCCCCACATATTTGGTGGTCTACCGAAGATCACCTCATACGGGGATAGCCCTGTTCGAGAGTGTGCTACCATTCTCATGTAAAAGAGTGCAACTGGTAATGCTACTACCCAGTCGACACCTTTCTCCCTGCATATTTTGGACAGTCTGATTTTTAAAGTTTGATTATGTCGTTCCACGAGACCTGCTGCCTCGGGGTGTCGGACACAATGAAACTTCCACTGATATCCTAGCAAAAGTGAAACGTGTTTCATTAATTCGGATGAGAACGGCTGGCCGTTATCTGAGTAGACAGCACGTGGTAAACCGTATCGTGGGAAGAATTCTCGAACTAGCTGCTTGGCAGTAGTCGGGGCAGTGTAATCTGATACCGGGTACGCTTCGGTCCAACGGGAAAGAGCACAGACAACTACGAGAACATATTTGAATCCTCGACATCGTTCCATCTGGATATAATCCATCTGGAGAATTTCAAAAGGGTGATCAGGAGGCTGAAATCCACCCTGCTCTACGGGAATGCTTTTTCCTGGGTTGAACTGACAACAGATCATACAGGTACGAACTTTTTGTTTCGATGCTGCTCGTAAATGCTTGTTGAACCAAATATGTTGAATGCTGTCTAGCATAGCTTTCTCTCCTAGATGCGCTGGACTATGGACAGTGTTAATAATGACTTGGACCATTGAATCAGGAAGGAACCACACAGATTTTTCCTTCGTCATCCATCCTTGATCCGTTTGGATCCCTCCTAATTCAGTCCATTTCCTTATTTCGTCTGGAGTAGCATGTGTCTGTATGTCAATTACATCAAGAGCGGGATCCTTAACCATCATGCAATGTGTTGGTGTCTGGACTATTGTCTTTGTCATGTCGGATGTTTGAGTTTGAGCAGTCTGTTTAGCTGTTCTGTCAGCTAGATCATTGCCTTGAGAAATGATATCAGTAATTTTCGTATGAGCTTTACATTTCATAATCGATATTGCAATGGGCAAATGTATTGCATCTAATAAGGCATGAATGAGGGGTCCGTGCTGAATGTGGGCACCGTGAGAAGTTAAATAACCTCTCTCTCGCCACAGCACGCCGAAGTCATGTACAACTCCGAATGCATAACGTGAATCAGTGTATATGTTGACTCTTTTATTTGTGGCTTGAATACAGGCCTGTGTCAGAGCGACGAGCTCTGCTGCTTGAGCGGACAAGGTATTTATACACTTGGTTTCAATAATTTCAGTGTCTGTTGTGACTGCGTAAGCGGCCACTAACTCTCCTGTACTTGTTCTCATACATGAACCATCTACATACAACGTCAGGTCTGGATCTGACAATGGAACATCTGTCAAGTCTTGTCTGGGTTTCGTCGTGATTGTAATAACATCAATACAATCATGGGCTAATGGGTCTGTTCCATTTACAGGTAAAAGTGTGGCAGGATTCAATGTGTTACAACGTCTGATTTCTATATGTGGCTGAAACAATGTTAGTTCATACCCTGTAAGTCGTGCTATAGTCAAGTGTTGTGTTTGCGTTCGATTCACAAGAACCTCTACTGCGTGTGGTACTTGTACTGTCAATGGATGTCCTAACACTATGGCATCGCTTTGTCTGATTGCTAAAGCTGTCGCTGCCACTGATTTCAGGCACGCAGGCAGAGCCTGAGCTACGGGATCTAATGTACTAGAAAAATAAGCACACGGTTTGTGCGATCCTGCTTGTTCCTGTGTGAGTACTGACAAGGCAGTACCTTCTCGTTCTGTAACAAAGAGTGTAAAATGTTTTCTGTAACATGGTGTTGCTAAAACAGGTGCTTGACATAAAGCTTTCTTTAGGCTTTCAAAAGCTAGTGTGTGTTCCTGAGTCCAAGGGAGAACAGTCGATGTGGCTGCCTCCTGTGTTGTTAATTGAATGAGTGGTTTTGCTAGAAATGCATACTGAGGGATCCACTGTCTACAATATGAAGTGAGGCCTATGAAAGCCCGCACCTCCTTTTGTGTCTTGGGTATTGGCATATTAGCTATTAACTGAATACGATCTGGTGTAAGCTGCCTTCCCTCCTTGGACAGCGAGTGACCAAGGTAAATAACTCGCTGGACACAGAATTGCAGCTTAGAAGGGGACACCTTGTGCCCCTTTTCGGCTAGAAATTGTAAAACCGTCAGTGATGCTTTTTCACATTCAGGTTCGCTTCGGGCGGTGATCAGCAGATCATCGACATATTGAAGCAAGGCAGTGTTAACTGGCATGTGGATACTGTCGAGTTCTCGTTTCAGTGCTTGGCTATAGATGCTGGGGCTTTCTGTAAATCCTTGAGGTGCGCGTGTGAATTTAAAGCTACGTCCATTTAAACTAAATCCGAACAAATATTGGCTTTCCGGATCTATTGGGACGCTGAAAAAGGCATTCTTGAGATCAATTACAGTAAAGAATGTTGCTTCGGAATCAATAGCTGTCAGTAATGAAGAGATGTCTGGAACTACGGGGTATTGTGGTACAATACATTTATTTAATTCGCGCAGATTAATTACCAATCGATATACTGGGGGAGCCTTTGGATCAGTTCGTTTAAGAATCGGAATTATCGGTGAATTACATACATTGGAGTCGGTCTCCACAACCACTCCTTGGCCGATAAGTTCGTCAATGATTTGCAGTAAAGCCATTACAGCATCTGGGGGTAACTTGTATTGTCGCATTCGTGGTAGTACCACTCCTGCCTTTAGTGTGACTCGATAGGGTGTAATGTTCATGCAACCAACATCTGTAGGGCCTTGTGCCCATAAATGTGTGGGTAAAGTCTGCAGTCGGGAATCCATATCTCGAGACACATAATGACCTTTGAAATCACGTAAAAACAATCTTACTCCTTCCGGAGAGCAACATATTATAGCTCCTAGAGCTTTCAGTGTTTTTATTCCTAACAAGTTTTCTGGACATGATTTAGTAAGCAATAAATCTGTAGTTCTGGTCAAGGGTCCTATCGTAAGTGGAAGAGGCTGCGATACTTCATTAACAATAGGTTTTCCTGAAAAACCAAGGGAAATATTCTGTGAGCCTGAGAGGGGTGCCCCTGGAACTTCACTACGTTTTATGGTTGTTCGACTTGCCCCTGTATCGAGTAAAAATTTTCTATCTTGGCCTAATAATTCACTATGTACATAAGGTCCTTCTTGGTCTACAGGGACCTCGATAAGGGGTAAGTCAACTTCCCTCTCTAGGCTGGTTCATGCATATCGTTGATAATCAGGATAGTCATACTGTGCGGTCTGGTACAGCTGTCGTGTCGTGGTTTGTGTGGCAGCAGCCGGCAACGCTGGTGCGGCTGGCACAAACTGTATAGACTGTTGTGGAGCTGGCATGGCCTGTGCATGCTGCGGTGCTCCTTGTTCATTCTGATCCTGTCTAAGTGGCCGTGGTCTTTCTTTTGTAATACCTGTGGCGATATTACGCTTCAGGACTGGGCAATCGTGTATGTAATGTCCTGGCTGTTTACAATAGTTGCATGTCCCTTTTACAGGTCCTGCTGAATCACCGGAATGTGTCGTACCCTTTTTATGTCCTTCAGCTGGAACTGTCTGAGAGACTAGCATTTTCATCTTTGTGTCTTTCATGCGTCTTTGTTCATGTTCTTGTTCCTCTCTAATCCTATTGTAATGGTACTGTAACATTTGTAACATTTGTGATGGGGTATTACCTTGCCATGTACTCTCGAATTTTAATACTCTATTCTTCACTTGGGGCAAAGAATTTTCAACTAATTTTGTCACAAACAGATGTGGGTATGACTCGCTACTTGCTTTTATACCACTATTTATACCAAAACATTTTTCGAATCGGGCATAGAAATCACTAGTGTCTTCATCTTGCTTTTGCTTACAGGCTGAGATTGCACCCCAGTCTTCCTTTTTCGTAGTTAATAAACGTGGCAGTACCTGTACTAGTAAACCTGGCAGTGCTTTAGTTTTGTCCCCAAGCCCCGAACCTGGACCTCGGGCCTTTTCTTCATTTTCTAATGCTGCCCAATCTATCTTTTGGTCTCCTACCTCCCACTCTTTTTCCTTGAGTTTTTCATAAATGCCAGCAGGCATTAATACCTTTAATATTGTCATAATGTCGGGATAGGTATACTCTCCCATGAGTAACATATCTTTAATTTCTCGGTGGAAACCCGCTGGGTCTTTGTCATGACTGGGTACCACTTTCTTCATTTCTAACAATTCTATTTTCGATATGGGCGTATATACATATACACGTTTAAACTGATTATCCTCGCCCTTTATTGGGTGTACTTCTCGTAAGGGATTCTGTCTGTCCATGTAATACATCGGTCTTTCCTTGATGGGCAATGAAACATGTTCTGGACATACAAAAAGAATGTACTGTTTTCTATATTCTAGTATTTCCTTAATTAACTTAGTACCTGAACCTCTCCATCTATTCGTGAGTAATTCAGTCAATATACCAGGTAAGGGACCAGGATCTGAATGTTGGCTTTTATATAGTATAAGAAGTTGTTGAATCATATAAATCCCAGCTAAACGCTGTTCATCTGGGGTGAGGTTCAAAAATGTGTGTGCTACTGTATCATCACCATACTTTCCGGGACTGTCAACCCAGTGAACGGCTGACCTGGCTAATTCTTGTTCATCCATAGAATCGAGAAAATGATAACCCCTTCGTTCTCGCAATAATTTGTCAGCGGCTTGGAACGAATGCTCGGGGGATCTCATATTTATTATAGGTGTTTGGAAATTCCTGTTATTATCTGGACATATCGGACGTATCGGGTCAGTAAAATATCTAGTACTATTACAAGATCTTCCTCTACCTACATAGGCTATGGTTTCTGACTGTCCTGTGGACGGTCCTGATCCTTCTTCCTCCTCGTTTTGTTCAAACTGGTCTACCGTTAATCTTTCTTCGTGTAGGCGTTCTATTTCTTTACGGATCTTTCTGCACATGGCTATTATACATTTTTGCCTATCATGTCTCCCTTCTGATATATTCTGGCTCCATCTGGTAAGAGTTTGCATTATTTCCGGGTCTACCCCCGGTCGGTCTTGATTCCTGATCACACAATTTATGAGGAAACGTAACAGTTCCCCTTGTATCTCCACTTTCTGGTATTCCATAGCTCTATTAATACATTCAAAGTCTCGCCCTGTTTGGACATAATGATATATATTATCTAGATGCATAGTCATTCCTGGTAACTTCCCTAAATACACCGCGGCTTGTCTGATACGTAATGATGCCAGGATCATTTCGTCCTCTTTGCCGGGCACAGGGTCATATCTACAATCTATAAGAAGTTCCTTAAGCGTGCGGGCATTTATGAGTTTGGGGGTACGTGGATGTGCTGACTCTTGAAAGGTAAGTTTATTTATTCTGGGTGGCGTGGAAAAAATATTGGTAGCACCTCCGGTAGCCCCGTCTGGAGTATCGGGCGTGAAAGGATTCGTAGAACGCGATACAGCAACTATAGGTGTGGACGACACAGCTATAGAAGTAGCTGTAGGAACAGATGTGGAAACGGACGTGCTTGCCGGAACTTGTGTCAGGATTTGATGCTGTAGGGATACAGGTACAGGATCTTGGCGTTGAACCTCCCCGGCCAACGGTCTATGTGGGGCGGGGTTAGCATACTCGGGAGCTGCGTCATCTAAATATGAGGAAAGAAAAACATCTTCTGCGGTTCTAGGATGCCCCTTAGGATGTACCTTTATTGGAAATAATGGGGGTGGCAAGTCTTTTGGTATCCCCGCAGTAGCCTTAGGTAATCCCTCGGCCAGAAGGGGATACATACCCTTCATAAGGGCATGTCTTTGTCTGTCTACTTGTTCTGGTTTTACTCGTGTACCTTCTTCAATTAATAGATTTTCTTGAACTTTATTTGAATTCTCTTTACTCTTCTCTTCCTGTCTACGTGCTTTTTCTGTACGTCTATACGATTCTTTACGCCATAATTCAATGGCGTCTTTCTGTGATTGTCTAGCTTTCTTTTTCCATAATTCTTCCTCTACTTTCACGATGCACTCTGCATCCCAGGTCCCAGCTGCGGGCCACCTCTGACTTTCTGGTAATTCCTTAGTGTAGTCTACCCATAGATCAAGAAATAATATGGCGTCTAGGCCATGTTTATGATACATGAAGTACCCTGGAGTGTCCCTAGGAGGAATAGGAACAGCTTCTTCGAGTACCCCTTTTCTAGTTGTGATCTGTCTTAATTTCGAAAAGAGCGGCATATTGAGAACTGGTCTGCTACTTGATCTTGAACAAACTTAATACAATAAAACACAATAATGAACAGTCATTCATACCACAATATGCAGGACGTATCAATACATTTAACATTTAACATTTAAAATGAGCAACGGTGATGATGACGATGATCTAAGAAAAACTTAATCACTAAACATAATACTCGGCATTTAACTGAATTATTCTGAATTTATATACTTGATATACTAGATATACTGCTAAACAGTACAGATACACTGCTGAAACAGTGCAGACCGGATTTGTGTACCCAAACCCGTCTTGACCGGCACAACCTATGTGCACGTCAGAACGCCTCCCCAGTAATGGTACTCACCGGGTAGCTCGGAACGGAAGGCCTCGGAACGGATCTGAACTGAACTTGAACCGGACTGGACTCGACTTGAACACTTCGGAAACCGGACTTGACTTGGGACTTCGGAAACTGGTGGGCCTCTGTATACCTCGGATCTTGCTCTCTCAGCTAGGCTCTGGTCGGGATACTTCGCACTTCTCACCGCCTCGTCTGGGTGTTGATCGCAGCCTCAGTCGCCCCCGCTTGACCGGAGGGAGATACAGGAAATCCTGCTGGTACGCGTTGTTGTCCGTCCAGCTGTGGCAGGAGACCGGGCCTGCAACGCACCGCCGGCACGTGAGATGAGAAAGTGTCCCTGTTCGGGCGCCATTCATGTGGTAAATAATTTAATTACCGGGACTTAATTTGATACAGAAACATAATAAAATAGCTCAGTAAATAAGAGGCAGAATCCGTGGTATTAGAGGTTCGGAATGGGCTTTATTCCAATGGTCGATTATAATCGGTTGCTCCAGGTTCCATCACCACGAAGGTTCAGGAAGTGAAGTACATACGTTATTGACAATCAATTACTTTTATACAATAAGCATTACAGTGAAGCAAATACAAGAGGCGTAACAATTGATAGTGGAGATAATATATTCATACGTGGCAAAGATAGGCGTAACTGGGTGTGTTTAAAGAACGTCATCAGATGTGATGTCATAAGAGGGTGGTTACATGAAAGAATTTCGCAATGTCAGCAGAAATACTTGGCAGAAATGCGCGCGCAGCAGCATGACGTGTGATTGACGTGCAGCTAGGGGGTGAAGGGGACTTGACATTTAGCTCTACATGTGGCGACAAATGTCTGGAGGGTCAAGTCAACCTAATCCCAAATCATATCTAACATCCTATGTTTAAAGAACTATGTTATCCAAAAGAGAGGCCTTCTTGGAGTAGAATCTTATTCTATACTGACTATACTGACTGTTAGTGCGTGTACAAGCGTCTAAGTGTCTACCCTAGATGCGAGGGCAGGAATCTTCCATGGTAACAGTGCTATGAATTACTTGCATAAAGACAGAGAAGCCGGGCCTTTGCTCGGTAGCTGGCAGAATGTTTACTTAAGCTACTAGAGAGGAATGCATTGGGCAGGGAGCGGAGCAGATAATTTCCGAAGGTGAAATACAGTTCTTGGCAGGCAGCAAGCTGATGTCAGGCATCGGGAGCCGCGCAGAGGATGAGACAAAGTTCATGGTCACAGATGCAGGCTCGGACTGGAGCTTCAGAGACAGAAAGCAAGAAAAGCTTGATGACAGAATCAGGGCCTACTTGCCTGGACTGTAAAATGGCATAAGTGAACCATATAAAGGCGGTGGCCTTTCGTACTTAGGAATGGAATATCCGGCCCATTCATGGCGGATCTGAAAGAGGACATGTTAACGGTGGACGCACATGTATTTGCGTCTTCATAACTGGAACTGGAGGGATCATACATGTACTTGTAACATGCACATAGAACCGTTGGGGTCCAAGATAGGGGACATAACTGACCAGAAAAATCCATATTTCCACATTTCTTCATTTCTTCGGGTCGGGTATGCTTCCACCCACTTTGAAAATAAGCAAACTATGACAAGTACATATTTCAACCCTCGACAAGCAGGTAGTTGAATGAAATCTAACTGAAGTCTCACAAAAGGACCTTCTGCCTTTCCAATCTTTCCCATGCAGACCACAGTTTTTCTGCCAGGGTTCATTTGTTGACATATTAAACATCTCTGGCAAAGGCTCTTTGCCACATTTCTGAAATTTGCTTTAAACCAATCTTGTCTGAAAAGTCAAATCATTACATCTCTGCCCACATGTGTGTCTCCATGATGCATTCTAGCCATTGGTGCAAGCATACTGTCTGGCATGACAGGTCTGCCATCATAACAAACCCACACACCATCTTCTGCCCTTCTTTGACATCCTATTTTCACCCACTCTTCCTTTTCTCTCAGGTCTACTGCGTCCTGTAGATCTTTCACCTCCTCCCAGGTTCCTACTCCTGCAAGTAGCATAAGTTGGCAGCTGATTCCACAAGTTTTGATTTTCTTTTTTAAGGCAATCTTATGCCTTGCACAATGTTGGGTAATCTGGTCAGCATATCGGTAACCGCCTGTCACATAGTCATTTCCTGATTGGTGAGCAACACACTTAACCACGGCCAACCAATTTTGGTAATTGAATTGCCTCAAGTAATTCTTTCACGAAAATTCAATTTGTAATGGGTGTCCCTGAGGAAGTCAGGTAATCCATCTGCACCACAGCTGGCCAAAGTCACGCACAACCCCATAACCATATTGTCTGTCAGTGAATATGTTACTTTCCAATTTTTCCCAATTTTGCATGCCTTAATTAAGGCAATCAATTCAGCGACTTGTGCAGATTTGACTTCTGATAAATAGGATGCTTTGA
The DNA here is from genome assembly GCF_964204655.1 of Triturus cristatus. NCBI lineage: Eukaryota > Metazoa > Chordata > Amphibia > Caudata > Salamandridae > Triturus > Triturus cristatus. Next base: position 10,229,652 of record NC_140592.1, on the reverse strand, counting down.
CTATTCCAGTTAATGTACATACAGCGTAAGCAGCATTCAATCCTCCCTCCTCATGTCTCATACATGAGCCATCTACAAACAGTTCATGCTCAGCGTTTTTCAAGGGTTCCTCTTGCATGTCAGGACGTGGTTTGGTGCTAAGTTCAGTCACATCAAGACATTCATGCTCAACCTCATCTTTCACTTCTTCTTCGTAAGGATCAGGTAGTAAGGTGGCTGGATTAAGAACAGTACACCTCACTATAGTCACATTTTCAGCCCCCAGTATTATTCTTTCATATTTTATCAGCCTACTGGGAGTAAGGTACTGCGTTCGTCGTCTGGTCGATAAAATCATCGCTGCATGAGGAACATACACCTTGACAGGGTGTCCCATCACAATTGGCTCGCTCTGTTCTATGCTTACACAAGTTGCAGCAACAGCTTTCAGGCAACCTGGTAATGCACAGGCCACAGGATCTAGGGTAGCAGAAAAATATGCTACTGGCCTTCTCATCAATCCATGTCTCTGTGTCAAAACTGAAAGTGCACAATGACCCCGTTCATAGCAGAATAATGCTAATTCTTTTGAATAATCTGGCATGCCCAAAGCAGGTGCTTCACACAAATACTCCCGCAGTTTTCTAAAAGCTCCTATACTTTCATCATCCCATTCTATAGGATCTTTTGCTCTTTTTTTGGTCATTTGTATCAGGGGTTTCGCCACTAAAGCAAACCCTACAATCCACTGCCAAAAGTTTCCTACAACTCCAAGGAACATTCTTATTTCTGTTTGGGTTTGTGGCAACTGCATTTGTCATATTATCCTGACTCTTTCAGAGGTCACCATTCTAACTACTCTTTCTATTTGATGTCCCAAGTATTTAACCGAATTTTTACAAAACTGAAGTTTCTCAGGGGACACTTTATGTCCACCCTTTGCCAAATGATTTAACAATGCAATTGAATCAGTAACAGTCATCTCGGGTGTTTGACGCCACCAAGAGATCGTCAATATACTGCACCAGGACTGACTCTCGGGGCAGTACAAGAGATTCAAGGCTTCTTTTGAGAATCTGATTAAAGATGGAAGGACTTTAGGTGTACCCTTGAGGCACACGATTCCAGACATAAACATGCTCTTCAAATTTGAACGAAAATAAGAACTTGCTATCTGGATACAATGGAATAGAAAAGAATACATGACATAAACCAATCACTGTGAACCATCCTGCTTTCCATGGTATCTGATAAAGAATCACAGCTGGATTAGGCACTACTGGGCAGCATGGTACAACAATTTTATTAATTTTCCTGAGATCTTGGACCACCCTATATTTCCCGTTAGGTTCCTTAATGCCAATTATAGGCGAGTTACAAGGGCTGCTTAGTATTTCTTTCAGGATACCTTGTTCGACCAATCGCTCTATCTCTGCTGCAACACCTGCCTTTACTTCTGGACTCATTTTGTATTGTCGGGTATTCGGATAAACAGCACCTTCTTTCACTGTCACCTTTACGGGATCTACATCTGTCATTAATCCTATTTCCTTTCCAGTAAAATCCCATATTCCTGCATTTACAGTCAGTTGGACTTCGGCAGGTAATTCATTTTGTATCATCATCGAATATAATTCATTTACTTCTGTTCCCTGTTTGGCTAACATGAACTTGTAAACTCCATCTTCATCTGGCGTTTGTATTGCGACACCATCCGGTGTGCAAAATATAGTGCAATTCATTTTGCACAACAGGTCTCTTCCAAGCAAGTTTACAGGGCTTGAGTCACAGACCACGAACATATGCATTTCTTTAAAATGTCCAATTCGCACCTCCATGGGTTCTGTGATTGGAGTGCTAATCCGTTTGTTTGAAACACCTACAACTTGGATATTCTCTCCTGAGAAGGGCAGGTTAGGATTGTCTGCTGTTCTCACAGTAGACCTGGTAGCACCAGTATCCAACAAGAATGTGATATCATTTCCTTTTACTTTACCTTTTATTTATGGACCTGAGTGATCTACCGGTCGGGATGCGCCAAGTACGCACTCCCCTTCCTCCCCCTTCGGGCACCGTCATTCTTAATCATAATCAATTAGTGGGTTCTGCAAAAAAACCTGTGATGTTACAAAATGTTTCCTACCACTTCCTTCTGGAAATCCGGCGTCCACACTGTACTTGACTTGACTCACAAAATTTGGCTTAGGGGCAGGTGGCAATTGACTCTGAATATCTATACCCTGTTGCTGATGACTCATTACCACTTCATTATGCATCTGTGGATTTAAATTTTGATTTGGGGCATTATTAACTTGTATGGCTTTACACTCGTTTTTCCAATGCACCAACTTCCCGCACTTGTGACAGGGAATTATTTTCTTTTTGCCTCTTCCCGATTTAATCTTCCCCGTGGCTTCCCCCCATTATTATCACTCTGACCTTGTGCTCTTCCTTGATTTTCTGACTGTTTATTTAACTGGAGCTCTTGATGTTCAGCTAATTTCACTTGAGAACACATTACTTTTTCTTCTAAAGCTTTTCGCTTGTTATCAATTTCGTCTCCACAATATTTTGCATATTTTAAAATTTCATCAATGGGCTTTGATTGCCAGCACAGCATGTGCTGCTTAATCATATGAGATATATCCAATCTCAGGGCAGACACAAATCGATACACAAAATGAGTCATATCTTTATTTTCTAAACTTTCAAACCCATGCATGTTCAGACTCATCCTTTTCCTGGGTTGTTCTGTCTATCTTTACCCAATCGGTTTCTTTGGGGGGAATTTTACTCTTTAGAAAGGTAATCACCTGATGATACTTTTTCATCACATCTTCTGACGGGGCTCCGGTCTTTGAGTCTCTTGGATATTCCTCACTAGGCCAATCCACAGTAATTTTACAATCTGTCCACAAATCTGCAGGTACTACTATGTCAAACAAACAATCCAGATCCTTCAATAAGACTTTTGAAACTTTCACAAACCTCTCAACTTGTCTGCACCATTCCACTGTTTTTTCTCTCAATTTTGGAAAATCATTCGTAAAAGACAAAATATCCTGTCTATTCCATGGCACATGTACGTACACCCCTCCTGGTACTTCTCTTATTGGATACAACCTTTCAGCTTTCTCTGTTTCCCTCATAACATGTTCAGCTGTCGTTCGATTTACCGGGGCTTCTTCCTTTTTCTTTGCCCATCTAACTCTCCATTTTTCAAGATCTCCCCATTTTTGCAACATAAATAACAATTCCCTAATCTGCAACTTTCTTCCAGACACATTCATGTTTTCCAAATCTTTATCAGAAAATTCTGCTCTATATGGTTTCTGCAACACCTTTGACTTCCCTATGTCAATTCCCATTTCCGATGCCAGATTTGTCAGCTTTTCATGGAATGCCTTTGTATTTCGTGTAATACTTCTACAAAATAAACAGTAATTATTCTTCACTGTATGTGTTTAACTTGTCCAGTCCCACATTTCCAGCAACCATCTCTTCTAATTCTACTCTCAATTTCAAAATGTCTAAAATTTTTGGCTGTGACTTTGGCTTCTCTATTTCTTGAGACCATCTTTCTATATCTTCTGTTGTTACTATTCTGGTACTTCTATTTCCGGATGATGTTTCTAGTCTAACTTCCTTTGAAGAACTGGGCAAATTTCTCTTCTGGGTTCCCATCATCGGTTCTCTTATAGGCAAATCCATCAATGATATTACCGATTCACATTCACTTGCTTGATCATCTATCACTACCTTTTCTTTTCTAGGTTCTAGGCTCGGAGTAGGTTCTATGCTCGGAGTAGGCATCACAGGAACTTTAGGACAGTTTGATTTTTCTCCATACGATGGAACTAATGGGCCTATTGTCACTGGTATTGTCAATGCCTCGGGAATTTTGTTTATCTGAGCTATTCTCTGAATTCATGTGTCTCTATTTTTATTTATTGCTTCTCTTTCCTTTTCTTGAAGTGCCCTATCTGTGGTGTCGTGTACTATCTGAGGAACCAAAGGTGTTCCTATCATTGGGGCACTAGGGGTCATTCTATTGAATCCATCATTATAAGGTGGAGGACTTTTCATCAATATGTCTTCTAGGTATCCCTCTTCTGTTTCTCTGCTACCTAACATGGTTAAGTGCTTGGTTTTCTTTGTACATTTACCTCCTGTCTGCTCTTCTGCTGTTAACACAGGATATAAACCTTCCGCCACCATAGCCTGTTTCCATTGTTTCATTTTACTGTCTCAAGTATGATAGCCTCTCTCTACCATCATGTATGATGCAGGCGTAGTTGGAGGAGAAATGAGAATCCCCTCTCTACTCTTGATGGGTTTGTCCTTTTTGAAATAATTCCTAACTTTTTGTATAAATGACATTTTTCTCTTTGCTTGTGCTTGTTAAGGTATTGCTCGTAAGCAAACCCTACAAACCTTCTATCTGGTCCAATCCCTGGATCGTACATGCAATCTCCTCTATCTATTATTATTCTTGGGATCTCTAAGCATGTCTAACTGCGCTTACTGCATTTCAATAGCTTGCATTGCCTGTATTGTCTTGTGTTTGTTGGAAATTTGCTAAAAGTGCACAAAAAAGTGTAGAAAGGTTGGTGGATAGCAATGGGAGGAGTCTAGGGTCGGAAAGTGTGTATGTGTCAAACTGTGGTTTAAGGCAATATTGCTCTGGTAGGGCAGTAAAGAGAAGGTTGGCAGCAGCAGCCTCAAGACCCATTTCACAGTCCCTTGAAGGATGAATGTGTGAGAGAAAGAAACCCTCTGATCTAGCTGCCCGACCGAAGCTCAGCCGAACCCAAGATCTCTGGGTGTGACTGTACAAGACCTTATCATCCACTCCACTAGATCAGTTAGAGAAGTAACTGAGGGAACCCCTCCCCTGTCTTCCAACCACCACCACAGGAGAGCTGCAGGCACAAAGGCCTGCAAAACAGCTTCCTTGCTCCCCATTTGTGCATGAACAGTAGAACACAGTGATGGGCAGAAATATTCAAGCATAGCGAGCCCCACTGAAAGGGACTCCTGCCCCCACTATGCATCACCGGTATGGTAAAGGCGCGTGCAAGTATTTAAAAGAGCAGGTGGGACTCACTAGCAAGGATGGGAAGAAGTCCTGAGCAGGGTATCTTTGATGTAGAAAGATTAGACAACTTGCAAAATAAAGTGAAAGTTCCAAAAAACAGGAAGATGCCAAGCGAGGGTCACTCTTCCGACAATAGCTTTAGGAGGAACATAACAGAAACACGATTCCCACGTCAGAGGGATGAAAAATAACCAGTAAAAGCTAGAGTATTAAATCCTCTACCTTAGGGACGGAGTAAAAGCTCGTAGTCCACCTGCTCAGACTCCTCCCAATCTAATCCCCCAGAGCACTAAACCACAAGAAGAGGAGGAAGAGAGTGGGAGCCCATGGAGGAGGATTTGTTGAGTATGATCCTCCTGTTGGCTTGAGAGGCCAGGGGTACAGCCTCTGGTGGACCTGGCTACAGCGCAGTGACTGCTGGACCACCGGCGACTGGATTACATTGAAGTAACGTGCAAGGCGAGCCATGCAGCTGACAGGAAAGCGCCGGTAGAGAGGTGTGAGTGACTAGACACGATGCTGGGAGCACCTTCTGTCCTTATGGGGCACACAGACACCCGAGAGCACAGCCCCGCTATTACCAGAGAAAGCTTCAGGTGGACTACAGACCGATTGGCTAGGAGACGCTTCCCCTCCCCCATTCTAGCGATGCAGATGACGAGGGTCTATCCCCTTCAGCTCTACTTCCCTTGAAGGACTTCTCCATGGATGTCACCTGGCCCCCTCTGAGTTAAAAAGCATTAAGAAGCAATCTCCCAAAATTTCAGAAAACCCAACCCAGTTTTGAGAAGAACTGCAGAGAATATTTGGAGTCTATAGACCTAATGGAACAGCTGTGAATCAGCCACTGCTATTGGTGGTGAGCAGTAAAGTGAGCGACCAATTGGAGGAAAGGTCAGCATGACCAAGGAATGACCCTGACCATGATGACGCATCGAAGGCTGTGGAGGATGCACTTTGAATGAGACTGCATGTCCGATGAAGACTGATTGGAGTAAGGACTTCAAATGTAAGCAGAATATGGGCCAAGCATTCACTGATTGCTCAGACTCTCCTAGGCATGTGTTCGAAAGGTGTTTGGACAAAATATCGTAAAAACAATTACGATACAAAAATATAGTGTCAAGAATATCGAGATGTCAAAAATATCATCGAAAGAAATATCGAAAATAAGAATATTGTTTTGAGGGTTGTTTTCAATATTGTAAAAAATATTGATTTAAAAATATTGTATGTAAATTAGTTTCGGAAGTGTTAATTACTTTGCAATTTAATGAAGTGTGTTTAATTCTATATAATTATTAATTTTTTTATTTGCATCTTTAGTGAGATAATTTATTAATTATGAAATAGTTGATATTTGCATTTTTTGTTGGATTAAAGAATAAAAAAAATGGATTTAAATTTTTTTAGCAGTGGAATATTGGATTTTTAGAGCACAAGTGTGGGGAGATTTTTACTTTATATTGCTATATTTATAAAATATTATACTGTAAAAGTAATGTTGATTATTTTAATGATATGAACATTAATATTGTATTTAAATAAAAAAATGCAATTTTTTACAATTAATTAAAATATATATTAATTATATCAAATTTAAAAAAGAACTATTTTATTTGCAATAAGACCCAGGGGCAACAAAGCTTGCAATCCTCCGCAGCTGTCCCTTAGCCTCACTCGAAGCTGCGGGGTGGGTGCCTCCACCATCCCCACGGGCACAGATCCCAGTGTGGCATGCCCCGCTCGGTGTTTTTTCAGCCTCATCCAGCCTCAGCTCACTGTGCCAGGACGTTGCAAGCAGCCCGATCCGTCTACAGGGCCCCTTTGCACTCAGGACTTCAGCCTCTGCAATTACTGCACCTCTATGCGGTTACAGACCCAGGTCACTTCTCACTGCCGACGCCCCACACTGTTGCCCTCCTTGGGATGGGTACGGGGCTATAATAGTGCACTGCCCTCAAGCCCCCACTCACTGCCAAGAACACAGCAGATAACAACTGCACTCACCCCTGATGCTCAAAGGCCGCCAAGTGCTGCAGCCACTCCTTCACGCAGCACCCGGCCCAGACAGCTCCCCATGGCTGACAACTTGCATGGCCAACAATCCTTAAAATACAACACCAAGCCTCCCAGGAGGAAACAGGCACATTAGAGGCATCTCCACTCTCCGGGAGGGTTTCCAGCTATGGATAGTGCAAACTCCAAATCAAGTCAACTCTAAACCAAGCCAACTCTAAACAAAGCCAACTCTAAACCAAGCCAGCCCTAAACCAAGCCAGCCCTAAACCAAGCCAACTCTAAACCAAGCCAACTCCAAACCAAGCCAACTCCAAACCAAGTCAACTTCAAACCAAGCCAACTCTAAACCAAACCAATTCCTATATGGATGGGTTGGTGAGACGAGGAGGCTTGCTTGAAGGTCTTGCCTGTCCTGGGTGCAGCCACCACACCTGACAGAGCAGCAGTGGGCTGATACCTAGCAGGAAACAGGCGAAAGTACAGAGGTCAGCTGTGATTGCACAGATGGGTCCCTGACTGTCAGTGAGTGTTTCGGTGGACCTGGGGGAAAATCATCCGCCTGAAGATGGCATCTGGCCCCAGTGGTGGTGGAAGGGACTGGTGGGCCCCTTGGAGAGGCCCCCAAAGTGTGCTTTGTGACTCCCGGAGTGCTCTCCGCACCTGGGACCTCATTGGCTCTACTCTACACTACTGGCCTAGGAGGGGCGGCAGGGACCATGGGCAGAAACAAGAAAGTGGGCCCTGGTCAGGGGAAAATAGACAAATTCACTAAGCCTTCCACTGGCAGGAGTGAGGTCGGAGGCGATGGCACTCTGTCCTGAGCAACTCAACCGGACTCTACAGCGTCTATACTTCAGGTGATACATGACTCTTGTTCTTTTCTGGAGGGCAAGATTGGGGAACTCAGCGTGAATTTGTCCCTCTTCTTCAAAGACTAATGTGATACGGTGGAGAGGGTTGAGGAGGTTGAGGAGCAGCTAACTGAAATTGAGGACACTACCAAGTCTTTCCTGGCTGAATTGACAACTCCCCGGCCACAGGTAAGCCTTCTATAGTCCCGGGCAGAAGACACGGAGGGCAGGTCTCGTAGGAACAATTTTCGTATTGTGGGGGTTCCAGAGGGATCTGAAGGGCCCTGGCCCACAGCCTTCATTGCTGAGTGGATCCGGTTTTGGGTCCTGCAGGACTTCTCAGCCTGTTTTGTGGTGAAACGGGTACATAGGTCTCTGATGTCTAAGCCGACCCTAGGGGCCACCATTTGGTCCATTATTTCCTAGCTCCTCAGTTTTGGTAGACAGGGATGTGATTTTCCATGAGGCTGATCAGTACACTAAGTTGCGGTTGCACTCAGGGGATTCTTTTCCCTGACTATACGTTAAAGGTGCAGCATCAGAGACCCATCTTTCAGGCAGTGAAGGAGAAACTTGTAACCATGCAAATCACGTATATGTGCTGCAGTTTCCAGAACGCCCTTAAGTCCTCCATAATGACCGTTCCCTTTTTTTGATCCCCTAAAGACCACCTGGGCCTGGGTGGGGGGTGCCCAGACCTCACATCAGTGGTACATGAGCTGGCTCTCACTCCTCGCCTCTACCCGCCGAATAATGCCTTGAGGTCTCAGCCCCGGCACAACAGGAAGGGTAGACAATGCCATCGGTTGGAGGATGTGACTTCATATCGATTGAGTTCTGCATCGGTGGGGTGATCCCTAGACCATGGAGGAGAGTGGGAGTAGCATTTTCCGATGTCCCAATGTTGGGCCCTATGAGTGGCCATCTTAGCGCTCACAGCAAACCTACCTTTTGCTACTGAAGGGGGCCATGAGGACTTTGCCCCCCATATTGGTTGTGTTTCTATTTGTGTTGGGATTTTGGATTAGATGTTATTAGGGTGCCAGATGCTTCCAGAAGGGAAGTGTTGGGTGGTGGGAGGGAGGGGTATTTGGCACCTGCTAGTTGCAGGGCCCTTTACAGTTGTTTGGTTGTTGTATGTATTTTATGTTTCATTTCATGGGCTCTAGCCTCAGGACTGTGCTCCCTTCATTTTTACATGTTCTTTTCCACACACACATAGGGGCCGATTCACAGAACTAACTTAAGATAAAATCCTAAACTTACTACTTTTGGTATTCACAGAAGTTAGGATTTTGTCTTAAGTTTGTCTTTAGACAAACTTAAGACAGTCTTAAGACAGACTTGAGACAGTCTTAAGACAGACTTAAGACAGACTTAAGACAAATTTAAGACAAAATCCTAACTTAAGTCTGTCTTAAGTCTGTCTTAAGTTTGTCTTAAATCTGTCTTAAGACTGTCTTAAGTCTGTCTTAAGACTGTCTTAAGTCTGTCTTAAGACTGTCTTAAGTCTGTCTTAAGTTTGTCTGAAGACAAACTTAAGACAAAATCCTAACTTCTGTGAATACCAAAAGTAGTAAGTTTAGGATTTTGTCTTAAGTTAGTTCTGTGAATCGGGCCCATAGTGCCTGGAACCAATGGCAGGTCAGGTAGGAGAGGCAAAATAGTCATCTTGGACATTAACAGCCTTAAAAATAGGATTAAGCGTGGGGCAATCCTGGCCTATGCCAAGAGGTGTGACTCTATGGTCATCTTACTACAGTAGATGCACATCCTGGGGACTAAGTGCTCCTTCCTAGGGTGGCTACACTAGAGTTTACCACTTGGGCTAAGCCAGGGGCTCTAGGGGTGTGGCTATTCTGCTGAAATGGATGTTCCCGTTGGTATTCCGTGAGGTATACACTGTCCAATTGGGTAGATCCGTGGTGCTGCAAGACAACTTAAATGGAACTGCCTGAACGTTGGGGAGTGGGTCTGTGCCCCCTCAGTTGCTAGGGGGCACCCTGGAGGTGTTGGCCAGTCATTTTATGGTGGCAGTCCCCAGATTCATGCTGCTAGGAGGTGATTTCAATGCCATCGTGGCCCAGGAGATGGACACGACTTCCACTCTGAGTGTACTTCACACTTCTTGCCTTAAGTCCTGGATGGATGCGCCAGGGTTGGTGGGCACATGGAGGTTACATCACTGAGACAAGAGGCAGTTCACTCATTATCCCCCCATCCACACCTCTTTCCACCTTACTTATTTTTCCTCTCTACTGATACTGGGGTGGCTAGGCAGTCTCATGTCCTCCCCTGGCGCTATCGGATCACTCTCCTGTATTGCTAGCTGTTGGCGGGTATTTTTTATTTTTTATTTATTGAGTTTTAAATAGCGCTGACTAGACCCAGAGGTATCAGAGCGCTTTACATCAGGAAGAAACATTGTTTCAGAACATGGTTACAAAGTTACATCAGTTACTGGAGCGTAGTTACAGGAATTACATGAGTACAAAGGCATATCATATCATGAGGAGAAAAAAATAAAACAATAAAAAAAAAAAACAATAGGCAAGGGGAGAGAAGAATACGGGAGAGAGGGAAGGAATAGGTGAGGTAGAGGAGAATAATGGAGGGAGGAGGAGGGGGAGGGTATAGGACGCACAACGGGGAGACGAGGAAAAACAGTGTTCGACGTCCGGCTGGGTAGGTGACGGCCAAGGGGTGAACCAGAGCCAAACTCCTCTATAGCTGCATGGGACAGCTCCACCGGTCATCGGCCAGAGGTTGCCCGGGCACCGCAGTACATACAGATAGGTTATAGTTTCCACCTAGGGGGGCATAGTCCAAAAAGTTCCATCGAGCGCGCTGGTCACGGTGTACGGTGCTGTGCTCCCAGTGGTAATGGGGTAAAAACCCTGATTTCCGCTGTGAGAGACTCCCTTGTCGCTGTGGACTCTCTCAGAGGCATCACCAGTACATAAATGCGGGATCCCTCCCCAACAAGGGGAGAAGGAGTGCTTTGGAAAGGGGCCCACTCATGGTGGCCATTATTAGAAAATTGGTGTGTCCTATTAATGCTTACAAGACGGAGGAGCATCGTCCATCGCAGCGTGATAATCGCAGGCGTCCAAGAAGTGGGTCGATGTAGACATTTTGGAGCAGTCGAGGGTCTGCCATTTTGAGGAGGAAAGAGCAGTGAACAAGATGCCGGCGGTAGCAACCGGGCACGGCAATCAAAGCAATCAGGGCCTCGCCATTTTAAAGCTTACAAGGCAGAGGAAAGTCGGCCATCGCAGTGCAGTGATTGTAGGGACAGATATTGGTGCGTGGAGGCATGAAATCTGAACGGCAATTAAAAAAGTATCAGGATGTGCGGGGGCGTGCGGGCAAACAGCAAGCGCAAGCCCCCACCACCGCATTCAGTCAACAGCTATGAGAGGGGGGAGGACCAAAGCGTCTAGAGAGGGTCCATCAGAAGCCCAACGGGGGCGTAAGTGGATTGTCGATCGATTGGCCCATACATCAACCTATTGCGGCAGAAGTTTGTTGTGAGACATGCTTACCCCAGGGCAGTTCGGTCATGTAGGAGAGCGGTGAGGATCATAGGCACAGACCGTAGCAAGGTCTCTCTGGTGCTTAGTCCCCTCTATTTGGCGCTTAGGGGGGCCCGTCACCCTAATGCCTCAGGCCTCTGCTGCTCAAATTCCCAGCTGCTTGTGGTATCCACAGCCCACCCTGTGGCTCAGGTCATTGGAGTAATTTGAGTCTTTACATATAGTGAGATTGCGGTTTGTTATTGCGATCTCTGTGCAAGCGTGTAGGGGGGCACCAATGTGCTCATTAGCCATGTGTGGGTTCAAGCGTCTCTGTTGCCCTTTCCAGATCGTCCCCTTTTCTCAATTTCATAGCTGCTTAACCTGTGTCCCTCGCTGGCACCATTTTAAGGTCACGCACACCGCTCACTCATGTCGGGCTGCTCCTGTGTCTCCCGTCGGTGATGCCCGCGCTTTGCTGTTCTGCATTTACTCTACATTTACTTGGGTTGCAGTAATACATGACTTGCGGCGCTCTCCACCTCAATCTGCTTTAAGCGGTGTTGTGCCCCTGTGACTCGGTCTATTACTTCCTGATGCTGTATGCGTTGCACCGCTCCTATTCACTGCGTCTTCTCCTGTGTTGCAACGCTGTGTCCCGCCTGCACGTATTCTCCTCGAACCCCGTAGCTTTTTGCTGACTCTCTCAGGCGCTGCTGGCCACAGGGTAGACACTGGTGAGAGGGGGATGGGACCGTTGAATGCTTTGTGGTTTCAGGATGGGGATTTCGTGGAGGAAATAAGGGATACCATCGGAGAGTGTTTTGGGGCTTATTTACAAGCCCCTTATTCCACCAGTACATCACGTTTTGTGGCGCACCGGCGGCACATTTTGCTGCCCCATATTTACAAGGACATGTAAAGCCACCCTGCGTGGCATTTCTTGTTCTTGTAAATATGGCCCCTTTTCATGCAGCAATTTGCATGAAAGGGGCGTGCCATGGTTGTTCCCAGATTTGCAAGCTTTCGTAAACCTAGGAATGTGTCAGAATGCTATGCCTCCCCAGGGGAGGCGTAGGGAGGCGCAACGAGGAGACTTTTTTAAATTTCTCCTCGTTGTTTCCTCTTTCTATGCGTGCTGCATTCTGCAGCGCATATAGAAAGAAGAAATCACCTCTTGTAATTATTTTTGTGCATTAAGGTGTCCATGGTGGAAGGGTGCCTGCGTTGGCCCATGGCAACCAATTGTGCTCCAGCACAGGGAAAAGCACAGGGAAATGACATATTGTAAATATATCGCATCCCTGTGCTTTGAAAGTCACCCAGTGCAGTGCAGCCAAATGGCTTGCGGTGCAGCGCTGAGTCACTTCCTTGTAGATAAGGCCCTTTGCATCTAACAAAGACACCACTCCCTCTCAGGTGACTTTATGGGAGGCATTCAAGTTGCTCCTTAAGGGACCAGCTTTTTCATCCATAGGTGGGTGCACGAGGCATAGGGAGGAGAAACTGGTGCGTCTTGAGGATGAGATCGCAGACCTGGAACGCTTGTAGAGGGTGCCCAGTGTTGGCTGGCCCAGGCATGCCTGGCTCTTCACATTAAACTCTTAAATGCACTTCCAAGGCAGAGTCTATGAATTAGGAGACATGGCGGGTAAGCTGATATATTAGCTCACTAAGTCTAACCGCCCCTACACCTTTGTGACTGAACTGTGGATGAAGGGTGGTGAGCTCCTGGTGGAGGTGGACCGCATGGCACAGGGTTTTGCTTCTCACTTCCAGAACAGACTCTTAATTCTGGACATATGGTGAGCTAAATGTGGTTCTCACTGCAGAGGAGATCCAACAGGCAACGTCCGCTGTGCACTCAGGTAAGGCCCCTGGCCCCAGTGGCTTCCCACTGGAACTTTACAATCATCACGCATGCCAGTTGATCCCTGTCTGCTGGCATTCTACGAGGAGGTGTACACCAGTAGGTGCCTCCCAGGGGACCTCAGGGGCACCACCATCACAGTAGTTACGAAGCCAGTTAAACCCCCCACCCGTGGACTGTGGGTCTGATTGCCGTATTTACCTGATCAATCTTGAGGTGAAGATTTTGGCTAAAGTTTTGGCCACTCGGCTGGCCGTGGAGGAGCGATTGGTTGTTCGGGGACATCAAAACTCCTTTATGCAAGCTAGGGGCACACAACATTTTCTGCATTGCCTGCACCTGGTTCTTGCCCTGCGCTCCTCCTTGTGGATATCAAGCATGCGTTTGATACAGTGCATTGGGCTTATCTTCTGGTGGTTCTCCGCAAGATGGGTTTTGGACCCCGATTCCGGTGTTGGGTATCTATATTTTATATGGACCTGTGGGCTCAAGTCAGCGTTAATTGGATCCTCTCCAATGGCTTCCCAGTTGGAAGAGGCACCAGGCATGGTTGGCCTTTATCATCACTTTTATTGGCGCTAGTGATGGCGCCCCTGGATTATCTCATCTGGATCGATGCCAGACTCAGTGGCTTCTAATGGGGGGAGGGGTGGAGGATCGCATTTCACTCTATGCGAATGACATGCTCTCTTTCTCCAGAGCCCTCGGGACTCCTTGCTGAGGCTCATGGCCATCTTTGAAATGTATGGAGAGGCCTCGGGACTCAAAGTCAATTTCAATTGGAACATGTCAACCCTGGTGCACATCCGAGGGGCGTTGAGCGGGAGTGGTAGGATCCTCGACTGTGAATGGCTGAGGATAACATCTGTTATCTAGGCATGACTAAAGCCATTTTTCAAGATGGCGTCCCTCCCTTGCTTCCTGTACATGCTGCAGCATTATCCATACTCACTGCCGCCTACCTTTTCCACATCCCTGTAGTCACAGATCTCTGCTTTTCTCTGGGCCGGGAAGACCCCCAGGTTGCTGTTCAATTAGTGCCTCTTTTCCATGTTTGATGCAGGCCTGGGGTGGGGTGATGTTAGTATATACTATTGGGCCTAACAGCTGATCTACATCAATGACTGGTTTCAGGCGGATAGGGGGGGCAAGGCCCACACACTAGAATTCTCACTGCTTTAGGCTTATGGGTTACTTTTTTTGTTGTATGGGCAGACACATTCGTGCTCCCTGCCATCAGTTGCCCGGATCCTGATCTGCTGTTGGTACGCAGTACTTTGCCATGTGAGATGGCACGGTATGCTCACAGGGGCAACACTCCTCTGGCATGGTACATGGTTGAGGGAAACGGCGGGCCTGGCGGGGTTTCGGCAGTGGGATCTGATCGGCATCTCCACACTGGATGATGCCCGGAGGGAGGGACACATAGGTCATTCCAGGTACTGGTGGAAGAGTTCCACCTGCAATTCTCACTGTTTTATTGCTAACTCCTACTGAAACATGCATTGGTGAGTTGCAAGGATAGTCATGAGGCTTTATCCTAGTTTAACTCACTTGAATGCAAACTAGTTACAGAGGAGTTGGGTGAGAGTGGCATTTCCAGGCTGTACAAATCGCTAATCACAAACACACCTGACCCCCTGGGGATCTTGAGGGAGCGTAGGTAGAAGGACGTGGGTCCCATCAAGGACGAACAGTAGTTGGAGGTGAAGATGGCCCCAAGAACACCACCCATATGCATGCGCTTCCATTCAGTTCAATTCAAATATTTTCATCAAATGTATTATTCCCCGGAGCGCATCTGGCGTATGGGCCCTGCTTGTGACCCTGCATGTCTCCGCTGCGAATTCTCTCCGGGCTCCATATAGCATGTTTTGTGGAGCTGCCTTGATGCGGACCTATGTTAATAATCATATTGGGTGGGTAGTGGGTGCTCCATTGGCATTCGACCCCAAGGTCATCTTGCTGGGGATCATGGACACGCTGGGGGACTCCAGAGCTTTGCGCTCCCTCATTGCCATGGCATTTATGTTGGCGAAAAGAGACCTAGCTAGACAGTGGAGAGCTGTGCAGGCGCCACCGTTACATTGGTGGGATAGGGGAATGGACTCCTTTGCAGCTATGGAAAAGTTGGAGTACAGGGCGCTCGGGCCCCTGGAACGTATGACCGCATTTGGAGTGCATGGACTGGCTCTATGGAACTCTAGGCCGAGTTGGTGGCCAGGTGGTGGACAACTCTTGCCTTCTGCAGAGACTGTGACTAGTCTGGCTGTCGGTCCGCATGCAGTGTTTAGATATTTTGTTGTGGGGACTTGGACAGGAACTGAGGGTCAAGTCTGCTCTCTGTATCCTGGCTCATCAGGCCTCAGCTTATTATCGTTTGTTTTTCTTGCTTCTGCAAAACTGAAATAAAAAGTGCTATCAAAAAAAAGAAAAAATTATGTCATTGTAAACAAATCTTTAAACATTGTTATTTAAAAAATTGGTTTTATATATTTTTTATATTTTATGATTGTTGATGTTGGATTATGATTTTATTCTTTTTATTGTTCAATGTTTAGGAATGGTAGTAAATATTTTTTAAAATATATCCATTATTAATAGTGATAAAAATATTATTTTATATTTTAATGTTTAAATAGGAATATAAAGGTTTGTAGTTTTGTTGAATGTGTTTTTTAATTGAATTTTAGTTTATTTTATAGATCAAAAATTGTTTGTGAATATGGAGTAATAATAATAATAATACCAGTATTTGTAAAGCGCAAACAATTACCTGAGGGTGTCAAGGCACTGGGGGCCATCGGGAAGATTAAGCGAGCTATTGTCCAGAGTCATATGGTGCTGGTCAGGCGCCCAGGCCGTTGCGTCACACCTCTTCCCTATTGATAATGTATAAAAAACGTTTAGTCTGTAACACCTTGTATAACATGCGTTACATTGCAGTGGGAATAGTAAACTTCACCCCTTTAGTGTCCAACACCTTCTTCAAATTGGCTTAGATTGGACTGGGAATATTAAATGTATCTCACTTTTAAAAACTTTCCTATTCAAAGAGGCATCAACCACCCCATAATCATCTGCCTCCGCCGCTGCTATTCTACTTCTGCACCAGTGACTGGCTCATTTTTCTCTAGAAGCGCTTATAGACCTGTAGGTGATTTGCGCTATACAAAAGTCATATAACATAAAACATAAACACTTAGGGGCCTATTAGGATGGCGGTCGGAAAACCACCCCGACCGCCATGGAAGCGGAAAACAACCGCCCGCCGGCACTGTGGAAAAACTGCGGCCAAATTAGGATCATCTGCCAAAAAACACTGACTGCGGCGGAACGGGTCCAAGAAAAACCACCCGTAGCGGGCGGTGATTGCCAAAATCCATTTGCAGCGGGCGGATACGCTGCGGAAAAACACCAACCCGCCGCAAGCATAGCGGAGACACCGCACTGGAAATTAGTATTGCCCCGACGGTCCCGCGGTATGTTCCGCTGTTCCCGACAGCCGCGGTCGCACACTGGGGTAAATGGGAGAGCCAGCGGAAGAGCTGCAGCATAGCCTCCGACACGGACGGACCGTGAAAAATATGGCGGACGAAGCAAAAAACCCACAATAAGACCAGAAAGTGCACACAGCAAACTAGCCATGCCCCCAAACACACAAAACACACCCCAAGGACACAACCACATGGCAAATACAAAAATACCTTTCCCAGGACAACACACACAACACACCTGACAGCAATACCCCATTTGGACACACCCACATAGCTGAGTATAAAACCAGCCCCTTCCCTGGCCACAATCCTTTGCAACACTCCAAGACTGAAGGCCACCAACCCTCACAACAAAGGATAGGCAAAGCAACACACCAGCACTACTCATGCCACACACAGCACCACCATCACCTCCACACCTACATCACTAACCCCCTGCACATCACACACCATATACATCACAACCACACCCACCACTCACACCTCTGCACCCACAACCACTTTGCACACCGCACACCATGGCAACACATAAAATGCCAAAATTCACAGAGAGTGAGTTGACAGTCATGGTAAATGAGATAATCAGAGTGGAACCACAACTGTTTGGTAGCCTGTTCCAACAGACACCATTGACCGCAAGGACACAAATGTGGGCAAGGATAGTTCAGAGGGTCAATGCAGTAGGGACCACCCCAAGATCAAAAAAGGAGATCATGAAGCGGTGGCATGATCTGAAGAGGGTTGTCAAAGAGAGGAGAAGCAAGAACCGTGAGCTGGCTGACGGGACTGGCGGGGGCCCTCCCATTCCACCAAAACCATTCACACCATGGGAGGAGAAGGTGCGTGCCATACTGCATCCAGAGAGTCTCACAGGAATAGCCGGGGGAGTGGAGGCTGATAAGTACAAACAAATGACTACCACCACACTGCTATGTACTGTCTTGCACAACTACAAAGCTGCACCACCTAGGACAAATTCCATCCATCTGCACCACACACTCAAAAAAACATGTCCCACAGATCCAACATTTACCCACGCCCATTCCCCCCAAACGTAGCTACCAACATCACCATGGGGGCATGTGTACAGGCAGCCAGCACGACAACTCCCACCATGACCCATACCCCCCTCTCAGCAGGATGGAGCCCTCCCCCACCCCACCCAGAAGCATGTGTCAGCCATCACATCACCCTCATCAAACTTACAGGTAGGTAGCCATCTTCCCTGGGATGGTGATTGTGGGTGGGAAGCCTGTACCACTACTCCCACCATTCCCTCTGTCCCACACCTGAGCAGGATAGAACCCTCCCCCCACCCCACCCATAAGCAGTTGGAAGCCATTGCAGTACACCAAAGACACTTACAGGTATGTAGCCATATTATTCGATCTCATGACCCCGCTGAGCAGGATGTAAGCTTCCACAACGCACACACAGATGTGTCACATCACAAATACAAATGTGGCATGTAACCGGCAAGTAGCCAATACATGCACCCACACATTTGTCACAAAAGAAATGGTGCCATATGACACCATCTCTCCCATCGCACAAATATGCACACGACCCCATTGCCACGCACAGTGTGCACACAGGTAAGCAAAGGAAACTGTCACAGCTACCAAAGTGTGACACATGTAGAAGAAAGTCTGGGCACAATCATGCACAGCACCTATTGACAGGTGCATCACCATGGGGCAAGTGCAACAAGGACCATTCTAAAAAAAAGGAAGCATGTGTGGTGGTATAAATCAAGATATGCACATGACAGGACAAAGGTATGCAGGAGATGACAATGGCCAGTCCATGGCCAGATGTGACGTCTGCCTGGTCAGACAAATCAACAAAGAGTCCCCAATGAAAAACATGTTGTGCCGGGCCCTAGATGGCAACAGGTCCCTGTAATCATAAATTATGCACGGGTCACATGGTTTGCCTTGACACCTCACACCATGGACAAGTAATGCATGTACCATGACATCATGTCAGGAGGCACAGTAGTGCACATAGGAAACAATGTGATGAACAGTCAATTGTGCAGTGTACAAACAATGAATGACACACAGCTAGCACAAAGCTTGCGGGGTGCACTACAATTACCATTTCCCATCTGATCCACAGGTGACCAAGAACTCACTGCAGAGAGCAACACCAGCAACCTGCAGAGCCAGTCTCCCCCCGGGCACATGGACTCTCGGATGTTGACTCCCAGGATTCTCTTGAAGCCGGCCCATCTGGTGTGCCAGGGAGCAACAGGTCCCAGGACACCATTGTCCCTCCCACCACATGTGGCAATAACAACTTCACTGCAGACCCCTGCTGTTATGGCCTGTGCGGCCACCGATACCACCACCAGTGCTGCCTGCAACACCCTCCCTGTCCCAGAGGATGACCACCCAACACCACCGACTGGGGAGGCCAGGGAGATGATGCGGGTGCCCACAGTGGTGAGGCAACGGGTCTGTGGCAGCAGGGTAGGTGGGAGGAGCAGGGCCACCCACAGACACCAGGCGGCTGGGACCCAATCCCTGGAACACATCACCAGAGTCCTTGGGGCATAAGAACGGGCACAGGAACGAACGGGCCGGTTGGACGAACTGTTACACGAGCTCATCCGGCTGATGAGGTCCATCGACACCCGCATGGAACAAATTGTGGACTTCTGGGCCAGCAAGTGGCGTTACTGAGGGACAGGCCTGCGCCACAACCAACAACTCCACCTCCCTCTGGTGGGCCGCAGGATGACAGTTCACCATCCTCCCCTGCGCCCACAGAGAGGGGTGAGTCCTCAGACCCCACTGGCCCTGCAGGAGGGCCCCCCCTGCCAGCAACGAAGGGGCCGTCCTAAGAAAACCCTGGGAGTATCCCGTGGCAAAGCACCTGCTAAACGCCAGTCACAGAGCCAGCCCTAATGGCAACCCTGTTCACCACTGCATTGACTTTTTGGAATGTCCTTCCCCACACTGCCTTGTGAATGGCATCTGTCTGTTGGACTGGGTCACCACATCAATGTGGTGACTACTCGATTATCTCATTTACCATAACTGTCAACTCACTGCTCCACCACCACCACAATGGAAATGTACACCCCTCCAACATGTCTCCATTGCAAATAAAAAATCCTTACACACATGCTGTTGTGTCTGCTCTGTCTTTATTGCAGGATGTACAGTCTTCAGCATGACCACAATATACCAGGGGTATGGACTGTATGTAGGCAAGGAATAGTTGAAGGCACCTGGGGAAACACAACAGAACAACATTCACTAGTCTGGGTGTGGCATCACAGACATCACACAACACCTACCATCAAGATAACCCAACATGCACACGTCACAATGGGCAACAAGTGTCAACATACACGTCCTGTAGATGTTCCCAAATGGCCTGTCCCAGAAACATTGCCAACCACAGCTGAGACTAGAAATTGCTGGGTTATAATTCTCACATACCCCTACACGACAACAGCAATATCAGCAGACAATGGGTATGTTCTACATTGTCACCCACCTTCAAGTGAAGTAGCGGTTGATGAGCTGTTCACGCAGGTCAACACCTTCCTCATCTCCACTGTCCTCATCACTGGACACAGGTTGGTTTGCAGGCTGGGGCCTTGGGTCCTCACCATCATCCAGGAGCAGGGGAATCTCCTTGCGAATGGCTAGGTTTTGAAGCATACAGCATGCCACTACAATCTGACACACCTTCCCGGTGAGTATGCCAGTGCACCTCCGGTCTTGTCCAGGCAGCGGAAACGTGACTTGAGCAGACCAAAAGTACATTCCACCACACGACGTGGCCTCCCATGTGCCTCATTGTAGCGGACTTCAGCCGGGCTCTTGGGATTCCGCAGTGGGCTCAGCAACCAGGGACGGTTGGGATATGCAGAGTCACCTAGGTATGACAAACACAAATAGACATTGCATTGTCGCCGAGGCCAGCAGGTCACACATCCAGCACGCCATTCGACTAGGCATATTCACCCACAATCCATGCCCGCTCGGGAAGCAGATTAGCAATCAGCTGTGGCACAATGTTGTTCCGCAGGATGTAGGCCGAGCCTGGGAATTTGGGCCACACGTGGGAGATGATCATATCTGAGAGGCACACCACTTGCACATTTATGGAGTGGTAATGTTTGCAATTCCTGTAAATGTGCTCACTTGCCTGTGGTGGCACAAGCCCGACGTGGGTGCAATCAATGGCACCAACAACATAGGGGATGTGTCCAAGGGGATAGAAGTCTCCCTTCACAGCTGGCAATTCAGCACCCCTGGATAAATGGATGTATCTGTCCTTGTATATCATCATGGCAGCCAGTACATCAAGCAGCACCACGCTGAACATCAGTTGTGACATCCCACCAGCACTGGCCACTGTCTCCTGGAACGATCCAGTGGCAAAGAAATGCAGGGCCGCCATCACCTTATAAGTAGGGGTGAAAGCTGTTGGATATGTCCTGCGAGGCTGCAGGTGGGGCTCCAACAGATCACAAAGGGTTTTTGGGGTGGCTCTATCCAGCCGACATTTCCAGATGATCGCCACATCCTCCATGTCCTCCAGCACCGTCAAGTGACGAATCAGATTTGGCCTCCTACTATCTGAGATGAAAGTGGACACATGTCAATGCAATACATCATGAGATGGGCACGGCATCTCACGTTCTGGATGACACAACGACAACAATGACTGCCATCAAAATTGAGTTACAGACCAGCTTTCAAGTAGGGACACCTTCAGCTACACAAAAGGCACACCGGTCAACTTACACAAAACAAGTACCTCAAACAGCACCTTGGTCAATGTGAATGCACATAGGGATATGGTCACATTTCAGATGGGCCCGCCTGGGAGTATAGTATCCAGCATATGTGTAACAAATCAACCCCACCGTCTCCTACATAGCTGCTGTACCTGTCACACCTTCATGCGTCATTTCAACCTGGCACACTACCACAACACAATGACCACAGTCGGTGCAGAAATGGCAAATGTGTGCATGAGCAGACATAAAAGGCCATGCAAAAAGGATCATCGTTCATTGAGAAGAGCATTGCTGTGATTGTCACTGCACCTCAACACTTTGACATGTGTACTAGGCCTGGGAGGTAAATTCCGTTCCGCTCGCGGAATTTGCGGAATTTGGGTAATTTCATGTTCCGCTGAGAACGCGGAATTGCCCACAATTCTGTGTTCTGCGGCTTTGCAGAATTTTTTGCTTGTTTGTGTTCTCAAAATGCATGTTCGCGAGATATTTCCGCCCGAGCACGCAAATAGCGATGGCAAAAAGGAAAAAAGAATCGCGAAAAATCAATTCCGCGTGTTTGCGGAATTTCTGCGTGTTCGCGGAGATTTTTTACCGTTTCGCGGAGCTTTGCGTAGCGCGACTACACAAATTCCGCCCACCCCTAATTTGTGTAAACATTGTAGAGCCCAGGACAACACTGTCCTGCCTACCTGACCATCAAATCCATAAGTGACATGTGAGGGAGTACAGGACAATCTACGAAATCACATACACAAACATGGCATGCGTACTCACCAGTGGAGGAAATGGAACATTGGCATTGTGTGCACAATGATGAGCCATTGACCATGTGGGCATTGTGCACTGTTGATGTTTGCCAGATGGCCATTGCCATTGTATGGCACCCATCTCGTGCCTGGCCCCGGAGGTGTGCCACCAGCACCCCCCATTCACACAAGTGTGGTAGTGATAGGCATGGAGACATGGGAAATTGGTGGTTGCCATGCTCCGCCGCATGAATCGTGGTGCCTCGTGTCAATGTATGGCACCCATATCGCGGTAGCTACCACCTGGCCCCGGCGGTGTCACCAGCACCCCCCATTCACACAAGTGCGGTAGTGATAGGCATGGAGACATGGGGAAATGGCGTTTGCAATGCTCCGCCATCCATATCGCGGTAGCTACCGCCTGGCCCCGGTGGTGTGTCACCAGCACCCCCCATTCACACAAGTGCGGTAGTGATAGGCATGGAGACATGGGGAAATGGCGGTTGCAATGCTACACCATCCATATCGCGGTAGCTACCGCCTGGCCCTGGCAGTGTGTCACCACCATGGAGCTTGCCCTGGAGCCAATGGGAACCTTGATTGTGGTAGCATGATGCAATTTTAAAGATCACGGTAGACGTGCTCCGCCACCGCATAGGAGGTAATTGGATGCATTTGAAAGATGCACCATCGTGCTAGCACACACCGGACCCCTGCGGTGTGTCACCGCCATGGAGATTGCCCTCGAGCCAATGGGAACCTTGATTGCGGTTGCATGATTCAATTTTGTAGATCGCGGTAGGCGTGCTCCGCCACCGCGGAGGCCGTCATTGGATGCATTTGAAAGAGGCAGACCTGGACCACCAATTGCTGCAGCTTGGCACCTTTGAAACAACCCCAGGGGGCTATATATGTGTGGAATTGAGCCTCACATTTCCACTGCTCCCAGAGCCTGCTGCCAGAGTCCCCTCACATGCTGCTGCCTCCAGGGACTGCTGCCTGAGACCCCTCACCTGCTGCTGCCTCCAGGGACTGCTGCCTGAGACCCCTCACCTGCTGCTGCCTCCAGGGACTGCTGCCAGAGACCCCTAACCACCCAATTCCGCCGCTGTTGTCTCATGTCCACAGTGATGGTGCTGGAGCGGGTAGTAAAATTTTTTGTATACCCCCCCATTCTGCATGTTTATATTAATCTGAATAATTAACTAATAGTAATCTTATTAATTGGTTTGCAGTGAAATACTTATCAATCATACTAACAAAAGGGTTACACGTGGGAACTGCACTTTGCATGGCTATATTAATTGTAAACTAACATGTGTACGCATACTAATAGTAGAAAATTAGAATATTGTATGATATATGTTGCTTTGGTGATGTATTTGTGATTTGTGCTTTATTAAGTGAGTATAAACCGCTTTGAGTGTTGCTTTCTGCTAGATAATTACACACACATAGGCATTAGCGAAGGGATAACATTTTATTAGCCATTTCTATGTTTTAATTACGTTTTTGTGTTTCTTTTGCTTAAGTTGACCATTTCGGCCTAAGCAAGATGGCTGAACGAGACGTTGAACGTGACTGCCCTGACAACACGAGGTTCTGGGTGAAGTGCGCAGGCGTCACCGCCAGCAGCAATGGCCTGGACCTGACCCCGGGAGAACATGTACCCTTCAAGGTCTCTCCGGGAACTTCGCCCGCAGCAAAAACAATGGACAATTTAAAAACCGGAACCAGCAAGTGCGATGAGTTCATTACACGGACACCCTGAGAACTTTACCCCGCGACCCCAAGTCGACCAATCAGGACTTACTAAGCCCCGATCTTGATACCTTTTGACATTATTTTCATTATAAAAGTAGGTAGGGAATTGAACTAAAAAACTCGCTCTTCTTTGACGAACTCAATTTCCTGACGTTATGCTGACGGAGAGGACGGTGACACTGCTGGACAGCTGTTATCCTGAATCTTTGAGACTGAATTGCGACCTAACTTTGCTGAATAAAGATTTTTCCCCAACCTGACTGACTTGAGGACGACTTTTAACCAGATTAGGTAAATATGATGCTCTGAAATGCTGATGATGATTTCTAACGATTTTTGCAATATTTCTTAGATAAAGAATATTTGATTAATTGACAAATGTGTCGATTATTTGGAGAAGAGAATTAAGATAAAGAAGTAGTGTGTAGATAGTTGAGTTTAATCACTAAAATCATAGATAACAACTAAATGATTCATCTCCTTATGAGAGGAATATCTTAGGGTTGAAGTCAATGTATTTAGGGTAAGGTAAAGTTATCCCTTTCATGTCAGCGTTTGGAAGCTTATTCCTCTAGGGAAGCGGATCAACGGAGTGTGAGTATTGGTGTTATGGGCCCCACCAATGAATGGATATGAGTGAATTTACTGTTGAGGTATTTGGTCTGTGACAAAAGGGGAATTTGATGTTCCACGCTGCAACAGTGGCAAGGACAGAGAAGAACCGTGCCAGTCCCTTCACGAGCGAGGAGCTGGAGGTCCTGGTGGACGAGGGGCTCACACAGTACCCGAAGCTATATGGTGCCCCAAATGTCGTGGTATGTCCTCAGCAGTGGGGAGGTAGGGCAGGGGGGGCACACATGTAGTTGGACTGATGCAGTATGTGCCTGGGAGTGTGGGGTTGTGTCATGCACTGCCTGACATGCTGTCTCCAGGGGGAAGGCGTGTGTACCCAATGCCACAGGTTTCCCTGCCTGCACATGTATGTATGAGTGATCTGTATTGCGTTGTCAGCCATACAGTGACGCAGAAGTTTGTTAATGCAGGAGTCAGGGCAGTGATTGCTTAGCTGAATGGCTGTGTGTGCCCCTGGAGTCCATCTCAGTGTGAGCCCAGCTGGCCAGCACAGTCCCCGCCCACAAAGACAAGGACACATCACTTCACTCACAGAGCATGACATCAGTCTTTTCACATTGCACTCCAGCTGTGGCCCATCTCAGCACTGTAGATTGCACACGACCGGCCTTGTGAAGAGGATTTTGGATTTGTGACATCATGTCCCTCAATGTGACATCCATGACACAGTTATCTCTTCACAGGGCTGCGCAGTCTTGGACACAGTGAGTCTACCCCCAAACACAGGTTGATATGTGATGTATGTGTTGCTCAACCCAACAATGGACTGGAGATGTGGGCAGGCTACATAGGTGTTTCAGTGCTGGCATCCTGCATGGGTGTGAGATGTGCAGGGACTGTGTTCCCCCTCACACCTGCATGCATTTACATCAGCCTTTCCTCTGCAGGTGTACCATGTGAGATGTACTCCAGTCTCTGATAGACATCTCGTTGGATATGTGATGAGTCTGTATCTTGCTGCTATACTGAGAGATGTCGGTACATAACACTGTGTCACTGATCATTTCCCCCTCTTGTCTCCCATGCCTGCAGCTCAAGGTACACCAGCGTAAGGCCGTGTGGAGGGCCATTGCAACGAAGGTCTGAGCTCTGGGGGTCTCAAACTGACGGCGCACCCACTGCCACAAGAGGTGGGACGACATCAGCCAGCTGGCAAAGAACGTGGCGGAGATGACCTTGGGGATGCTTCCTCGCACTGGCCGTTCGGCACGGCGCAGCATGACACCACTAATGGATGCACGTTTGAAGGAGCATCAGCAGCAAGCCAGGGGTGAGCATTTGGGGAGGGTGACTTTGGCGGGGAGTGGCTGCATGTGTACAGAGCCTGTGCCAGCGCTGGCCTATGTGATGTTGGTAGTGTGATGCAGTGGCATGTAAGTGGCTGCTGGGCTGGGTGCCGGTGACACGCATTTACCCTAACTGTACTTACAAAGGTGGTTTGGATGCCGTGCATTCCCATTGCATTCTGAGTTGTGCTCTTCAGGTTTCTTCTGCATTGGGGTATTCTTGGGAATCCCATGGGAGGGAACGGCAGTGTACCCGATCTGACTGTGCCTTCATCAATGCGTCCATTGCATGCACCCAGATTGGGGAGGCCTAGACATCTGACAACAATGTGCACCAGTCTTTGGGCCCCAAAGTACGACATGGTGGGTGGCATGGGCTAATGGCCATTGTGGACTGTCATATTGTAGTCTGTGTCTGTGTCGTCCCCTCCTGATCCATCCAGATCTGTCATTGGCAACAAGTAGTGTGCATCCATCATGTCCCTTGGTGTGCTCAGAGCTAGTTGTGTGTCTGGTTGAACAGAGCTACAAGCAGGGTGTTGTGCTGTGTGGTCATCACATGGCTCACTCCTGCGAGTTTCCACTTTCCACGCACTGTTTGAGTCTATATAGTGAGTTAGCACGACGTGATTGCACAGGGTGGTGTGCAACATGTAGATTTGGTCAACTTTGTTCATGCATTGCTTGCGTATGTTTGTTCTGTTGCTGCCACTGACCTGACCCTACATCTCTCTCTCTCATGCAGCATCTCCTGTGGTCACGGAGGGACAGGAGACGGACACCAGTGGGGGTGAAACAAGCACAACAATCGTACAGGAGCCCAGTGACACAGATGTCACCAGCGCCTCAGAGGGGGACAGGAGTCCGCTGGAGGAATCCCAGCTTGAGACGCAAAGCACCACATCATCTGATGCCAGCGGGGATGCATCCATGTTGGCGGGCACAGGAAACGGGGACTCTGCATTGTCTTCCACCACTCAGCGGCCAGTGCCCACCCTCCACAGCCACTTCCTCTGGTGCTGCCCGTGTCCGCCTCTGTAAGAGGGGAAGAATGTCCATCACTCCTGGCACCACTGCCCCTGCGCCTGTCCCCCCTGCTGCTATTAGTGCTGAGTCTGTGGACCTTTTGCACCAGCTGTGTGTAGGCTAGACAGCTCTCCTCAATACATTCATTGACCACGACAAACAATTGGACCAGGTGGTTGCTTTCCTGGAGGGCATACATTCAGACGTGGGTGGGCTGCACCGGACTGTCCAGGCTTTGTCCTCAACAGTGACGTCTGCCCTTCAACAGGCACATACTCACAGTCCAACTCCGGTCCCTTTGTCCACCCCCCTGGCAGTGGCCATGTCTGACAATAGTGACCACGGTCCACATACATTAAAGTCACGAATCGGCACACGAAGCACACAGCAGCAGCAACCCAAGCGGTCCCGGGCGCAGACACCAACCCCACAGAAGACCAAAGCCACCCCAGAGTGCAGAGAGAAAAGCCTGTTGGGCGACACCAGGGGACAAAAAGCAAAGCAAAGCAGCAGACCTCAGACACACATGCCTTAGAGGCATCCCCATCCAAGGACTCTCCTGTCCCCAAAGCATCTCACAAAGAGAAGCATGCAGTTTCTGTGCCCACCAAGGAGGTGGTGCATGCCAAGGGTACATGCCAAGGGTACACCTAGGAAGGGCTCCAAGGCAGATTCACCCACCACCTCGACTCCAATTCCAAGCCCAGTGAAGCAGGGAAAGGAGGGCACTGTAGGCGTGACACCTAGTAAACAGGGGAAGGGGGCAGAGGCAAAGCCAGGCAAAGCGTTCCGCTGGGTCCAGCTCATCACCAGAGGGGGTGCCTGCGTCTGCACCTGATGCAGCTTTGGTGGTGAGTGTTCCTGTTGTATCCACACCACTTCATATTGATCCTGAGTCAGTCAAGCCATTTAGGATCCCCAAGAAGTGGAAAGACACTCCTCCACAATCTCCCAGCCACACCGTGTCTCCCGTCTGCATGACTCTGCCTCCACGTGCCACTACACCACCTGGTCCAAGGAGCCCTCCAGCTTGCCAAGCCACTGATAGCTCTACCTCAGCTGTTCCGCTCTCTCCCCGGCCAAGTGCCCCGACAGTCCCTGAGACACAGCCAGCTCCCAGTCCGCCTGACAGCCAAGTCTGAGCGTTAGTCACCCTCACACACCTGTCTCTCACACACATAGGTCTGTACTGCACATTGTTACCCACTGACTGTGTTGCTTACCATGGAAAGGTACAGTCGCACACATTCCCTGTGCAGCTTCTCATGGACCTACTCTGCACTTTGCCCTGGCCATTGGCTTTGTTGTTCACTGCTATTTTGCCCTTGCCTGTGCAGCTTCTCATGGACCTACTCTGCACTCTGCCCTGGTCACTGGCCTTGTTGTTCACTGCTGTTTGGCCCTTGCCTGTGCAGCTTCTCATGGACCTACTCTTCACTTAGCCCTGGCCACTGGCCTTGTTGTTCACTGCTGTTTTGCCCTTGCCTGTGCAGCTTCTCATGGACCTACTCTGCACCCTGGACTGGCCACTGGCCTTGTTGTTCACTGCTGTTTTGCCCCCTTGCCTGCGCAGCTTCTCATGGAGATGACCTGCACTCTGCCCTGGCCACTGGCCTTGTTGTTTTGCCCTTGCCTGTGCAGCTTCTCATGGACATGCTCTGCACTTATCCCTGGCCACTGGCCTTGTTGTTCACTGCTGTTTTGCCCTTGCCTGTGCAGCTTCTCATGGACCTACTCTGCACTTTGCCCTGCCCACTGGCCTTGTTGTTCACTGCTATGTGCCCACTGCCTGTGCAGCTTCTCATGGACATGCTCTGCATTTTGTGTCTTGCTCTTCTCTTCTCATGGTGCCTATCTGTGCAATATGTGAATAAAGACAGTTGCTCCTGTTGTCTATTTTGTCAGTGTCCTTACTGATTAAAGTTCTTTTGCTGTGTGTATATGGTTTACTGTGCCACATGGTCTGTGTGTCACTTCAACATAGTCAATGTTTGGCTCACTTATTCTATTTTTATAAGGGGGGACAGGGTCTTCAGTTCTTCCTGACCCCAATACTTGTGAGGGCAATGATGTCAATTTTCAATGTGAAGCAGTTGTCATTTTCTTAATTTGTTCATGTTGGCTATATTGTCCACATGTCAGGTTGGGGGGCACTGCCAGCACAGAGTGGGTTTCTTTGCACAGTATTTCAGGCAGGCTGTCCAGGGTCATCATGTGTGTATTCTTCCTTTATGTGTGCCCAGTGGTGTATGTGTGTGGTCATCTTGTGATGGCCAGTCATCCTAGTCCCATGGCTTACTTTCCATGTGTGCTCTTGGATGGTCAGGAAGTGTGCAGTGTGGAGGGGGTGAGTTTGTCAGGAGTGTTGATGTGTGCATGCCCCTGCATTGTCAACTACACACATGTGTCAACCAGGAGTTGTATGCCTGTTGTTTTGATTGTTCAGCCCTGTGGATGTGGTTGTATGCACATGTGTGAGTTGTATGTTGTGCACTGTGCAGTGTGTTGGTGTGTCCTTGCAGTTCTGTGTGACTCCTACTTGTTTTTGTCACTTGTGAGTATGCAGAGTGTGTGACTGGCAAGTCAATGTTGTGTTTTTTTGCACATCCATGTGTCTTGTTGCTGTTTGTGGAGACTGTGCAGACCTGCTGTTCCACACTGACATTGTGGTTGTGTTTTATCATGCATTGCTGTCACATAGTGCCTTCATGCCTCCAGTGTGGCATGTTGGCGGACAACTACGCAATGCACGCAAAGTTTGCGTAGTTTGTGCTACTTCGCGCTACACGAATTGCACGTAGCACAGTGCAAAATGGCGTAGCATAGTTGGCATTTTTTGCTCGCTCGCGGTCCTCAACGTCAAGTTGGCGACCGCGAGCGTGCAAAATGACATCCCGGAGAGACTTTTTTCTCGTGCGCGATCAACAACATCAAGTTGCCGATCGCGAGCGTGGAAAATAAACCTCCCAGCGAGATTCTCAAAGCGAGGAGGTCAGGTTTCTCATTGCGAGTGGTCACCCAAGCGTGCGACCGCTCGCGATGAGAAACTAGCAGTCCGTGTTGAGAAACCTGCCGCGCGAGTAAAAATCTACTTGAGCGGAAGAAAACGACCGCTTGCACTGTGCAAGATGCCGTTTGCAATGATTGCACAGTGCGGACAAACATCCGGCACTGTGCAATCATCGCGAACAGCGTACTACGCAGTTCGCGTAGTGCTACACGTATCTCGCATAGTGCGAAGTGCACTTTGCGTAGCTATGCATAGTGCTACTACACGAACTACGCCCAGGGTTAGTTGTCATACCATCCCCTATCTGTGCTTCAGATGCCTACCCATTGTGGGTCTGCACTCCCTCACTTTGTGTATGGTACACTCCTGCCATGTCCCCTACTGACATGCAGTACACTTCACTTTGGTGTCAGCTGTCCCTTGGTTTACATGTGTGTGCACCTCCTCATCACTTCATTTGTGACACTGTGCTTTGTGGTGCAGTTCTTTGGCCAGGGTCAATGTGTCACTCAGGGCATTTCACCAATGGGTTATGTGTGATGTTCTGGTGCTGTTTGTCAGTCAAGGTTGCTCCTATGCAGTTCAACTGTGTGTGCTGCCCAGTCCTCTGGTCAAGTTGTTTCCACCTTTGTGTCCCAGACGTGTGCATGTGTTGGTGTTGTGTTGGATGTATGTGTGTTGTCTGTGGTATTTCTTCACTTCCTGGGTGTTCTGTTGTCTTTGTGCTGTGTTGTATGGTGTTGTGTGGCTTGCTGTTCTGTCACTGGTGTCCTTGCAGTTCTGTGTGACTCCTACTTGTTGTTTTTGTCACTTGTGAGTATGCAGAGTGTGTGACTGGCAAGTCAATGTTGTGTTTTTTTGCACATCCATGTGTCTTGTTGCTGTTTGTGGAGACTGTGAAGACCTGCTGTTCCACACTGACATTGTGGTTGTGTTTTATCATGCATTGCTGTCACATAGTGCCTTCATGCCTCCAGTGTGGCATGTTGGCGGACAACTACGCAATGCACGCAAAGTTTGCGTAGTTTGTGCTACTTCGCGCTACACGAATTGCACGTAGCACAGTGCAAAATCGCGTAGCATAGTTGGCATTTTTTGCTCGCTCGCGGTCCTCAACGTCAAGTTGGCGACCGCGAGCGAGCAAAATGACATCCCGGAGAGACTTTGTTCTCGTTCGCGATCAACAACATCAAGTTGCCGATCGCGAGCGTGGAAAATAAACTTCCCAGCGAGATTCTCAAAGCGAGGAGGTCAGGTTTCTCATTGCGAGTGGTCACCCAAGCGTGCGACCGCTCGCGATGAGAAACTAGCAGTCCGTGTTGAGAAACCTGCCGCGCGAGTAAAAATCTACTTGAGCGGAAGAAAACGACCGCTTGCACTGTGCAAGATGCCGTTTGCAATGATTGCACAGTGCGGACAAACATCCGGCACTGTGCAATCATCGCGAACAGCGTACTACGCAGTTCGCGTAGTGCTACACGTATCTCGCATAGTGCGAAGTGCACTTTGCGTAGCTATGCATAGTGCTACTACACGAACTACGCCCAGGGTTAGTTGTCATACCATCCCCTATCTGTGCTTCAGATGCCTACCCATTGTGGGTCTGCACTCCCTCACTTTGTGTATGGTACACTCCTGCCATGTCCCCTACTGACATGCAGTACACTTCACTTTGGTGTCAGCTGTCCCTTGGTTTACATGTGTGTGCACCTCCTCATCACTTCATTTGTGACACTGTGCTTTGTGGTGCAGTTCTTTGGCCAGGGTCAATGTGTCACTCAGGGCATTTCACCAATGGGTTATGTGTGATGTTCTGGTGCTGTTTGTCAGTCAAGGTTGCTCCTATGCAGTTCAACTGTGTGTGCTGCCCAGTCCTCTGGTCAAGTTGTTTCCACCTTTGTGTCCCAGACGTGTGCATGTGTTGGTGTTGTGTTGGATGTATGTGTGTTGTCTGTGGTATTTCTTCACTTCCTGGGTGTTCTGTTGTCTTTGTGCTGTGTTGTATGGTGTTGTGTGGCTTGCTGTTCTGTCACTGGTGTCCTTGCAGTTCTGTGTGACTCCTACTTGTTGTTTTTGTCACTTGTGAGTATGCAGAGTGTGTGACTGGCAAGTCAATGTTGTGTTTTTTTGCACATCCATGTGTCTTGTTGCTGTTTGTGGAGACTGTGAAGACCTGCTGTTCCACACTGACATTGTGGTTGTGTTTTATCATGCATTGCTGTCACATAGTGCCTTCATGCCTCCAGTGTGGCATGTTGGCGGACAACTACGCAATGCACGCAAAGTTTGCGTAGTTTGTGCTACTTCGCGCTACACGAATTGCACGTAGCACAGTGCAAAATCGCGTAGCATAGTTGGCATTTTTTGCTCGCTCGCGGTCCTCAACGTCAAGTTGGCGACCGCGAGCGAGCAAAATGACATCCCGGAGAGACTTTGTTCTCGTTCGCGATCAACAACATCAAGTTGCCGATCGCGAGCGTGGAAAATAAACTTCCCAGCGAGATTCTCAAAGCGAGGAGGTCAGGTTTCTCATTGCGAGTGGTCACCTATGCGCGCGACCGCTCGCGATGAGAAACTAGCAGTCCGTGTTGAGAAAGCTGCCGCTCGAGTAAAAATCTACTTGAGCGGAAGAAAACGACCACTTGCACTGTGCAAGATGCCGTTTGCAATGATTGCACAGTGCGGACAAACATCCGGCACTGTGCAATCAGCGCGAACAGCGTACTACGCAGTTCGCGTAGTGCTACACGTATCTCGCATAGTGCGAAGTGCACTTTGCGTAGCTATGCATAGTGCTACTACACGAACTACGCCCAGGGTTAGTTGTCATACCATCCCCTATCTGTGCTTCAGATGCCTACCCATTGTGTGTCTGCACTCCCTCACTTTGTGTATGGTACACTCCTGCCATGTCCCCTACTGACATGCAGTACACTTCACTTTGGTGTCAGCTGTCCCTTGGTTTACATGTGTGTGCGCCTCCTCATCACTTCATTTGTGACACTGTGCTTTGTGGTGCAGTTCTTTGGCCAGGGTCAATGTGTCACTCAGGGCATTTCACCAATGGGTTATGTGTGATGTTCTGGTGCTGTTTGTCAGTCATGGTTGCTCCTATGCAGTTCAACTGTGTGTGCTGCCCAGTCCTCTGGTCAAGTTGTTTCCACCTTAGTGTCCCAGATGTGTGCATGTGTTGGTGTTGTGTTGGATGTATGTGTGTTGTCTGTGGTATTTCTTCACTTCTTGGGTGTGCTGTTGTCTTTGTGCTGTGTTGTATGGTGTTGTGTGGCATGCTGTTCTGTCACTGGTGTCTGTGTGTGGCCGGTTTGCTTGGTGAGCACACACAGCTTGTTGTGCATGCAGTGCTGTGTGTGTATGTTGCCTTGTCATTACCTGGTGTGCATCCCCTGATGTTCTGCTGTGTTTGCTATGTGATTTTGTCTGCCTGTGCATCTGTTGTTTGTTTGATGTGGCTGTGTTTTTCTGTGATGGTGCACTTCTTGTCTGTGTTGCGGTATGTTGTCTGTGCATTGTTTCTGAGTGATGAGGTTGTGCACTCCTGTTGTGTCTGAGCTCCCATTGCCTTTCCACAGTTTAGCCGCACAGGGCATGTCTGTTCTTGTTGTGGTTGAGTGTGTGTTTCCGTTGGATTATGTGTTTGTCTGTTGTTTTTGTGCAGACATTTGTTCTGGCATCCCTGTGTGTGTGTGTGATGTTTGTGGCTACCCCCAGGGTGTGGGATTGTTTGTGTGTGTATTGACTGGCAAGTATTGCCAGCTTTCAGTGTGTTTGACACTGGTGTTGTGGGCTGCTGGTGTGAGGGGGGTATGTGTATACATTCCTACTGGTGTTTGTCAGTCATGGAGTGTGTCAATGGGCCCTATGTGTAGTGCTGCTGGTGTACTCCTGTGAAGTAGTTGTATAGATGTGTGGCTGTT
Organism: Triturus cristatus; assembly: GCF_964204655.1. Taxonomy (NCBI): domain Eukaryota; kingdom Metazoa; phylum Chordata; class Amphibia; order Caudata; family Salamandridae; genus Triturus; species Triturus cristatus. The sequence continues at coordinate 10,195,652 of NC_140592.1, read as the reverse complement.
CACAGTTTGACTTCAGGGCCTTCCTTTCATCCTTGTGCCTATACTTGGTTTGCCTTGCTGTCTCCCTGTGTTGTTGCACTGTGATGACTGTAATTTGACTTCACTGACTGTACCAGCCATCTGTGCTTTGGTGGTCCAAGGGTGTTATTCTCTGTTCCTTGTCTTGCATGTGATGTACACATGTGTGTTGTGTGTCTCCATGGCCTTCCATTTGTGTGTAGCCCACTTTGGTTTTCCTATTTGTTGTGCTCCATTGCTGTTGGCATGTGGGGTGTGTATGTGTCTGTGTGTCAGTCTGTGGTATGTCTGTGTGACTTGGCAAGCTGTGTGTCCATTTGGATGTTTGTTTCCTGTATGTGTTCATTTGGTGCTTGTCCTCATTTTTGTTTCCCTGAGTGTGGTGTTGTGGTGGTGTGTGTGTTTCCCTGGCCCTGTGATATTGTGCTGTGTGCTGTGTGTTCCTGTGCAGCCACTCCTGCAGTGGCTGTCTCCCTGGTTGTTTGTTGTGTGGTGCAGGGTGTGTATATACCTGGCTTGTTGTTGTGCATGGGGTGCACAGGAGGGGCACATGGCATGTGCCTTCATGGGGTGTGCTCGTGTGTGGTGGGAGGGGGTGTGGCTCTGTGGTCTTTGTGCCCTGCCCATGCCTGGCACTGGCCCTGCCTTCTGGTGGCGGTAGCTGTGTGTCCAGGATACAGAGGGGTGGCTTGGTGGCAGGTGGGTGATGTGTGGGTGCCTTTGTGTATTTGTCCCTGTCCCCACCAGGATATCTGATGTGGATTTGGACCCTGTGTCAGCCTATGTGTTGTGTGTTGTGTTCCAGCACCGGAAAAACGTGTAGAGCTGGATCCATGGTGGTCGTGACCGGGTGGTGTGGACCGGGACTCTGGTTTCACGCTCCGCTGTCGAGCTTCCACCGTCTCTGGTTGGGCGGTATCTCCCGTGCGGTGCGTCTGCTTGTTTGGGCCATCCTAATTTGTGGAGCAGGACAGACGTCATTCCGCACGGTGGTGGGCGCACTTTGATGGCGGTGCGCGTCGCACCGCGGCGGACTGGAAATGGGCTATGTTTGGCCACACTAATATGGCAGACGTGAGGACCGCTGCTCGTGGGCGGAAAAAGGCATTTTTTCACACTGCCAGCACCGCGGTGGTGTCACCGCCTGACATCGTAATGGACCCCTTAGTGTCCAACACCTTGCCCCTATAGGCTTAGGTTTGGAGTGGGAATAATAAATGGCAACACTTTAGTGCCCAAAACTTTCCGCATATTGGTTTAGATTGGAGTGGGAATAGTAAACATAACCGTTTTAGTGTCCAACACCTTCCCCAAATTTGGTATAGAATGGAGGGGGAATAAAAAATGTCCTTTAGTGTCCAACACCTTCCATAAATTGATTTAGATTAAAGCAGGAATAGTAAATGTAACCCCTTTAGTGTCCAACATCTGCTTCAAATTGATATGCATAGGGGTTGGAATAGTAAATGTTACCCTTTTAGTGTCCAACACCTTCCCCAAAGTAATGTAGATTGGAGGGGGAATAGTGAATGTAACCCCTTTAGTGTCCAGCACCTTCTCCAAATAGGCATAGATTGGGGAGGGAAAAGTAAGTGTCACACTTTTACTATCCAACACCCTCCCCAAATTGGTATAGGTTGGAGTGGGAATAATAAATGCTACCCCTTGACTGTTCAACGCTTCTAAAAATTGGTATGTGTTGGAGTGGGAATAGTAAATGTTACCCCTTTGCAGTCCAACACCTCTACAAATTGGTTATTGCCTAACACCTTCCCCTAATTGGTTTAGATTGAAGTGGGAACAGTAAATGTAACCCCTTTCAGTGTCCAACACCTTCCCAAAATTGCATCCACGATTTTACTTTGCCATCTGGTCCGCCCATCTAATTTGCAAAGGCTTCCAGAAGGCCTTCTTCTTGTCACTTCCTTGTCTGGCCAGATCCAATTTGGAGACTGCCAATACTGAAGACTGCCAGTCCAAAAAAGTAGGAGGACTTGATTCCGTCCATTTTATACAAATTTGCCTCCTAGCTAATAAAATGGAGTAGAAAAAGAACAGTCCAGCGGGGCCAGTGATATTTTCTGCAAGGCCGAATATTATTAAAGATAGATTCATGTTAACAGAACAACCCAAGACACTTGTCAGAAAATCACCGACCTCTCTCCAGAAGCTGGCAAGGGCAGGACATTCCATAAACATGTGTATATCTGAAGCTGAAACCTGGCCACATTTTTTGCAACTAACTGGTGGCCCATTGGAAATTAGTGACAACTTATGAGGAGTAAAATAGGCCCTATGGATAGTAAATAGATGATTCCTTTTTAACCAAGCTGGTTTCACAACTTCATGTAGTATCTTACATGATTTCTGCCATAGTTTAGCCCAGTCCTGTGTGGGTAAAATCCTCCCCCATAGTTTGTCGGCTAGCTTGAATTCGCCATCTAATTCTTCCAATAGGATTTGATACCAGAAGGAGACTTCTATGGCCAAAAACATCCCTCCGTTTCCAGTATTAACAGGCATTTTCAATAACATGCGTGAGAGTGAGGCATACAACTGGAGGTCCGGCAACGCCAGGCCCCCCTTTTCTCTTCTCCGCCTCAACTTTTTCCATGCAGTTCTCGAAGACTTAGATGCCCAGATGAATGAATTGATTTCACTCTGAAGTTTATCAGATGAATGTGCGCCGCGTGAGGATTGCTAACTGGATTCTACCATTTTTAAAAAACTGCTTTTATGTTGAATTGCTTTTTGCACAATAGGTGGCTGCTTAGAAAACGTGCAGGGCTGTTTTTAAGTATTCTCTTTTTAACAAATTGATGCTTGCACTGTTTAGGGGCTACTTACTGGGGGAAACTTGATCTTGGCTCTGGGCTCGCAGTCCCCGGTCCGTCACGGCAATTTGTGCCGATTGTGCGGAGGGACAGACGCGACTCCGCCCACGATCCTCAATCACTTCCGGTGTCCGGCTATATGGCACAGCTGACTCGGCGGCCGCGCAACATTAGATGAATGTGCGCCGCGTGAGGATTGCTAACTGGATTCTACCATTTTTAAAAAACTGCTTTTATGTTGAATTGCTTTTTGCACAATAGGTGGCTGCTTAGAAAACGTGCAGGGCTGTTTTTAAGTATTCTCTTTTTAACAAATTGATGCTTGCACTGTTTAGGGGCTACTTACTGGGGGAAACTTGATCTTGGCTCTGGGCTCGCAGTCCCCGGTCCGTCACGGCAATTTGTGCCGATTGTGCGGAGGGACAGACGCGACTCCGCCCACGATCCTCAATCACTTCCGGTGTCCGGCTATATGGCACAGCTGACTCGGCGGCCGCGCAACATTAGATGAATGTGCGCCGCGTGAGGATTGCTAACTGGATTCTACCATTTTTAAAAAACTGCTTTTATGTTGAATTGCTTTTTGCACAATAGGTGGCTGCTTAGAAAACGTGCAGGGCTGTTTTTAAGTATTCTCTTTTTAACAAATTGATGCTTGCACTGTTTAGGGGCTACTTACTGGGGGAAACTTGATCTTGGCTCTGGGCTCGCAGTCCCCGGTCCGTCACGGCAATTTGTGCCGATTGTGCGGAGGGACAGACGCGACTCCGCCCACGATCCTCAATCACTTCCGGTGTCCGGCTATATGGCACAGCTGACTCGGCGGCCGCGCAACATTAGATGAATGTGCGCCGCGTGAGGATTGCTAACTGGATTCTACCATTTTTAAAAAAACTGCTTTTATGTTGAATTGCTTTTTGCACAATAGGTGGCTGCTTAGAAAACGTGCAGGGCTGTTTTTAAGTATTCTCTTTTTAACAAATTGATGCTTGCACTGTTTAGGGGCTACTTACTGGGGGAAACTTGATCTTGGCTCTGGGCTCGCAGTCCCCGGTCCGTCACGGCAATTTGTGCCGATTGTGCGGAGGGACAGACGCGACTCCGCCCACGATCCTCAATCACTTCCGGTGTCCGGCTATATGGCACAGCTGACTCGGCGGCCGCGCAGCGGACGCGCGCAGCGGGCGCGCCGCCGGCGCGCCAAAGGCGCGCCAAAGGCAAGCCCGTCTGCGCCCGTCCGCGTCTGGAGCGCGGCCAGCGCCGGTCAGGCTGCCAGTGAGGCTGGAGGTGAGAGTATATGCTGGTCGCGAGATGATTTATTGAGCCTCCAAGGCTCAATTTGTAATGGGTCACACCTGATTGATTTAGGTAAAAGTCTTCTACCGTTTCAATGTAACTTATGTGGCCAGTCTTTAAAGCAAGCTAAGGAATCCTGTGCAACAACTAAAAATATTTCATCCGTGGGTTAATCAAACGAATGCACAGATAAAATTAAGGCATGCCTAGTAAATTGCAGATCATTGCCTAGGCATGCGGAAGAGGTTTGGGCAATTTTGATCGAATCAATATGGGACATCATGTTTTTAACAGAAACCTGGTTAAGTACGGATGCAATGACCTCAGTTGCGTTAGCGACTCCGCCAGGTTTCAAAATATGTTTTGCTAACCGAGAAGAGGGGAAAAGAGGGGGTGGGGTGGCTATTATCTTTAGAGAGGCATGGGAATTGGTGTCCTCAGCCCCACTTCGTATGCAGGGCATTGAAGGCCTAAATTTCTGTCTACAAATTAAACCCTCATTCGCCCTTGCAGGCATTCTCATTTATAGACCATCCGACTGTATAACGTCTGCCTTGCAGACTTTGTGTAATTTTATTACTCAAAAATCAGTAGTTTATACTAATTTTATGGTCCTGGGAGACTTTAACCTTCATGTAAATGACCCAAAGTGTTCTCAAGCAGCGCAACTGATTGCGTCCCTAGCAGGGGCTAATCTTTTGCAACTGGTACCCTCGGCTACACACATTGCGGGACATACCCTAGACTTGGTTTTTTCAAATATTAGGTGCACTACCGTGGAGACCCCGCTGCCGCTGGTCTGGTCAGACCATTTTCTGATTCCCTTTTTAATTACACTGCCATATATTAAACACGTTAAGAATAATCGAACTATTTTAAAGAGAAACTGGAAGAACCTCTCGGTGGCATCAGTTAGCCCCATTCTGCAGGACAATTACCCCTGTCTTTCGGCTGACCCCAATGCCGATGCAGAGGCTATACACCAATGGATTGCGGATGCGGTGGAGCAAATTGCACCGGTTAGGGTAGTGAAACCTTCTAGAGGCTCCCCCTCCGCTCCTTGGTTTTCCAATGACCTGAAAGAACATAAAAGTAGATGTAAAAAATTGGAACGCAAATGGAGACTGACCTATTGCGTCCTAGCAAAGGAATCCTATAAAAAGGTATTAAAAGAGTTCCATAAGGCTTTAAAAGCAGCCAGACGGGACTATTTGGTCTCATGTATTCAGAATGCAGACCACTCTTGCAGTGAAGTTTTTAAAGTAGTTCAAACTTTTTTTAAACCTAAAGCAATAGATACGGAAGTGATGCCATCCCTAGCCTTATGTGAAAAAATCGCCAACCACTTTCAAGATAAAATTTTAAAGGTTTATGATTCTTTTACAACTTCTATTGCAACTTTGAAAGCAGATATATCTCCTGGGGCAGGGCTGATTGCTCCTTTTATTAACTTCACACCGATCTCCCATCAGGAGGCGCTAGCTGAAATTCAAAAATGTCGCTCAGGCGCTCCAGATGACCCATGCCCGGCTAAATTATGGAAAATTTTAGCTCTACCCTTGGCAGATGGGCTTTGCCACCTATGGAACACCTCTCTGAATACAGGCATTTTTCCCGACAAATGGAAACAGGCCACACTTCTCCCCTTGAGAAAGAAACTGAATGGGGACCCAGGTGACCTTGGCAATTTGAGACCCATCCCTCTGCTCCCCGCACCAGGTAAAATGCTGGAGAAACTGGTTCAGCGCCAATTGACCACTTTTATCGATCAGAACAACGCCCTTCATGATACTCAATCAGGCTTTCGAGCAGGCCGTAGTACGGAGACCGCTCTCCTTGAGGTGGCAGAGTCTGTTAGATGGTCACTGGATGCAGGAGCATCAGCATTGCTGGTGCTCCTGGATTTATCCGCCGCTTTTGATACGGTGGACCATGCTATATTGGTCCAGCGACTCCTGTGTGCAGGCTTTGGCGGGAAGGTATTAAGGTGGTTATCTTCCTACCTGACTGGTCGCACACAGAGAGTTGCTCTTCAACCTTTTGAAGCTAAACCAAAACCGCTTAGCTGCGGCGTCCCCCAGGGATCTGCTTTAAGCCCCTTACTTTTTAATCTTTACCTCGCTCCACTGTTCTCCCTTATCTCCAACTGGGGGGTGAAAGCAATCTCCTATGCTGATGACACCCAGTTGGTTTTTCCATTTAAGGAATGTTCAGTGGATGCTTTTAAGAACTTTAAGGGCTGTCTGCGCGACATAGCGCTGTGGATGAATACAAATAAATTAAAACTTAATGCTGGGAAAACTGAAGTGCTGTTTTTTGGCAAGGGCCACATACCAGACTCAGAGTTGTGGTGGCCGCCTGAATTGGGCACACCACCCACTCCTTCCTGTCACGTCCGTAATTTGGGAGTGAGATGGGAGGCGGACCTTTCCTTTTCAGCCCAGATACAGCAGGTGTCGTCCATCTGTTTTAGTAAATTAAAAAACCTTCGGAAAGTTTTACATTTTGTACCGGAGGAATGCCGCAAAACCATAGTACATGCCATAGTCACATCTAGGCTTGACTATGCAAATAGCCTTTATCTTGGCCTGCCCAAATATGCCATTGGTCGCCTTCAGATGGTACAGAATGCGGCTGCGAGATTGGTTCGGCGAATCCCTTTCCGCCACCATGTCTCTCCGCATCTACAGAAGCTTCACTGGCTCCCCGTGGAGAAAAGAATTAAATTTAAGACTCTGACACTGGCATTCCGGGCCATTAATGGAAAATGCCCTGGTTATTTGAAAGAAAGATTCTGTCCATACAGGCAAAACCGGGCACTGCGGTCAAATTCACAAAACTTGCTATGCACCCCCCGCTTTGTAAAGGCTCGGTTGGGCGGCAGAGCCTTCTCGGTTGGTGCGGCCTCAATGTGGAATGCCCTTCCAGGCTTCTTACGACAGATCAATACGGAGGCTGGTTTTAGAAAAGCCTTAAAAACATGGCTTTTCACGTCAGTTTGATATGGTGAAATCATGTCTACTGTCTTCTTTGGCCTTATTTCTGTCTGATGTGTTCAGCGCCGGGACACCCCTGTTTGGGGTAGCTGTCGCGCTTTATAAGCTTCCGTATTATTAAGTTTATCAATCGTGGATTTTTCAAAGTAAAGGGGAATACAATTAAAATAAATGTAATCTTTGGTAATATTGTCATCTTGATCAGATTGATTCTTCCCACGATAGACAAAGAAAGTATAGCCTAAGATTTCAATAGCCTTTTACATTCCTTTACCGCTGTACCCAAGTTGATCTCAGCGATTTTTGTAATATCCTGAACCACATAAACTCCCAAATACCTCATTTTGGAGCTGGGCTGGTGATACTGCTGTGTCTCTGTTATATTCCAAGTCATAATTTCTGTTTTTGCCGCATTGATCTCATATCCAGAGACAGAGTCAAACTCCTGAGCTAGGCCAATGACGGTTGGGAATGCTGATTGTAGGTCAGCTGAGAGAATCAAGATGTCATCGGCATACAGGGCTACCTTCCTCTCCCACTCCCCATATTTAAAGGGCTGGATATTAGAGTCTGACCTAAGACGTTGAGCGAATGGCTCAATGTAAAGATCGAATAAAAGCGGGGAGAGTGGGCAGCCCTGTCTAGTGCCTCTTGTGATTCTAAATACGTCTGTGACACTCCCATTAACCAGTAGCCCAGCCATGGGGCTATGATAGATCAACTGGACTATGTGACAAAATCTTTCCCCCAGGCCGAACTTCCTCAGGACCTCCGACAGGTAAATCCAATTTACTCTGTCGAAGGCCTTGGTGGCATCCAATGTCATGACCGCTAATGGGAGAGAGTATGTAGAGGCAAGGTCAACAGCGCCAATGAGATCATACGTGAGGTCTGAAAGCTGTCGGTTCCTAACAAAACCCTTCTGATCTAAGTGAAGGACATCTCCTATCATAAGACCCAATCTCGCTGCCATAATAGAGGTGAAGATTTTATAGTCTACATTTAAAAGCGAGATGGGTCTATATGACCCGCAGCTTGATGGAGGTTTCCCGGGTTTCAATATAAGAATTATTAAAGCATCATCCCATGAAGCTGGAAGCCCTAAACCGACCTCCAGCACATAATTAAACAACTGCGTTAAGACGGGGACAATCTTATCTCCCAGCAGCTGATAGATCTCCGACGGAAGACCGTCAGGGCCTGCAGCTTTCCCTGTCTTGCAGCGTTGAATGGCTTCTCTAGCCTCAGCTTGAGTAAAAGCTTGGTCCAAATATTTTTGTTGGTCTGATCCAAGAGAGGGAAGGGGGATATCCCCCAACCAGTTCTGAACCCTGACTGGGTCTAACCTTTGGTCCTCACGATAGATCTCCTGAAAATAGGTCTGAAAGACCTGGCTGATTTCCCCATCTGAGCAGAAGGTTACATTTTCGCTGATAATCTCTTTAATGTTATTTCTTGCCCGATCAGATTTTGCTTTCCAGGCAAGAAGCTTACCTGCCACCGCCCAATATTCAAAATGGGCGATTTTACTAGCCTCCCATCTGCGGATAAGCCTAGATTGGAGAATGTTCTCCAACTGCCCCTTTAAACTATCCCATTTGGCTTTCCGTTCTTGCTGAATTTCAGGAGAGGCTAGAAAAGATAATTCACTCTCTGCCCCTTTCAATTTTCCCTCGAGAGATGATATCTCCTCCTTATATCTTTTATTTCTAAAGCTGGCTCTACTGGTGATTTGACCACGTAGGAAAGCCTTGAAAGAGTCCCATACATTAGTTATTAAAGTTGACCCCAGATTTATTTTAAGGAACCATTCAGTTTCCTGCAGTAAGAAAGCCTTTTCATCTTCCATCGAAAGGAAAGAACGGTCAAACGACCAGGTGCGAACGGGCGCTACTGTTAGACCATTCAGACATAACAGAACCCCCAAATGATCTGAAAGATGATTGGCCAGGTATGAAATATCTCTGACTCTTTCTCTCAATGAATTACTTATTAATATGTAATCTATTCTGGATTGATGTCGATATTTGTGATTTCTAAACGACACACCTGGTTGCAAACCTGCTCTTTCTCTCCAAATATCTAATAACATAAATTGTTCCATAACCTCCAGGAGAAAATCCCTGGATTTCAAAGGGGCCACAGCTCTACTATTTAGAGTTTTGTCTAGCACAGGATTTAAAACTATATTAAAATCCCCAGCTAGAATTATCGGCTCAGTGAAGTCTAATAAAAGGGAGAAAATAACCTTAAGACTGGAAGGGTCATCAAGATTCGGTCCATAATAGCCGACCAAAGTGTGCAGAGTCCCTCCTATCCTAACTTTAACAATCAACCATCTGCCTCCTGGGTCCACCACTTGATTGGCTTGGCTGATTTCTTAAAAATTATGAGGACTCCTCTTATGTTAGCTGTCTGGTTCGTGCAAACATATGAACCCACCCATCTTTTATTTTTAAGGAGAGAAGATATCTCTTCTTTCAAGAGATGTGTTTCCTGGAGAATCAAAACCTGGGCCGATGAATCTTGGAGATACTGTATTATCCTATCTCTTCTCGGCCTGGTTCGCAAACCATTAATGTTCCAGGATAAAATCTGTATGGGGCTCATATTAAGTCATCTGGAGATCTTAAAATTAAACCGATTTTGGCATATAATCCAGCCCGGCTCCAAACTCTATTCTTAAAAATAACATGAGTACTAACAACAAAGATTGGAGAATGAGGATTTTTTAAAAAAATTTCCTTGCTACACCCTAACCCTAACCCTACCCAGTGACCCCCCATGTCCCACCCCCTCTCTCTGGGAACCCATACTCCAATTATCTGGACTGATGAAGTCCAGGCAATTGCATCTTGCAGAAAACCGCCCAGTCACCACCCAAGGCAAAGGGGAAAAAAAAGAAAAAAAAAATCGTTTTTGAATGCATCCCGTTCTACTTTAAGGAAAACGGGCTGCATTTAAAAAAACTGCTTTATTAAAAAAGCAGTCACAGACATGGTGGTCTGCTGACCCCAGAAGGCCACATCCCTGTGAGTGCTAGCCATTCCTAAAGGGGTCGCAAATTGCGCCTGTCTCATTAATATTAATGAGGCAGGCAATTTGCGACTCCTTTAGGAGTCGCTATCAGTGTCTGAGACACTGTTGTAAATCGCATTTTGAGAATCACACATTGTGAGTCACAAATTGCGATTCGCAAGGCGAAGCAATTTGCGAGTCACAAAGTGCAAGGGTCATACATCTGGCCCAAAGACAAGTAACACATTTTTCTACTTTTACTTATATTTTTAAAGTTTATTTAATGTATATTTTTATATTTTCAACACATAATTCAACTTAAAAATAACCATTTATATATAGATAAATAAAGAAATCATTTGTAACAAATGTTTGTTATTAAAATAAAATGTACATCATATTTAAACAGTAGAGTATGTTGCACATTTACCACTTTTTCCCATTGTTTAAAATTTTTTAAACATTTCTTACATTTCTTTTTATATATATTTTCGACAACATTTTAGCAAAGGTGTATTCATTTTATATTCAACAATTGTATATATTTCATACTATTATTTAAATTATACTTTACAATTTTGTTTTAAAAAATTACATTTTGTGACATGTTTTACATGTTTAATATTTTTTTTCTTTTTCATGCATTTATTCAGCATTTTAAAATAATTTCCCATTCCTTTCTATTGGAAGACAGTCTTTCTTTAGTATCATTTAGTGGCTATGTTTCTTTTTTAACTGTATAATTTGTAGTCTATTTTTTTTGTCAGATGAGGTTTTTCAGGGTTTGTAGGTTGGAGGGTGTAGGGGAGAGGTTTAGAGGTTATTTATAGAGTTGGTATAGCACTGTTTCTATTTTTGGTAGATTTAGTTATATTAATAGTAGTATTTTTCAGTAGTTTGCAGTTCTTGGTATTTGTACACTGTTTTAGTAATGTATTGTTATGTTATGTTACATTTTATTATGTTACTTATTTTATGAGGATTAAGTGTAATGTATATGTGGGAATATTATGTGCTTTGGGGGTAGATTTACTTTACAGGTTTTTGTCTACAAATGTGTTCTATGGGCACAGGGAGTTACCGTTTAATTATTATTATTATGTTTTTTATTTTTAAAGGAAATCACTTTTGGTCTATAATAAGGCAATATTCTTTACTTTGATTTCCTTTTTTGGGGGATTCCATGAAAGTTTCTTTTTGTTAACACTTCTTCTGTTTTTGTATGGTTCCTAGATCCTTTGGATTGCTTTGAGGGATGTCTGTTGGATTAATTTTATTTTTGCATTTTTGGGGGACGTTTTGGACAATATTTCTTTCATTTTTGGTGGATTATTATGTTTGACTACGTGGATACAGAGAAAGATCTCAGCTACAGAACAATAAGTCACATTTATTTAATTTCTTCTGGGTGGGAAACGTTATATTTTATTGTTCGTACAAATATACGATTCTTTATTTGGAATTGTGTGATTTATGTGTTGTATTTATTTGATGTGATGGATTAAGTTTGTTCTTTTTAGCTTTTTGGTTGGTGAGATTTACATTTTTCATGTAAATAATGTTTACATTATTTTATTATCTCAGTCTTATTTAACATTGGAGTTTCATTTAAAGTTTAGATTGATGTATTAAAAATAATGTTTATTATTTATATAAAAAATGATTTGTCATATTGGTTTAGATGTTGTGACAGTTTGAGACTTTTGTAGGTTACTATTTATTCTATTATATGCTTTTGGCTATTATTTCTAAGTCATCTACTCCTCTGTTGTGTAGGGAGAGTTTGACTTTGAATTGTAGCCTGTTGTGCATTCTTTTGGTTCGTTTGCTAAGTTTAGGTGCAATTTGGCTAAAAGATTTCTCCATTCATAGCTGTTGGTAGCTTTGCTCTCTTTGTAATGCTTCTATATCCTTATAGAGTGTAGGTTGGGTTTTGCCTAGTGTGGATATGAAGGCATTGTGCCATCCTTCCACTGTGTTGTGTTTTGACTTCCTGTGGCAAGGTGCTATCATAGACATTCCACCATGGTATTTTGCATTTGGGTTGGCATCTGTATGCGAAGCAATGCAGTCTGTCAACCCAAGTGTCTTCACAATAGTCCATTAGGGGGCTTAGTTTGTGTTCGTTTTCTTTATAGAAGGGGCTTTCTATTAGTACATTGTGCTGGTCAGCTACCTTTGTGACTGGGACACATGCTAGTGCTATAATTAGTTTGAATTTCAAAGTCAAATAAGCTGTTTGTAGAATATTCTACACTTAGGGCCTGATTACAACATTGGCGGTCCATCTGCCGGACCGCTGATGCCGTGGTCAGGAGAACACTGCAAAGTCTGTGGTAATCAGACAGCCGTATTATGGGGGGTCTGAAGGCGGCAGTCCCACGGTGGCGGCATAGTTTAGCCACTGAGAACGGGCCGCAGTAGATGTCACCACAGTGCAGCACCTTCTGCACATACGTACACTGAGTGCCATGCACCATGTCATTCATGGCACACAGTGCATGAAGAGAGGGGCACAACATGTGCCCCCATGCACAACCGATCTGGGCAAAATTGCCCTGTGGCCATCTTTCGGGCCCCTTCCTTCCCTTTCCTCCATCCTTTCCATGGGGAGTTTCCCTCCACGGAAACACTGTGGAAAAGGGAAGTCTTAATCCATACGGCGGTACCTGCCTCGACATCGCCACCATTCACAGCTGCCTTCACGGCATCATCAGAATCCAAGATCCTGACGGTGTCATCGGTGTTGTTGCGGGCTGGTGGCAGTACGACCGCCAAACTTGTAATCGGGCAGTTGTACCGCTTGGGTTGCAGCAGTTGGACCACCACCACGGGTACGGCAGCCCTGAGACCACCGTCCACTTTTGAGAGGACAAGAGACTGCACTACCATCTTAAAATCATCAGGCGGAATAAAAGGTTTGATTTTATTGATGCTTTTAAGCGTGTACAGCTCTCCTTTGGTTGAGTGGTTGATGTGGTCTTTCATTGACAGATTTTTGTCCAGAGTGATGCCCGAGGACTTTATGGAGTTGGAAAGTGTAAGAGAGCAGTTAAGGGCGCCAAGTAAGTGAGCCAATCATGGATTGGGAGAGGGTTGTTATTCGGGGAGAAAAGTAGTAATTCCGTTTTTCTGAGGTTCAACTTTGAGTGGTTGGTGTTAAGCCAAGTTTTTACCTTGATTAGTGTATCATTCAGATGAATGATGTCACTCGGTGAATTAATATTGTAGTAAATTTGGGTGCCGTCGGCATAAAGGTGGTATTTTAACCCTGCTTGGTTAAGGATAAGAGTAAGGGGTTCCATCAAGAGATTGAAAAGAGAAGGGGAGAGAATTGAGCCTCCGGGTACACCATGGGGAGGTAGTGTTGGTTTTGATAGACAGTTGTTGATTTTTATTTGTTGCAAGAGATGTTGCAGGTACGAGGTGGGCCAAATAAGGACTGTGCCATTGATACCAGTGCGGTTCTTGAGTGTCTCAATTAGTGCTAGGTGATTAACAGTATCAAAAGCAGCGGATCAGTCAAGTAGGATTAGGAGGCAAGTGTCAACTTCATCCAAGGATCTGCAAATGTCATCCGCGATATTGAGGATAGCAGCTTCTGTGCTACAGCCTTTTTTGAAACCTGACAGGAAGGTGTCAAGGAGACGGATTTGCTCTATATGGTGGATGAGTTGTAGAAGGACGCATTTCTCTATTGTTTTGGCTAGGAACGGGAGGTAAGAGATAGGTCGGAGGTTACTGAAGTCATCGGAGTCAGCCACTGTTTTTTTAAGTACGAGTGTGATTTGGCCTAGTTGGAGGGAGTCAGGTACAAGTCCTGAGGAGAAAGAGGTGTTGATGAATCTTGTCCAGAATGGGGCAATGACATGGTTGAGGTTTTGTACTAATGTGGATGGTAGGGGATGAATGGAGTGGGAAGTGGGCTTCAAGTTTGCAATTATATTGTAGACATCACTCTCAGTCATGGGTTTGAAGTCAGACCAATTACCTTTTTTTCAGTTTAAGGAAATCAGAGAAGACAATAGTTTTTCTTGCGGCCATTTGGTTAATGGTAAAGTCTGTGCAGGGAGCAACCATTGGGGCAAGTGAGTCAGCGGAGTGGCTTGGTATGGAAGACGGATTTTCGACTTGGATGATGGGTTGCTCAATATTTGCTACTTTGTCGGTAAAGAAGTTGGTCATTTCTTCACAATGTTCATTAGTGGCTATTGATTTGTGAGGGGAGGTTTGATCATTGAAGAGCTCCCTAGGATGGTTCTTAGCGCGTCACTATTGTGAAGATTACTGACTTTGGATCTCCTCTGTATGAATATCGGCCTCCTGTTGAAATGATGTTCCACAAACGTTGTCATCAAGATGCTCATTTTATCAGTGGGCCTAGAGCCTACCCCTGGATGACCAGGAGGGACTTGGGCTGTTACTCTGGTCATATTGTACCTGCCATCAGACATTCTGCTGTTCATCCCCTCCAGAGACATCAGAGCCATAGGACATTTCTGAAACAAATAGATTCCTTTCCATCCTCTTCCACATGTATGGAGTAGGGCAGGCTATTCGAGGGACTAGATGAATGCAGGGATATTGGAAGATGTAATGAAGGCCACCACTATTGCACTTAGACTGACTACTGCTCAAGCAGATGCCCTTAAAACTATAAACATACAGAATAGAATGGACTTAGATTACCGCTTGGCATCAATTGAGAATGTCTGCACAATTGGCGCCAAATGCTGTCTTCTACCTTAAGGATTTGACAATCGAGGTGTGCTGTCTCATCCTGCAACTGTGAGGCATCCAAGAACCCTGGAGATCCTCCAGTCTTCTACGAATCACCAAAGAACCCCCTTGGAGTGGAGGTACAGCGCCCCTGCAGCCCGCAGGCACCGAACTGCAGAGTCCGGTTTCACTGACTTGCTGCTCACCAGCGACTCCAAAACAGCACTTCAACCAAAAGTGATATACCAGCTTCAGAGGATCAGTTCTGTCTCCCCAGCAAGTTTGGAGATACCAGGACCTAACGGAGCCGTGCAGTACCAATATCTGGGGTACTGGACTGTTCTGCAGCATTCACCAAGACGAAGAGTCCAATCTGGACTCAACTGCCCAGAAAGCAAGCCCCCATTGAGGAATGTTGAGATGCCTAAGAACCACTTCATGAGTGGCCCAGCTGTCCCGAAGTCGCCTCTCGAAGCTGCCTGCTCCTGACCGCGTGGACATCTTGACACACGCCACCCGGCTGACCTATCTGTTATCCACCCTGCCCGCCCGGCCTGGGACAGACGACCCAGCTGTGCTCCCGTGGTCCTGGGGCCCTTGAGACCTGCTTCCTTGAGTGGGACCCCTCGGACTTACATTATCGGCGGAGAATGGAATCTTGCCTGTGATGCAGTCCTGGATAGGATGGGCCCCTTGGACAGGGGTAGCAAGGGAGACAGAGCCCTACTAGGAGACATAGCAGGTGACCATGGTCTAGTGGATCACTGGCGCCTTTGCCACCCCACAGACAAGGAATATACCTTCCTTTCATCAGTCCACGGCATAGGATAGACTTATATCCCATCCTGTAGTTGCACTCAACACTGATTCCAACATACTGGAAACCGCCCTCTCCGACCACTCCCTGGTTTTACTTGCTCTCGACGTGGGTCTAGCCTCCCCAGGTCATAAACCATGGAGGATGAACATCCAGAGATACCGCTCGCCTCAGGGCAAAGCCCAACTGAGGTCTCACCTCTCCGTCTACCTAACCAACAACAAGACATTAGTTAACTCCAGTAGGACCATATGGGGGGCTGCGAAAGCAACCATCCACGGGCAACTGATGAGAGATACAGCAGAGGATAATAAGAAGGCAGTTCTCCACCGTACCGAGCTTGAAGAACAGATTACATCCCTCACATGTCTATACTCTTTCCACCCCACAGTTCCCAATCACCGATGACAGGAACTAGCCCAAATGGCTCTCAATGGCCTATACACCTCCAAAGCTGAATATGCTCTTTAGCGTTAAAAGGCAGACACTATGAACGAGGTGAAAAAGCAGCCCGCCTACTGGCAGCACAGTTGAGGCAACGTGAAGCAGTGATGGCCATCCCTGCCATTCGGACCAACTCAGGCACGGTCCTCACTAAACCCCAAGATATTGTCAACGCATTTGCCTCATTCTATGAGGGGCTCTACACCCCAGAGGCCCCAGCAACCGAAGACCAAATATCTACCTACCTCACGGGTATTGAACTACCACGCCTCACAGACAAAGGCAGGAAGTTACTAGAGGGAGACATTAGTAAATAAGAAAGCACGACAGCCATTGCCAACCTACCCTACCACAAATCTCCGGGGGAGGATGGATTCCCCGCAGAATGCTATAAATGGTCTGGGGAAGAGGCAATAGATACCCTGCACGCTTCCCTACATGAGGTTGAACGGATTGCATCCCTCGAACCTATCTCTAATAGGGCTATGCTCACGGTAATCCCCAAACGGGGCATAGACCCATTCTCTTGCGGCAGCTATCACCCCATCTCCCTCATAAATGGCGAAGCTAAGATTTTGGCCAGCATACTGGTGGCACGGCTGCACAAGGTCATCGCATCCCTTACTCACCACAGGCAGGTCGGCTTTGTGCCGGGCAGCTCTTCTAGAAATCATCTCCGCACGCTGTCTCGCACCCAGTGGGCTGCAAGGGATTTGCTGGAAGACGCAGTAGCGCTCTCCCTGGATGCAGAAGAGGCATTCAATCCCATCGACTGGGGCTACCTCTTCGCTACCATGAAATGCTTTGACCTAGGTGATCAGTTTATTTCTAAGGTTCGCCTGCTCTATAATCACCCTGTAACTCAGGTCAATTGTAGAGGATTTATATCAGACACCTTTCAGATTTGAAGAGGTACCCGACAGGGCTGCCCCCTTTCTTCCCTCTTATTCTTACAGGTCATGGAACCCCTTGCCTCCCTCATCCGTCATTCACCGCGTATACAGAGCATACCCATTGCAGGTGGCATGTCCAAACTATATATCTACACTGACAATATCTTCCTCACCCTCAGAGACCTCACGCATTCCCTTCCCGCCTTGCTAGAGATTATCAACAGGTTTGCAGCCCTGTCTGGATATAAGATGAATTGGTATAAAAGCGAGGCCCTCCCACTTTCCTCAGGTACTATGAAGGCATCGATCCATGGCTACCCCTTCCGCTAGAAACCATTCATGACTAAAGTATCTTGGAATTCTGCTTAACAGAGGCCTGGGAGTAATGGTCGCAGATAATCTGACACCTCTCTTGACACAAATGGAAACAGATTTCGCTAAATGGTCCCTCCTGGGATTCTCCATGTGGGGTAGAGTGCAGGCCGTAAGAATGGCCAAACTATCCTGCTTAACATACACCCTGGGTATGCTGCCAATCGTGGTGCCTTTGGCTACTCTGCACAGCATAGATGCCCAGATATGGGTGTTGGAAGGCGTTCCCCGGGGAGGCTGCAGAATACTTTCCTGACCACCCGGAGGCCCACCTTGCCCAGAGTTAGGCCGAGCAAGAGCGGGGAGGCCCTTCCTGGAAGGGTCTCGTATCTAGGATCGCACACGCTGCACGTACCCTTTTCGGATAGAGGGACACCACACAGGAATTCTTTGCGAGACAATAGACTTTATCGTTAGTTGTCAGGGATCTTTATGATCCGGAAGGCAGGTGCAGAATTAGTGCCACAAGCGGCAGTGATCTCGTGATGAGGGGTAGGGGGTAGCGGGACAGTCTTTGAATCAGTGTCTCTGCGGAGTATCCGGCGCACAACTCTCAATCCTCGAGCTGAGGGGATGTTGCTTCTCTTGGCAATCTCTGCCGTTTCTCTTGGAGGAGCGGGCCGCGAGTCACTCAGCAGGAACCGGAGGTTCGTAGTTCGGGGAGCCGCGACTGCGTCAGCAGGGCTCAGATGGTTCAGAGTTCGGGGAGCCGCGACAGCGTCAGCAGGGCTCAGATGGTTCAGAGTTCGGGGAGCCGCGACAGCGTCAGCAGGGCTCAGATGGTTCAGAGTTCGGAGAGCCGCGACAGCGTCAGCAGGGCTCAGATGGTTCAGAGTTCGGGGAGCCGCGACAGCGTCAGCAGGGCTCAGATGGTTCAGGGTTCTTCGGTGCGGGGAGCGATCGAGCCGCGACCAGGTCAGCAGGCTCTCGTCAGTCCAGGTCTTCTCTGCCTCCCGTCCCTTCAGCACCCCTTGTTATACTCCCCCTCCTCTTTGAAGTCCGGAGTCCTCGCGGAGAGGGGTCTGGTGCCTGGAGGCGGTGTGTCGGGGTTTCCTGTCGCTCGGCCCTTTGATCTGTTCAGGTGGGTCCGGGAGGGACTCCAGACACCCAGCAGGCGAGGCGGCCGCTCACCGGGGGCCTGGTGGTCGATCGAAACCTCCCTCGGGGAAGAGACCAGAGGTGTGACAGGGTCGGCGCCTCTCGGTCTGGCTTGGGGGGTTCCTCCCTCCCTCGGCCGGGCATGCGTGTAGGGGATCTGGCCGGCCCTCGGGATGTTGGGCCACGGGGGCCGGAAGTCTGTGACAGCGAGGTTCGGCGTGGTTGCAGGGTAGCTTGCTGGTCGGGAGGGCCCACGCCGCGAGGCCGGTCTCCCAATGGGCATTTATCTGGGGCTCCACCCACCCCCGTCTAACCGCAGCCAAACTTATAGCCTGCCGCTCCCACGGTGGCTTGGGTTTACTGTCTTTGTAACACTATTCCCTGGCCCTGCACCTTTCACAGTTAGCCTACTTACTACCTGGTATGCCGGATCCCCCACTGTAGGACCGGGGGTCACCAGGCCCTATGGGGGTAGCGTGGCGCGAGCAGGTAGGCACCCTAAGGCTTACGTGTAAAGTGACCATACAGCACACACATCCCCTGAGACAGGAAACGCATGCAATAATTGACACCACACCAGTAGGTTGAATAAAACCAATCAGTTTTATCTAGATCAACATTAGGATCAAGAGCATTTCATTAGGAATAGATTGGGCAGTTCATTAACACATCAAAACCTGGCATGGAATCAAAGCGCGGCACCTGGCGATCCTGGGGAGCGTCAAACACAGCATTTACGCAAAGCGCTGCACATAGCAATTCATTAGCGCTTCAAAACATGGCATTTAAGCATAGCGCTGCACATAGCAAATCAATAGCGCTTCAAAACATGGCATTTAAGCATAGCGCTGCACATCGCAAATCAATAGCGCTTCAAAACATGGCATTTAAGTATAGCGCTGCACATAGCAAATCAATAGCGCTTCAAAACAGGGCATTTAAGCTTAGCGCATTAAACCTTGCAGGTCATTGAAGTGCTAAACATTGTAAATCACTGAGGCGCTAATCATCCTATCACTGGAGCGCTAAACATCACAGTTCACTGAGGCGCTCATCGGGTAATCTCTGTAGAGCATTAAACCTTACAAGTCTTTACAGCGCCCAACTGGCATGGAATTCAAGCGCTACACCTGGTAAGAAGTCAAAGCACTACTCCTACACATCTAATTGAGCAACGCGCCACTCAGGGCAATTAATCATAGCACTTAATCCATTAGTCGAAGCGCTAAATAGGGCAAGGGTTCCAAGCATTAAGTTGGGCATTTCCTTCCGAGCATTCCCCATGGGTGGAAGTCAGATGTTCGACAAGTGTTTGGCACGGCCGCCGGCCGGGTGGGGGTACACAGTCTCACCTTCTTTCCTCAAATGCCTTTGGAGGGATGTCTGCCGTCGGCCGGTGTCGGGCCCTGTTCTGAGGGATGTGGGGCCAACCGACGTGACGGGGGATCCCCCTGGGGAAGGGGCGTGCTCCGGGCTCCACGGGTCCTCCCGCCCACTTCCCCGGCTGGTTACCTTGAGCTTCGGCCTCAGCTAGGCCCTTGCGCTGGTCCCGCCGTCGAGAGGGGCTCCCTCCTTCACGCGAGCCTTCGGCAGGGGAGGCGCACCCGCAACCACCAATCCTAGCGCGGCCTGCGGGGGCGCGGCCTCCACAATCTCTCCCCAGACAGCGGGGGCGGCGTTGAGCAGTCCGCCCCGTCACGTGATGGTGGGTGATGGCTTCAAGGCCTAGCGCGGCCTTCTTTAACCTACGGCGGCCCTCGCCCAGTTACGGCCTACTTCGTGCGGACGTCTTCGGTCGCAGCTGGGCCCCGGTCTTCCCCGCGGGCCCCCGTGGATGTCAGGGGACAAGCTACTCGGCCCCGGGCCGCAGCGGTGAGTGCGGTTCAGGCCCCCATCAGCAGGGGGGGGTGGAAATTAAGGGGTAGCCTGCAGCTTGGGGGTTGGCGATTGGTTTGGCGCCCGGCGCCCCCTTTTTCCCCCAGAGACGCCCCAGCTAGGGGCAGGTAGGCTGGGAGGTGGCAGGCCACACGCCAGTGGCAGAACAAGCTGTGCAAGGGCACAGGTTAAGTCAGGGAGCGCAGGAGTGGCACAGCGCAGATACCTGGTCGATCCCCCAGCAGTTCTGTGGTAAGTTTCTGTGGTAAGTTTCTGTGGTAAGTTTCTGTGGTAAGTTTCTGTGGTAAGATTCTGTAGTCCTCTTGGCGCTTGGTGGTTCTGGCGCCCTTAGTAGTTTTGTTCCTTGGGGGGGGTAGGTTGAGTTGGTGACTGAAGAGGGTTCTCAATCAGGCTTGGTAGGTTGCCCCTGGTTCCCCTCCCACTGGGCCAGATCAGTGGGCTAGTTCAGGATCCCTCACTCATCTTATAAGGCAGCACCTAAGCCCTGTCACTTTCAGTGGCATAGGTCCCTGACGAGGCCCTACCGCCTAAAACTCCTGCGTAGGTTCCCCCAGGTCTGCGTCGCCCCAACTGACTAAAAATGTTCCCTCCTTTCTTTAAGTATCCCTAGGTCAGGTAACCACCCTCTAAGGCGGCAAAAGTAAACCCCACCCTTATTCTAGAAGGTTCCAGCAAGTTCCAGGAGCTTCCCCACTCTAGCTATAGGAGAAAAAGGCGGGCTGGTGTCGCAACAATGTTGTAGGGTCCCAGCCAGCTCCTGGCAACTAGGGTGCTACTAAAAAGGCCACTCCGCAGTAGCAGGGGCCTGTGGCAGCCATATTGGGAGAAGAGAGCACCTGCACCTTAACACTGATTAGCAATGGAAAGGCGCTCGGAGACCTAAGGCCAACGAAAAAGAGGGTGGAAAAAATGAGGCAAGGGCAAAAACACAGGGAAAGACCACCCTAGGGCTGACAGGTCTAACACCCACCATGAGTTGCAATGGAACACTTGCTGCGATGAATGCCTCAACTTCCTTTATGGTGACCACACCCCTCGATTGCCCCCTCCCCCGCACCCAGTGATTCAGGCTACCTATAAGGCATGGTAACGCGCACATCGCCTTTTGAGGGTAAAACATCGATTGCACTCCAAAGCCCCACTTTGGGGCAATGATAGTATACGAATCAACGGACAAGCACTCCACTGGCGTAGTTGGAGAGCAGGAGTAATTTGGACACTGGATCAGGTCCTACTAAATGGTGAATTAAAGCCCTTTGCGCTGCTCAGAGAGGAATTCGGTCCCCCACAGAACAAGTATTGCAATACTTACAACTACAACACTGCTTGAGATGCTGCCTCGGCCCCCACCCTTTGATACTGGAACCCTCGCCAATATTGGAATATCTCCTAGTACGGGGACGACATGAGGGAGTATATGGTGCTTTGACCAAACATTTATACTCACAACCTCTCCTTAGTGGTGTTCGCGAGAAATGGCAACACGTCTTCAAATCACCATTGAGGAAGATGACTGGCCGGATACCCAAGAAGCCCTAGACAAAGGTACCCGCAAAGCTAGACTGAAATTCTGCCTTTTTAAACTATTACTTGACCGGTACTGGACACCTCTAAAACTGCAACGAGGAGGGCTACTACCGCACTCCAAGTGCTGGAGGTGCCCGGGAGTGAACTGCGATCTCCCCCACATCTTATGTGACTGCCCTTCTACACAGCCCTTCTGGTCCTACATAGGAGACACTCTGAGAGAGATAAGCCCCTCCCCTTACCCCCTCTATCATCCACCTGCACAATATCAGAGAGTCACCTGATCTCACGCACCCACAACGCCACCTATTGCACACAGCGCTCTCTACAGACAAAATCTGCATCTTACGGCAATGGAGGTGTCCTGCCCCCGCTCGCAAGAGGACTGGATGGTGGCAATGGAGGTGTCCTGCCCCCGCTTGCAAGAGGACTGGATGGTGGCAATGGAGGTGTCCTGCCCCCGCTTGCAAGAGGACTGGATGGTGACAATGGAGGTGTCCTGCCCCCGCTCGCAAGAGGACTGGATGGTGGCAATGGAGGTGTCCTGCCCCCGCTTACAAGAGGACTGGATGGTGGCAATGGAGGTGTCCTGCCCCCGCTTGCAAGAGGACTGGATGGTGGCAATGGAGGTTTCCTGCCCCCGCTCGCAAGAGGACTGGATGGTGGCAATGGAGGTGTCCTGCCCCCGCTCGCAAGAGGACTGGATGGTGGCAATGGAGGTGTCCTGCCCCCGCTTGCAAGAGGACTGGATGGTGGCAATGGAGGTGTCCTGCCCCCGCTCGCAAGAGGACTGGATGGTGGCAATGGAGGTGTCCTGCCCCCGCTTACAAGAGGACTGGATGGTGGCAATGGAGGTGTCCTGCCCCCGCTTGCAAGAGGACTGGATGGTGGCAATGGAGGTGTCCTGCCCCCGCTCGCAAGAGGACTGGATGGTGACAATGGAGGTGTCCTGCCCCCGCTCGCAAGAGGACTGGATGGTGACAATGGAGGTTTCCTGCCCCCGCTTACAAGAGGACTGGATGGTGGCAATGGAGGTGTCCTGCCCCCGCTCGCAAGAGGACTGGATGGTGGCAATGGAGGTGTCCTGCCCCCGCTTACAAGAGGACTGGATGGTGGCAATGGAGGTGTCCTGCCCCCGCTTGCAAGAGGACTGGATGGTGGCAATGGAGGTGTCCTGCCCCCGCTCGCAAGAGGACTGGATGGTGGCAATGGAGGTGTCCTGCCCCCGCTTACAAGAGGACTGGATGGTGGCAATGGAGGTGTCCTGCCCCCGCTCGCAAGAGGACTGGATGGTGGCAATGGAGGTGTCCTGCCCCCGCTCGCAAGAGGACTGGATGGTGGCAATGGAGGTGTCCTGCCCCCGCTTACAAGAGGACTGGATGGTGGCAATGGAGGTGTCCTGCCCCCGCTTGCAAGAGGACTGGATGGTGGCAATGGAGGTGTCCTGCCCCCGCTCGCAAGAGGACTGGATGGTGGCAATGGAGGTTTCCTGCCCCCGCTCGCAAGAGGACTGGATGGTGGCAATGGAGGTTTCCTGCCCCCGCTCGCAAGAGGACTGGATGGTGGCAATGGAGGTGTCCTGCCCCCGCTCGCAAGAGGACTGGATGGTGGCAATGGAGGTGTCCTGCCCCCGCTCGCAAGAGGACTGGATGGTGGCAATGGAGGTGTCCTGCCCCCGCTCGCAAGAGGACTGGATGGTGGCAATGGCTCAGATGTCGTCCCACAAATGAGCGATATACGGTCTGCAGGACCAGGAGGCGGTGTTTCAGCAAACATGGACTCCCTTCCTATGAGAGCCCTCTCCCTGAAACTTGCTGCCCCCCCCCCACAGGAGGGCGTGGACCTCATCACTGATCGATACCCCAAACTAGTCCACTACCTACCACTGGTCATAATATTAGGATCTAATTGCGCACTGTCAATCCTAATGTCACACACGATGATGGGTGAGTACCTCCTCTGTGCGGATGTGTACCCCCATCACTACCACCTCACCACATCCGTCCCCCTTTTCCCCCTCCTTGTTTCCTGTCCCTTTGGCACCCCCAATCCCCCCCTTTGTTCAGTTTTCTTTTGCAATAGTACAGAGGTACCTGTAATGACAATGGGCCCCAGCTAGCATGCAACGCTGAGTCACTTATATTCTTCTTCAACTTTCAATAAAAAAATCACGCAACAAGCTTTGCTTTAGTAAAATACCATCAAGCCAACCTGGAATGAATACAAGCAGCTCCTGGCACGTGTTTCGCTCTGGTTAGAGCCCATCAGAAAAGCACAGCTTTCTCCAGACCCAAGAGAGCATCTGTTGTAGGTCTGAATAATGCCCTTCATGGCTTAGAGTGACACATCAAATATGCCCAAAAGAAGTGCGGAACCAAGGGCTGTTCATACTTTCCAGGAGGAGAGAAGTCTCTTCGTACCGCCACTGACACTCTAAATCTGCTCCCCTCAAATGCCTCTTTGCAGCAGAGTTTTTAAACAGTGTATGAGCACAGTGCCATCCACTGAGCTAAAAAAGTGACAAAGCCTTTTGCATTTTTGCAGCAAAGTCTTTAAGCACAGGATGAGCTATAGCTATCCACGGAGAGCTGAAAAATGACAAAAGCTTTTTTGCAATTACCAGGCAGAGTCTGACAGCTTTGGATTTGAAAAATATCACCCAAGCCAACCTGGAATGAAAATGTGCTTTGACACATGTTTTGCTCTCCACCTAAAATGTGGGAATTACTCAGGGCTCCCTAATTCTCCCCTGCATTACACAGCAGCAATCACCACTGTGTAGTTATAGTTAGGTCAGAGTTTCCTAGGAAGAGCATTTTATGTTTAGCTTATAATTCTAATTGCAGTTCCAAGAGAAGTATGGTGCGTACGACTAAAAGCGTACCCTCTCGCACTCTGTCTCACCCCCCGAGGTCACGCCACACCCGAAAAGCCACCCTGTACGCCGCGTACAGGCCGCTAAGTGCCGCCTTGCCGCCCCTGAGGAACCAACCTCGCCAAGAAGAAATCTCCCGTCCCGGACTTTGCCACAGCCCGACCCCTCCGCAGCACCTCCGAAGGTCCCGCCCCAACGCCCCGCATCGTGGCGCTTGCTGAGAGCCAGACCTGCCTGCCAGGAGCTGCCGACGACCGTCTTTTGGTGGCCCCACATCGTCCAAAACGCCTGTCAGGTATTTTGTGCGCATCGCACCTAAGAGTGCACACCATGGACCAGAGGGTCCGTCTTATTGTAAAGACTCGTTATTTCACCTCGACCCGCAGGGGACCGCCCCAAGAAGTACGATCTGCACAAACCTGACTTTAAGCCCATTTATAAGAGAACTCTTGATCCAAAACAGTATTGCGTGCATTTAAAAACGTTAT
This sequence comes from Triturus cristatus, assembly GCF_964204655.1. Lineage (NCBI taxonomy): Eukaryota > Metazoa > Chordata > Amphibia > Caudata > Salamandridae > Triturus > Triturus cristatus. The sequence continues at coordinate 10,170,361 of NC_140592.1, read as the reverse complement.
TGATGGTCTTGTACTGAAGCCTGCATAAGAAATCTATATTTTCATAAAGTCTACGTATTTGTGGTGCAACTAATGTGTTTACTGTGTGTATGCTCTCAAATGCTTAACTGTATAACGCCTGGAGTTTAGCCTTGTGTGCTCGCGCCACGCAACTTTGAGGATGAGCAGGGGTTATTCTTAGGGGTAATCCTACGCCCTGACTAGAAGTGAAGGGTCCCTGCTTGTCGCTGGTACTTACCGACGCCAACCGGGGGTTCCCATTTCTAACATTGGTGATCAGCGGTGGGATTTTTCGAATTTGCATTTGTGGTTTATACACAGTGAATAATTAATCACCACGTAGTGAGTTCAGACCAAATAACGCAGCCACATACTGTTGATCTTTTCTGTTGCTTTGCCAAGAACCTCCATTTTTTTAATCATGCCTGGCTCCAAGTCTGCCGAGAAAGCGCCACCCATAGTCTCTAGTGGAAGTGACATGGAAGACTTAGAGTGGGAAGAAGTGAGACTAGAAAGCTATACAGTAGCAGAGCTGAAGGGCTTCTGCAACAAATTTGGAGTTTCCAAAACTGGATTTAGGCACAAAGCTCAATACCTAAAGGCGCTGAGGGCCTGGATTGAGTCAAGGGCACCAGAGAATGTGGTGGAAGAGGATCCACCCGGAAGCATCCATGGAGGTGGTAGTGGCCTGTCGCCAGAGGAGTTGGCGGAAAGGGCAGCAACCAGGGCACATGAAGTGGAGATGGCAAAAATCAATGGGCAAATGGAAATGGAGAAACAAAGATTAACCATGGAAAGCCAAAGGTTGGCAATGGAAGAAAAAAAGATCCAAATGGAGCATGACTTGATAATGAGGAAGCTTAACTTAGAGATCGAGAGGCTTGAGACCATGAGTGTCTCAGGCCAGCAACGAGAGATGTGTGTAGCTCAGAGATTGAGCTTTGCTGAGTGGGAGGAGGAATCCAGCTCAGATGGTGGCAGCAATATTGAATTTTCTAGTGCTGAGAGAGTAGTACACACACCCAGAGACATGGCACCTAACTTGAAGGAGGGGGTTAACATACACCAGGAGGTTCAAGGACATGAGGTAGCTCCAGTAGTGCGCAGTGTCCCTGAGAGGAATAGGGTAACTGGCGCAGGGGTTCATGGTCCTAGTGGTGGGAGGGACACTCTACTGACTCTAGATGAGAGGTGCAGGGAGAGGGGTTCCCCCAAAATTGAAGTCCTGGTATGTGAGGGTGAAGACCGCCCAGAAGAGTGTGGGTTGTGTGACAGAGACAGTCAGATATTGTCTTGCCAGTCTCAGTGGAGGGCTGTGGAGTACGGGTGTGAGGCACTGGATGGGGAGGTGAAGGATAGTTTGGTTAACCCTGCTAGGGGGCTGTGTGATCCAATTGTGGGAGAGCATATTGTAAGTCCCTGTTTTCCAGAGCTATGCCAACACCTGTGGGAGAGTGAGTTCTCTGACCGCAGGGAGCTCACATTGGAGGCAGACCTTTTGGTGGAGTCCAGAGGGTCTGGAAAAGCATTGGGGAGTGATCCCGAGAGGAGTGGTCCAGGTATCTTCAAACCCAGTGTGGTGGAGGTGACTCAGAGTAGCCCAACTAGGTCCTGTAGTAGTGAGAGGGGTGTAGGGCCTCACGTCCTGTCTTTAAGGGGAAGGAGTGAGAACGGGTTATGTCCCGGTAGTGCCCAACCTCAGTCTCAGAGCTTGGATGGTTCTTTAAGGGAACACCAGGTGGGGAGCCTGGTCTGTCCTGAGGGGCTGCCCGTTGTGTGGGATCCCCTAGTGTCTGGTGAACGGGGAGTGTCTGTAAGCAGGCCTCCATCAGTTCTGGTGTCTGGCAGTACCGCTCCAGTTGGGAGGGTGCAGAAGTCCAGATTGAGGGGTGAGAGGGGGAAAGAGTCCCCAGTGGAAGAACCAGTGGGTCAGGGGCCAGCCAGAAGGGCTGTGTCACCAGTGAATGACCATGGTGACACCACTTCTGTCCTGGGGGATCTTCACGCACTGTCAGATGGACAGGGGTTGGGAGATCTGCGCCAGGCAGACTGTCACACAACACAGGAGTTATGTGTCACCCTCAGGGGGGCATGCGTGCTCCCCGAGAAGTCCTGGTACGCCAGGCAAGCGTTCAACCGCATGGGTTGGTCCCAGGGTTGGGAAGCCAGGTTCAGGTGTTGTCTGACCTGGAGGGTGGGACAACTGTAATCAGTGTCCTGACCCATGTTGCTTCTAGGGGTACCCCGCCAGTTGGGAGTGTGCAGTACTCTGGAAGGGGGTGCAGAGGGAGGGAGTCCTTGCCTCTGACCCCGGTGCAGCCTGAGGGTTTAGACCCTAGGTTGGAGAGCCAGGTTCAGGTGTTGTCTGACCTGGAGCGAGGGACATCTGTAATCAGTGTCCTGACCCATCTTGCTTCTTGGTGTACCACTCCAGGTGGGAGGGTACAGCCATCTGGAAGGGGTGCAGAGGGAAGGAGTCCTCGCCTCTGACCCCGGCTCAACTGAAGGGTTTAGACCCTAGGTTGGAGGGCCAGGTTCAGGGTGTCCCCCCTGACCTGGACGCCCAGTTGCAGGATAGAACCCCTGAACTGGTGGGCGAATTGCGCAGGACACCTGCCACAGGTGCCCTGGCAATTCTGGAAGGGGGTACCACTCCAAGTGGGAGGGTACAAAGCCCCAAGGAGGAGGACCGGGTGTGGGAGAGGCCACCCCAGTCTTTGGTCCAGCCGCCGGGTACAGTCCGGGGGCTGGTGGGTCTCATCCCTGACTACTGTCAGTGGCCACTGTAGCATTTTGCTGTCTGTCTGTTGGGACACACCTGTGAGCCAGTTACGGTTAGGTGCTGCACAGGTGGTGTCCACAGGTGAGGAGAAGGGTTCCCCATGGATTGGCTTGGTGGGCCCTGAGAGTATGGACAGAGGGAGTCCAATAGGTTCAGATTGGCGTAGAACTGGAGTCTGCCCCTGCAGTTGCGGGCCAGGTCCTTGTTCTATCGCCCCAAGCAGGGAAGACCATCACGGTGGTGATTGGTCTACCCTGCGTTTTGGCTGGAAGGGGGTTGTGTTGGACTTGGCCCTTTTTGCAGGGTCATCCCTAAACTTTTTGCCTTCCTCCTGCATTTTTTCTGACCTGTTGTTGGCTGTTCTATGACTCTGGGCACTTTACCACTGCTGATCAGTGCTAAAGTGCATATGCTCTTCCTACTGTAAAATGTATATGTTGGTTGGATTCCATGATTGGCTTATTTGGTTTACTGTCAGACCCCAGTAAAGTGCACCAGGGGTGCCCAGGGCTTGTAAATACAAATGCTGCTGGTGGGCTTGCAGCACTGGTTGTGCCACCCACAGAAGCGGCCTAGTAAAATGTGCCTAAGGTCTGCCATTGCAGAACCTGCGTGCAGTATGGTACTGTCATGCTGACTGGGCAAGTGCACCCACTTGCCAGTCCCTAAACCTTCCCTTAACTTCATATTAGTCACCCCTATGGTAGGCCCAAGGGCAGGGTGCATTGTAAGCATAAGGTAGGACAAGCCCTGATGTGTGTGGCATGTCCTAATAGTGAATTACAGCCATTTTCGTTTTTCACTATTGTAAGGCTACCTGTTCCCATAGGCCAGAATGGGCTGTTAGAATTGTTACATCCTATGATCCTAACAGACCCAGGGAACATGGTAGAAATTCGAGTTTAGTATGCCTGAACTCAGAATAAAATACATCTTTCAGTAAAGTTTATTTTAATATTCTGTGTTTGCAAATACCACTTTTAGAAAGTTAATATTTGCTTGCCTAACCATTTCAGCCCGCCTCTGCTATGATGTGTATCTGCCTGTCTGGTTGTGTGAGTGACAGGGCTGGGGAAACCCAGAGGGGCAGGGCTAGGTAGCCTGGTGGTGAATAGGAAGATTGGCAGCCAGATGGATGGGAGGAGTACCCCTGGACTCTGAATAGGGCTGTGCTCTGCCCCCACAATGCTGGCTCCACCTCCTGTGGAGCGGCTGATGTCTCTGCCCTGCACCCTGAATAGAAAGTCAGAGTCATGTCAACAAAGTGCTCAAGGACAGGTTTGGACTGGGCAAAGGCCCCTCTACCCCAGAGGAACAAAGGAATTAGGGGTATAAGTATTGGGACCTTTCTCCCAAGAAATTAGATCCTGTTTGCGCCAAGAAGAACCACTGCCCGACGAGAAGGACCTGGGAAAGCTGCATGGAGGACTACTGTGTCTGACCTGGGAGACTGGCCTGTGGTGGGTGCCTTGCTGCAAGAAGGAGAGGAAAAGACTGAGAAAGACTTTCTTTGAATCAACTTGTGCTTTTGTGAACAAATCTCCAAGGGCTTGGAAGCGAGCTTGCCCCCTGAACTGATCCCGATCTGCACAAACCTGACTTTAAGCCCATTTATAAGAGAACTCTTGATCCAAAACAGTATTGCGTGCATTTAAAAACGTTATTGATGGTCTTGTACTGAAGCCTGCATAAGAAATCTATATTTTCATAAAGTCTACGTATTTGTGGTGCAACTAATGTGTTTACTGTGTGCATGCCCTCAAATGCTTAACCGTATAACGCCTGTGGATTAGCCTTGTCTGCTCGCGCCACGCAGCCTTGAGGGTGAGCAGGGGTTATTCTTAGGGGTAATCCTACGCCCTGACTAGAAGTGAAGGGTCCCTGCTTGTTGCTGGTACTTACCAACGCCAACCAGGGGTTCCCATTTCTAACAGCGGCACAAATGCATTACATTGGAAGGGTGTGTGCCTTGGCACATGGCAGTCTAAAGTGTGGCACAAATGCATTACAGTGCAAGGGTGTGTGCCTTGGCACATTTCAGTCTAAAATGCGCCACAAATGCATTACTGTACAAGGGTATGTACCTTGGCACATGGCAGTCTAAAATGCAGCACAAATGCATTACAGTGCAAGGATGTGTGCCTTGGCACATTGCAGTCTAAAGGGTGGCACACATGCATTACAGTGCAAGGGTGTGTGCCTTGGCACATGGCAGTCTAAAGGGTGGCACAGATGCATTACAGTGCAAGGGTGTGTGCCTTGGCACACTGCAGGCTAAAGGGTGGCACAAATGCATTACAGTGCAAGGGTGTGTGCCTTGGCACATGTTAGTCTAAAGGGTGGCACAAATGCATTACAGTGCAAGGGTGTGTGCCTTGGCACATGGCAGTCTAAAGTGCAGCACAAATGCATTATAGTGCAAGGGTGTGTGCCGTGGCACATGGCAGTCTAAAGTGCAGCACAAATGCATTACAGTGCAAGGGTGTGTGCCTTGGCACATTGCAGTCTAAAGGGTGGCACACATGCATTACAGTGCAAGGGTGTGTGCCTTGGCACATGGCAGTCTAAAGGGTGGCACAAATGCATTACAGTGCAAGGGTGTGTGCCTTGGCACACTGCAGGCTAAAGGGTGGCACAAATGCATTACAGTGCAAGGGTGTGTGCCTTGGCACATGTTAGTCTAAAGGGTGGCACAAATGCATTACAGTGCAAGGGTGTGTGCCTTGGCACATGTTAGTCTAAAGGGTGGCACAAATGCATTACAGTGCAAGGGTGTGTGCCTTGGCACATTGCAGTCTAAAGTGCAGCACAAATGCATTACAGTGCAAGGGTGTGTGCCTTGGCACATGCCAGTCTAAAGGGTGGCACAAATGCATTATAGTGCAAGGGTGTGTGCCTTGGCACACTGCAGTCTAAAGGGTGGCACAGATGCATTATAGTGCAAGGGTGTGTGCCTTGGCACATGCCAGTCTAAAGGGTGGCACAAATGCATTATAGTGCAAGGGTGTGTGCCTTGGCACAATGCAGTCTAAAGTGCGGCACAAATGCATTACAGTGCAAGGATGTGTGCCTTGGCACACTGCAGTCTAAAGTGGGGCACAAATGCATTACAGTGCAAGGGTGTGTGCCTTGGCACATGGCAGTCTAAAGGGTGGCACAAATGCATTACAGTGCAAGGGTGTGTGCCTTGGCACATGGCAGTCTAAAGTGGGGCACAAATGCATTACAGTGCAAGGGTGTGTGCCTTGGCACATGGCAGTCTAAAGGGTGGCACAGATGCATTACAGTGCAAGGGTGTGTGCCTTGGCACACTGCAGTCTAAAGTGGGGCACTGGTTGAAGAGAGAGAAACACTGCCCCTTGTTGTAGATGTGGTGCTGTGCTACCCTCTCCCTGTTATGTGGAATGGTGCATCTAGTGTGCTTGGGGCAGTGTGTTCTATGAAAAGCTCTGAAGTGGCCGACATGTTCAGCACAGCGCAGTGCACTGTGGGTGCATACATAAACCTTTCCACGCCTCTCTTTGTAGCAGTATGTAGCTCGGCTGTGAGCAGGGAATGTAAACATTCCTTTGTTTACCTGAGCCTTCTGCTGGTCTGTTAAAGGGCAGGCATTTAGGGGAATCGGGCGTTGTCTCGGCTGCCAGGTGCTGAACTGAACATTTGAACCTTCAGCTGTGCACAGGAGCATGGAGGCACTGCCCCCGGGGAGATAGCGCGAGTCGGGCTGTGGAGATAGCGGTGCGGCCGCGGGCCCCAGAGTGGGTGAGACTGTGAAGTGTGGAGGTTATACTAAAGGCAAACAAGCATGGGAAACACGCGCTGCCATCGCAACGCGACTTTCACATCGCAGGAGGCTTGACATCGCTGCTTTTACAACGCACGCTAGTAATGCGCATAGACAGTTACATCGCTAGCATTTACATCGGACAACGCATAAACGCTTTTATAAGGCGTGCTAGTAATGCGCATGTGACAATGTTGCGTAAATATTGTACAAGAATGAAAAACAAATACACGAGTTTCCCTTGATGTACCGAGCACATTGCAAAGGGCGCCGAATTTAACATAATTCGGTTTGGTCATTGCAGAGATTTCACAGTTACAGCATGAAAAAAGTAAAATGTAAATTGCGAGTGACATTTCTCTGATCACAACGACTCCTTCTCATTCGCAAGAAATGTTTTGTCAGAAAGAAGCCCGCATTTCACAGATGGCATGGGATGAAATCTAGGAGGATAGCAGACCTTTACTAAAAGACAAGGAAAGTGTTCATTAACATGAGATACTTCAATAGGAATAGGACACATGAGCAAAAGAGGGAAATAAATACATGTCACACAATGAGAATTATTGGAGGACTGTACGAGATGTGCTGGCGAACGTACGGTGGGCTTCACAATTAAGGACGTTTGATGACTTTAGACAGGGTGGGCGGATGAATGGATGGATGAAAGGGTGGGTGGGTGAAGGATGGATGGAAGGGTGAAGGGTGGATGGATGAATGGATGGATGGAAGGGTGAAGGGTGGATGGATGAAAGTGTGGGTGGATGAATGATGGGTGGATGGATGGTAGTGTGAAAAGGTGGGTGGATGAATGATGGGTGGATGGATGGATGGATGAAAGGGTGGGTGGGTGAAGGATGGGTAGATGGATGGATGAAAGGCTGGGTGGATGAATGGATGGATGGAAGGGTGAAGGGTGGATGGATGAAAGTGTGGGTGGATGAATGATGGGTGGATGGATGGTAGTGTGAAAAGGTGGGTGGATGAATGATGGGTGGATGGATGGATGGGTGATAAGATGGGTGGATGAATGGATGGATGAAAGGGTGGGTGGGTGAAGGATGGGTAGATGGATGGATGAAAGGCTGGGTGGATGAATGGATGGATGGAAGGGTGAAGGGTGGATGGGTGAAAGTGTGGGTGGATGAATGATGGGTGGATGGATGGATGAAAGGGTGGATGAATGAAGGGTGTATGGATGGACAGGTGATAGGATGGGTGGATGAATGGATGGATGAAAGGGTGGGTGGGTGAAGGATGGGTAGATGGATGGATGAAAGGCTGGGTGGGTGAATGGATGGATGGAAGGGTGAAGGGTGGATGGATGAAAGTGTGGGTGGATGAATGATGGGTGGATGGATGGATGAAAGGGTGGATGAATGAAGGGTGTATGGATGGACGGGCGATAGGATGGGTGGATGAATGATGGGTGGATGGATGGTAGTGTGAAAAGGTGGGTGGATGAATGATGGGTGGATGGATGGATGAAAGGCTGAGTGGATGAATGGATGGATGGAAGGGTGAAGGGTGGATAGATGAAAGTGTGGGTGGATGAATGATGGGTGGATGGATGGTAGTGTGAAAAGGTGGGTGGGTGAATGATGGGTGGATGGATGGATGAAAGGGTGGATGAATGAAGGGTGTATGGATGGACGGGTGATAGGATGGGTGGATGAATGATGGGTGGATGGATGGTAGTGTGAAAAGGTGGGTGGATGAATGATGGGTGGATGGATGGATGAAAGGCTGGGTGGGTGGATGAATGGATGGACGGAAGGGTGAAGGGTGGATGGATGAAAGGCTGGGTGAATGAATAGATGGATGGAAGGGTGAAGGGTGGATGGATGAAAGTGTGAGTGGATGAATGATGGGTGGATGGATGGATGAAAGGGTGGATGAATGAAGGGTGTATGGATGGACGGGTGCGGGTGGATGAATGGATGGATGAAAGGGTGGATGGATGGATGAAAGGGTGGATGAATGAAGGGTGTATGGATGGACGGGTGCAGGTGAATGAATGGATGGATGAAAGGGTGGATGGATGGATGAAAGGGTGGATGAATGAAGGGTGTATGGATGGACGGGTGCGGGTGGATGAATGGATGGATGAAAGGGTGGATGGATGAAGGATGGCTTGCACATACATACAGTTTTACTGATCACAAGCGTTAATGAGCGAAAATGGCATCATCAAGTGAATTAATTTGTTTTGACAGTTTTAAAATATTTCACCTGCACCTCACCTGCACTGTGCTGTCTAGTCTCAGTAAGTTTTTGCAAGACACACATTGTAGGTTTCTGAAATAACACACTTTATGCGGGTTAGCTAAATACCCCATCTATGCGTGATACAGCTAGTTAACATAACGGTAACCACTTCGCTATGTGCGATAACTACAAACGTTTTGCTTGTCCGGCAAGGACAATAGTATTTAGTTCTCGACTTTAATAGAATTAGATTGCCTCTAAAGGTCAAACTATTCTCAAAACTGCTACTTTTGGTCATGAACTGAAAGCAATTAGTTCTGCAACTGTCCGAAAATGATAAATGTGCTGATAAAGATAAAAACAGTCACGCAGTCGATTAACACCGTACCTGACGCATTTATCAGAATTGCAGGCATAATCTTTTCAGGGCCTTTTGTAGACGGCTATCAGAATAAGTCGCATAAATATTTATGGACATTTACTGCTCACCATTATTAACGTGGAGAAATACAGGATTGGCTGTGTTTTACTTAAAAGCAAAGACCTTTATTTTAATAGTGTTAGGATTGTATTTTTATCTCAGTTTATGCACACAGGATTGGGCTTGGCTCTGGCGTGGAACTGCCCCTGAATATTACATGAATGGTTGAAGATGCAAGCATCACACCATTTGACTATAGACAGATGGATAACTGGGGACGTCCTACACGGATGCCCCTGTGGTGCAGCGGGCGTTTGCGCCCCGTGTATAATATGGCCCCTAATGTTTTTTATTAGTTCATATAAAGGGAGGAGCGAGCTGGGACTCCGACACTGCACTGCCAGCTGTAATAAATGTATTTAAAAATACCTCTGTCGTTTCATTACGTACATGAACTCGGTTTCATACGAAAAACTAGCATCCAGAGCAGAACACGGGTTCACGTCACACAAAGAATAAAAGAATCAGGACAAAATTTTGAGTTCCCATGGAAAACACTGTGCCCCACAAATGTAATTGGCAGCAAAAGAAACGTACACTGCTGAAAATAAAAACTGCACTTTAGAAATCAGATTATAAAGCCATCCTCATTTTATACACAGCGGACCAGACTATCCCGAACAGTAATGGTATTTATATAGCGCTTCGTACCGCTTTGGGTGGTGTCCAGGTGCATTATCGAACTGGTAGAAAGCACACTCTGGGAAGTGCGGGGCTGGCTAAAAACGCACCGATATGGGATATTTATTATTGTCTTTTGGATAACATTTTTATTTCAGTAGGATAAAAGAGCAGTTCATACATGAAACAGAGCGAAACAAAGCACACAACGACAAATGGGATATTAATCTCATATACATAGAATAAAATCACCTCCAATTGCCCCCCCACCCCTCCCCACAGAGTTTAGTAACTTAAACTGTGGATGCCATAATAGGCAGGACGGAATTAAACTTAGATCACTTCAGGATGTATTTGGGTTACATTCCTCGCATTGGAAACACTTACCTATTCGGAGAAAATCGTTGGAGGAACGCGTACGGTGAACTTTACAAATCTACCAGTTTACAAATTGTCAGCAGTATGCCTCTGAAAGGCGCGTCCTTGAAAGGCATTCGGCCAAAAGAATGCAAAAACTGTGGTAGGCCAGAAAGAACGCGTTGTCAGGACGTGCGATTTCGTGGTCTGCGAAGTTATGTGCTGGCCAATAGCAATCAACGCATTGGCGTTGCAACACGTGCGATGTGAAAGTTGACGATGTTGTGGACTTTGCGATGTAATAAACGTGTGGTAAATGCACGCGATGGAATGGTGCGCGATGTATCGACATACATCCACAAGCATGAGCTCAAAGGAACACACGCGCAGGTCTGCACAGAGCCGCGGCCCGTGCAGGTAAGAGGGTTGGGGCGAGGTGAGGGGGAGTCGACAGAGGACGACGAGGTAAACATAACATAAACAAGCATTTGCAATGCAATAGGTCTTGCATTTGTGCAAGTTTGAGCTATTAGCATTGTAAATTACAATGCCTTTATTTATATGATTTGAAAACCTGCATGCGTTGCGTAAACATGCATTTTGTACTTATAGGGGCAGATTTATGTTAACTGGCGCATCCCTGCATATCAGCAGGGATGCGCCAATTATTATGCGCCACAGCTGCGCCACCATGGATGCGCCGCATTTATAATGCGGCGCACCATGGGGCAAAAACGGCACAGATGCGTGACGCATCTGTGCCGTAAAAGTGGCGCATTGCTGGAGTTGCGTCGCAAGCGCGACGCAGCTCCAGCAATGTTCTGGGGGGCCCTATCTGTACAATGCTGCGTCAATCCTTACACCTGCTTCAAGCAGGCGCAGGGTTTTGACGCAGCATGGGCCTAAAAGTGACTGAGTGAAATCTTGTAGATTTCACTCAGCCACTTTTAGGAGGCGTTCCTGCGCCGGAACGCCCCCACCTGCCCTGGAACGCCTACATGTGGCGCAGGGCTTTACAACGTGACGCATCTCCCAGATGCGTCACGTTGTAAATACCCCGCACCATGGCGCAGGATTTGCGCCGCTGCTGCGTCACAAAAGTGACGCAACGGCGGTGCAAAAGTGGCGCAAGTGCAACATAAATCTGCCCCATAGTATTTTGCTTTTGAGAAGCAAGGCTGGCAGTAAAGATGCACTGTGACTGACAGCCTTGCTTTCGTAGGTCCAAAGCGCGTGTTTACACACTGCTTGAATGTTTTGAAAACATAAATAAAAGGCATTGCCATTTGCAATGCAAATAGCTCAAACTCTCACAAATACAAGACCTATTGCATTGCAAATGCTTGTTTGAACTGCTATCACACTGGTATTAGTGACTCTAGAATCACAGGAGATATCTTGCACGTTTATTGCAGATGTGCGCCTTCGGCAAAATGCTTTTTTGCTATTTAGTTCTGGCAATATTTATTTTAGTTTGAACGATAACAACACTGCTGTTAAGAAGCTGAAAGAATGACTTGACTGGTATCAGGGTGGAAGCCATTTATTCTTTGCAAAGAAATACAGGACCACATTACACTCCTGCTACCAGCACGAGACGTCTTGCATTCTTCCAGCACGTGCCTTCCAACCAAGTGCGCGCTACTGTGCCTTTAAAATGTGAAAAATAAGCAAATGGACTGACGAGCAGATGGTGATATTTTGGAATCCATTCTGGTTGTTTTCTGTAATAATAGAGTAAAAACACAATCGTGTCTGAATCAGTCCGAACGCTGCGCTGGGCGAGCGGAGGACGCCGCGCCGCTCCTCGGTCTTACTCGCCTGGACCCTGCCTTGTAGCTCCGTCGAGCCTGGACCCTGCCTTGTAGCTCCGTCGAGCCTGGACCCTGCCTCGTAGCTCCGTCGAGCCTGGACCCTGCCTTGTAGCTCCGTCGAGCCTGGACCCTGCCTTGTAGCTCCGTCGAGCCTGGACCCTGCCTTGTAGCTCCGTCGAGCCTGGACCCTGCCTTGTAGCTCGAGCCTGGACCCTGCCTTGTAGCTCCCTCGAGCCTGGACCCTGCCTTGTAGCTCGAGCCTGGACCCTGCCTTGTAGCTCCGTCGAGCCTGGACCCTGCCTTGTAGCTCCGTCGAGCCTGGACCCTGCCTTGTAGCTCCGTCGAGCCTGGACCCTGCCTCGTAGCTCCGTCGAGCCTGGACCCTGCCTTGTAGCTCCGTCGAGCCTGGACCCTGCCTTGTAGCTCCGTCGAGCCTGGACCCTGCCTTGTAGCTCCGTCGAGCCTGGACCCTGCCTTGTAGCTCGAGCCTGGACCCTGCCTTGTAGCTCCCTCGAGCCTGGACCCTGCCTTGTAGCTCGAGCCTGGACCCTGCCTTGTAGCTCCGTCGAGCCTGGACCCTGCCTCGTAGCTCCGTCGAGCCTGGACCCTGCCTTGTAGCTCCGTCGAGCCTGGACCCTGCCTTGTAGCTCCGTCGAGCCTGGACCCTGCCTTGTAGCTCCGTCGAGCCTGGACCCTGCCTTGTAGCTCCGTCGAGCCTGGACCCTGCCTCGTAGCTCCGTCGAGCCTGGACCCTGCCTTGTAGCTCCGTCGAGCCTGGACCCTGCCTTGTAGCTCCGTCGAGCCTGGACCCTGCCTTGTAGCTCCGTCGAGCCTGGACCCTGCCTTGTAGCTCCGTCGAGCCTGGACCCTGCCTTGTAGCTGGGATCTAGTCGGGATACTTCCTTCATGTAACACCATTTTAGCAACAGTGTACGCCAAAAGAAGCTACACCAGCATCAGTCCGGAACATCAACATTGCGATCAACTACCAGCCTCAAGTATAATCTACGGTGAAAGCACACCCTATACCTCAGCTACAACGCATAAACCCGGCATCCCGATTAGAACAAGTAACTATCTCACACACACAGCTGAGCAAGAGCAGGAAGTGAACCAATATGACTTGCACTCAAACATAGAAGAACTAGCACGTCTCTGGTCAAATCATGGATTAGCGCTAACTAACTTGGAGGACTCAAGTGCGAGTATATGTGTGGAAACTACACAGGAGACAAAAGTGGAAGTAGACGGAAATGGAAATGAGGGCAAGGAGTTGATCGCCTCACGGGAGAGCAAACCTGCGGAAGACATACATGTGGAAACCGGGGAGGCCCAGGGATGGGAAGAAACAAACAGATGCCAAGTCCAAACCACGCGGAAGAAAAAGACAAAACCTCGGACCACGGAGCAAAAGCTCAACCAATCGCAGCGAATAAACCTGGAGAAATACCTGAAAAAGGGTATAGTAACATCGGAAACAATAAAAAAGGGCAAACAGAATTAATTCCATCAATATTGCAGGCACTGCAAATGTCGACAGCAACGCTGATAATGCAGTCGGACAAACTGGATATACAGATAGACCTAATGAATATCATTGCATCATACATTCCTGGAATAAATACAAAGCTTGAAGATTTAACAAAGTTAATAAAAAGAGTACAATCACTTTACTCACCACAGGAATCAAGTTGTACATGTTGACCTATATTAGATAAATTAGATTTCTTACCAACAATAATGGAACAGATACTTCGTTTAAACAAGCGCTTGGTTTTACCGGCCGAGAACTTAGAGCCCCTGAATATATCAAAAATAGAGGACAATATAATTCAAAATAATGCAAAGGCCCCCGCAAGAATAAACCTAGAGCAAAAGAGAGAACGTCAAGTTCCTACTCCTGAGACGGAGGAAGTGATACAAACTAATCAGAGCGTCATTACTGAGCAATCAGAAAACCTGAGGCCACAATCTAGAAGGAAAAAAAAGAAGGAAAGAAAGGCAAGAAACAGGGCAAACGAATCTAAACCCCATGAAGTTAAAAAAGTATATCCCATCTTTGTCACCACAACAGCAGATGAACTTCAACAGGAACAGCTTCCTGAACCAACACAGGATACTGACACAAGAAATGGAAACACTCCCTGTAAAGAAACTAAAGATACAATTAAAGAAAAAGTGGAAGCCCCCAGAAATGATATTAATAAGACAATCACATGGGAAACCGAGGATTGTTCGCAAGAATCACCCAAATGTCCCAAAAAGCTAAGTCAGTGGAACAACACGTGGTTGCAAAAGTAAAGCAAGAAGATAGTAGTAGATCACATAAAGAACTAAACATTGCAGCTAATAGTAATAAACCTGGAAAATATGATATGTCTTTATCGACATGGCTACATAAAAATGAAAATAAAACTAAGGAGGAATCAGGTAAGAAGATGGACGATCAAGAGGATATTTTAAACATGTCAAAACGGGGAGTTACAACAAAGCAAGCCACTCTGTCAAGCACTGAAGCACAGAGGGCTCCAGCGGTAACCAGCAAACCTACTGACACTAATGATTGGAAATCTGTTGTAAGGACAATTACATATGCCGAGAAAGTAAATACAACGTCCTTAACTCATCATCTAGCAAAAGAAGAGGGCGCCCAACGTACTCTAGCATCACCTCAAAATCCTAAACAAACCAAGCAGCAATGTCCCTATAACGGTCAACTAAGTATCTGCATTCCCAACCAAGTGAAAACTCAGATTAAGAGAATGGAGGACAAAGATATCAGAAAAGGAAAGACAACCAGTGCCCTGGTAGATCACCAGCTGATATGGTCCCCGGAATATGAAACGTAGGGAAATTGTGATATTTTAAATAGAGGCAATATCTTGAAGCTCACGGCTGAAATTCAGAAAACACATAAAATCATCAGATCTTGCAGCAGTCCAATTTCTTCCAGGAGAAAACAACACAATAAAAGAACGAACATTAACAACATGGCAAACTAAGCAGCTCTGATCAATTTTCTGCCTGGGGCATTCAATTAAAAGAACCAGTAAGACCGCGTTATCCATTCCCATTGCAAGAAATTGAACAGCAGGACACGAAAAGGAAAATAAATCATAAGATACCTGCTGCACAGGTGTATTCAATTCTACATAATGCAAAAGGCAGGCGTGATACAGCCCAGACCCCGGATGGATCAGTTAAAGGAACACATAGGGAGACTGACCAAAATCAAGATCAATGGAACCGGCTGCCCAGTATATATCGAACAATCAAAGTGTCTGACATAAGAGAGCTATGGTTTCCACCTCTGAAACAAATGCAGTACACGTGTTATCTTGGAATATCACAGGAGCCAGGAGACTGCTTGACGATGGCCTCCCACTTAAGGAGTGGGCAGATTGTAACATTATAGCCCTACAGGAAACTTGGTCGCAGGAAGAAATTCCGACAGTGGGTTACACCCACTGTACAGTAGCTGTGGAAAAATGCAAATATTATGGCAGGGCAGTAGGAGGACTGATTGTGTATGTATCGACAGCTTTAAAAATAACAACGGAACAGTTGAAATCTCTGGATCCCAGCATACAAATTGTAAAATTCTCAGATCAAAATTCAAGTACAGGCAAAACGATACTACTAATCAATTACTACACACAACCGAAGGCTCAAATAAAAAAGGAGAAAAATGCCTTTTTAATTAAAACAATATCAAGACTACGTTGTAGTGAGCCGACCTGGAATTTAATAGTAACAGGAGATTTTAACTCGAATTTGATATTCACGCCGGATGAAGATGAAATCTTGACAGCAGATAACTCATTTTGGTGTGTACCACAGCAACATCACACAGGGACTTGTCGTGTGGACCGCATTGGTCAGCAACTAGTCACAGATGTTGAATTCCAAGGTATGCGGGTCCTTAACGGAAGAAACAACGAAGATCGCCCTCTGGAAAAAACGTATTACGGGTCAAGGGCGAACTCAACGTTAGATTTCACACTTATAACCCTTCCTTTGTTACCAATGTTAGCGCGCTTCTACATAGAGTTTACCACCTTGAGTGATCACTCAATACAGCATGTCATCTTTAACCTAAACACATCAAGATACCAACTTACTAACACCCTAGAGGGTGAAATTACCTCAACTAATTTAAAATGTCTGAAATGGACAAATATAAACAAAAAAGATTTGTTTTTAACAATAAAGAGCCTCTTGGCGGAACTAACAACAGAACCCATTCATAGAATACAAGCTTGGTCGCAATTTTTAAACAAATTAGCAGAAACAATGAAAGTCTCAGAAAGTAGGGTTAAAAGATATGAACAGACAAAAAATCTACCAAAAGACCTGCAAATGCTAAAGAAAGAACTAAGAAAAGCTAAAAGGAAACTTCGACTGGATAAATCTAAGGGGTTATGCTGGAAAACATTTCGGCAACTGAGAATACAATTCAAAAAAAGAATATGGGAATTTTAAAAAGTGAAAGCCGAGAGTTTCTGGTCTAAAGTAATCTACAATGTAAGACATTCAAATTTCAACAAATTTTGGCAGACAAAAAACAACCTGTCGAGACCTCGAAACGCCTTTACATCATACATACAAGAGCAGGAATGGATTAACTTCCTCAGGGATAAATTTAAAGAAGAACAACTGCATGACATAGACAATTTCCAATTGCCGACTGTGAAGCGGACTATCGAGAATGAATTCAAATCACAGACCAATCAATCGATGTACACAACAGAAGAAATAACAAACATAATAAAGAAAGGCAAAAGTGACGGCGCTCCTGGCCCGAACGGCATTCCCCAGGCTACTTTTAAATATGACTCGGAGTACTGGAGCTTGATCCTAGGGAAACTCTATATTGATGTAAATCTTAACAATCAAATCCCAGAAAGTTGGCAGAGACCAATCATTACCCCTATCTACAAAGAAGGTGACAGATCCAGTCCAAAATATTATAGGCTAATCGTCTTACCGGACGTTTGTTGGAAGGCGTTCACCGGGGAGGCTGCAGAATGCGTTCCTGACCACCCGGGGACCCACCTCTCCCAGAGTTAGGCCGAGCAAGAGCGGGGAGGCCCTTCCTGGAAGGGTCTCGCACCTAGGATCGCACACGCTGCGCTTACTCTCTTCTGATAGAGGGACACCACACAGTAGTTCTTCGTAAGACAATATACTTTATCGTTAGTTGTAAGGGACCTTTATGATCCGAAATGCAGGTACAGCGCCACAATCAGTGGCGAGCTCATGATGGGGGTATGGGGGTAGCGGGACAGTCTTTGAGTCAGTGTCTCTGTGGAGTATCCTGCGCACAGCTCTCAATCCTCGAGCTGAGGGGATGTTGCTTCTCTCGGCAATCTCTGCTGATTCTCTTGGAAGAGGGTGCCGCGAGTCACTCAGCAGGCACAGGAGGTTCGTAGTTCGGGGAGCCGCGACGGCGTCAGCAGGGCTCAGATGGTTCAGAGTTCGGGGAGCCGCGACAGCGTCAGCAGGGCTCAGATGGTTCCAGGATTCGGGGAGCCGCGACAGCGTCAGCAGGGCTCAGATGGTTCAGAGTTCGGGGAGCCGCGACGGCGTCAGCAGGGCTCAGATGGTTCAGAGTTCGGGTAGCGTTCTTCGGTTCGGGGAGCGATCAAGCCGCGACCAGGTCAGCAGGCTCTCGTCAGTCCAGGTCTTCTCTGCCTCCCGTCCCTTCCGCACCCCTTGTTATACTTCCCCTCCTCTTTGAAGTCCGGAGTCCTCGCCGAGAGGGGTCTTGGTGCCTGGGGGCGGTGTGTCGGGGCTTCCTGTCGCTCGGCCCTTTGATCTGTTCAGGTGGGTCCGGGAGGGACTCCAGACACCCAGCAGGCGAGGCGGCTGCTCACCGGGGGCCTGGTGGTCGATCGAAACCTCCCTTGGGGAAGAGACCAGAGGTGTGACAGGGTCGGCGCCTCTCGGTCTGGCTTGGGGGGTTTCACTCTCCCTCGGCCGGGCATGCGTGTTGGGGGTCTGGCCGGCCATCGGGATGTTGGGCCATGGTGGCCGGAAGTCTGTGATATTGAGGATCGATGCGGTTGCAGGGTGGCTTGCTGGTCGGGAGGGCCCACGCCACGAGGCCGGTCTCACATGCCCCCCCCCCAGCTGAAAGGCGGGGAGAACTACCCATCCACTTGGGGGTTCTCCTCGCTGAAGCGGAAGAATCGGGACAGGCCGTCCGCGTTGGCGTGGTCCGTCCCGGGGCGATGTTCCACAGTGAAATCCATCCCCTGGAGGGAGATGGACCAGCGTAGCAGTTTGGGGTTTTCCCCTCGCATCTGCATCAACCACCGCAAGGGTCGGTGATCTGTTTGCACTCGGAAGTGTGTGCCGAACAGGTAGGGCCGTAGCTTTTTGAGGGCCCAGACTACTGTGAAGGTCTCTCTTTCAATTGTGCTCCACCGCTGTTCTCGGGGCAGCAACCTTCGGCTGATGAAGGCTATGGGCTGATCTATGCCTTTGTCGTTGAACTGTGAGAGGACTGCCCCGATGCCGTGTTCCAAGGCGTCCGTCTGGACCACAAACTCCTGGGCGTAGTCGGGGGCTTTAAGCACCGGAGCAGTACATATAGCGGCTTTTAAGGCATCGAACGCTTTCTGGCATGGGGGAGTCCATTGTACTTTCTTGGGGTATTTTTGGGAGGTTAGCTCTGTGAGGGGGCCTGCGATGCTGCCATAGTTCTTAATAAACCTCCGGTAGTAACCGGTGAGGCCCAGGAAGGCCCGGACTTCTGTTTGGGTCGTGGGGGGTTCCCAGGACAAGATAGCGTCGACATTTGGCTGGAGGGGGGCGACCTGTCCGCTTCCCACCTGGTGCCCCAGATAGGTTACGGAGCCTTGCCCAATTTGACATTTGCTGGCTTTGATGGTGAGGCCGGCCTGGCGCAGAGCCAGCAGGACTTGTCGGAGGTGCTGGAGGTGCTCGGTCCATTGGGAGCTGAATACCGCTATATCGTCGAGGTACGCTGCGCTGAATCCCTCTAATCCGGACAGGACCCTGTTCACCAGCCGCTGGAAGGTGGCTGGGGCATTCTTCATTCCAAACGGCATCACCCTAAAGCGGTAGTGCCCATCCGGGGTGGAGAAGGCGGAGTGTTCCTTGGCTCCCTCGGTGAGGGCAATCTGCCAGTATCCACAAGTTAGGTCGAAGGTGCTGAGGTAGCGAGCGGCCCCGAGGCGGTCGATGAGCTCGTCTGCGCGGGGGATAGGGTGAGCGTCCGCTCGGGTGACCGCATTGAGTCCTCTGTAGTCCACGCAAAACCTCAGCTCGGGGGCGACACCAGGGGCAGCCGCTTTCGGAACCAGGACTACCGGGCTGGCCCAGGGGCTGTCGGAGGGTTCAATCACCCCGAGGGCCAACATCGTCGCTACCTCGGTCTGGATGCAGGTTCGGACCCGATCAGGGAGCCGGTAGGCCCGGTGTCTCACTGGCGGGCTGTCGCCGGTGTTCACGTCGTGGACACACCAGTCGGTGACCCCAGGGGTTAGGGAGAAGAGGTCCACGAACTGCCTTAGTAGCTGGCGGCAGGCGTCGGACTGTTGGACTGTGAGGGCGGTTGACAGTCTCACCCCCTCCACGGAACCATCGGTCTCTTTCGCCCCCAGGGGGTCTGGAAGGGGCTCGGTGTCTTCTTCGGCCCCATCGTCGGTGGCCAGGAGTAAACTCAACTCCGTCCTCACAAAGTGGGGTTTGAGGCGGTTCACGTGGAGGACCCGGAGGGGGTTCCGCGGGGACTGCACATCGACGAGATAGGTGACTTGGCTCTTCCGCTCGACCACCTTGAAGGGTCCAGTCCATTTATCTTGGAGGGTGCAGGGTTTCACCGGGGCCATGACCCAGACTCGTTGGCCCGGCTGAAACTCGACCAGCGTAGCATTCTGGTCATACCAGCGCTTCATCTCTTCCTGACTAGCCTCGAGGTTCGCCTCTGCGAGTTCTCGGAATTTCCGGGTCTGGTTGCGGAGTGCCAAGATGTATCGGAACACATCTGGAGGGGTCCCCCGGAGAGTCGTTTCCCAACCCTCCTTGACCAGGCTCAGGGGTCCCCGGATGGGGTGTCCGTATAGCAGTTCGAACGGGCTGAACCCCAGAGATTTTTGTGGAACCTCTCGGTAGGCGAACAGGAGGCAAGGTAGGAGGACGTCCCATCTCCGGCGTAGAGGTTCTTCGAGGCCCATGATCATTTCTTTCAGTGTCCTGTTAAATCGCTCGACTAGGCCATTCCCTTGGGGGTGGTATGGGGTGGTGAACTTGTACGATACTCCGCACTGCTGCCATAGGGACCTCATGTATTTGGAGATAAAGTTCGTTCCCCGATCACTCACGACTTCGCGAGGGAACCCCACGCGGGAGAAGATCCCCATCAAGGCCCGGCCTACCACGGGGGCCGTCACGGTGCGGAGTGGAATGGCTTCGGGGTAGCGGGTGGCATGGTCCACCAGGACGAACCGGTGGCCCTGGACAGTCTTGGGGTCCAGTGGTCCCACGATGTCGATGCCTACCCGCTCAAAAGGGGTACTGACGACGGGGAAGGGTTGTAGCGGAGCCTTGCGCTTCCCCCCACTCTTTCCGCTGGCCTGGCACGTGAGGCAGGACTTGCAGTGGGCCTCCACATTCGCTCGCATCTTGGGCCAATAGAAGTGGGTGACGAGTCTCTGGTAGGTCTTATCTTGGCCTAAGTGTCCGGCCAAGGGTACATCATGGGCCAGGCCCAGGAGGAGATTTCGGAAGAGCAGGGGTACCACCAGTACTCGGGCCGATCCCAACTCGGCCGACTTTTGTTCGCTGTACAGGAGGCCGTTTTCCCAGTATACCCAGTGGGTTCCGGTCCGGTCGCCTGCGGCTTGGGCCTCGGCCTGCTGTCGGGGTCCAATGAGAGAAGGGCAGGTGGATTGTTCTTGGCAGAATTCTTCTCGGGAGGGGCCTCCCTCGCAGTGCCACTGGGCCATTTCTGGCAGGTCCCCGAGCTCGGTCAGGGGTTCGGGATCTGGAGGCATGGGCCCCTCGTCGGGAATGGTCGCTTCTTCCAGAAGGGGGTCGTCGGGCTCGGGTGGTGCATCCCGGACCTCGGGGATGGTGGCGGTGTTCAGCGGAATGGCCTCACCTCCCTCGGAGGAAGGCAATCTGAGAGTCATCGAGCGCGTGGTGGCGCATACCCATTCGGGTAGGCCCATCATCTCGAGATGGGCTCTTCGTTCCACTTGTCCCCACGTGGAATTCTCAAGGTCGTTGCCCAGGAGGCAGTCTACGGGCTGGGAGGTTCGGACTGCCACCCTCAACTTGTCGGTGACTCCCCCCCATTCGAAGGGTACCAGGGCCATCCGGCATAGGCTCTCGGAATTGTCTGACGATATGACTGGACAAAAGGCGTCGGGCAGGATCTGATCTTCGGAGACCAGGTGACAGTGAACCGCCGTGACACTCGCCCCGTGTCCCGGAGGCCCTCGACACGGTGACCGTTGACCGTCACCTGCTGTCGGTACTTCTTCGTGTTGGCGGGCAGGGATGTTCCGGGGACCATCTCTCGGTCCCCTAGGGAGACCAGGGCCATGGCGGCTGGTTCCCATTCTTCGGAGTCTTCCATCTCCTCCCCCAGGGCTACGGAGGCCATTTGCCGAGCCGGCGGGGTTGTCGGGGCGGGTCGTTTGTACATGGGACATTGAGGGTCACTGGCATAGTGTCCGGGCTGTTGGCAGCGAAAACAGGTGATCCTCACTCGGGGCCCTGACCTCCCCGGTGGCCCGGTGCCGGCTGGAGGTGGGGCTGGAAAGGGCGGAGGTTGTCCTCTGGGGGGACTGTGCTGGGATCCCCCCGGGAGTTCTCTTGGCCGGCCTTGATTCCCTCCGCCCCTCTGGCGGGGGGGTCCCTGACTGTGGCGACCGTAGTCTCCCACGGGACCCCGGGAGGCCCGGGTGTTCACCCATCGGTCAGTGTCAAGGGTTCAAGAGTATTCTTTCAGTAATCTTGCACAGGAACAGAGACGCTGATTCCCAACTCCCCTTCAAGGATATTTCTGCGGTCCAGTTTTATTTCTAGACCCACAAATCTACCCCCAAGGGGGAAGGGGGAGTGGATAAAATAATAAACAAGAAGAGACTGGTCCTGAAGCTTGTCTTCTCTCTTTCGTCTACTTCTTCATTCTATCTGCAGACTGCGTGTCAACTGAGAGAATCTAAAAAACCAAGCATTAAGTTATAATTTCTTACACTTAGCTTAATTCTATATTCTATTCTGCTCCCTTGTTCTTTACCTACCCTTAGCTCCAAGCACTGTGCCCCTCTTCTATTATTCTTGTTACTATCTCTCTTTCTGTTCTTTCTTTTTCTTGAAAAGGCACCTCTGGAATTTACCTGTCAACAAGATATCACTTAATGTATTTATCTCCTATTTACCCCTTGAAACTCTCTTACACTTTAGGTAATCTAATTCACTTACTTGAGTGTGTATGCCTTTATCTTTGTAAGGACTCTTCTTAATAGTATCTACTTTCTAACGACTTTTCTTAACTGTTCTGGAATTCCCTTTTGACGACCTTTTCCTTCTTAGCAGGATATTGCCGTTAATCTAGATTTTTCCTGGTAAGTACTGTCTTGTCTCTAACTATATACAACATTTTATTTTACATTTCATTCAGAGTAATTCTATAATTTTCTTTGTGACTTAGCTTATGACTTCTTTCTCCCTTCAGGTTCTGGTAGCGCTAGGTATCCATCTACGAGTTGCTTTCACCAGCTGAAGCCGAGAAATTGGGAAGAGGCGCCACAAACTGTTACCTCAGCAAACTTCTCCTTCTCAACCTTGCTGCGAACTTAGACTGCTTCTGACTACTTCCGACGGAGGTAGCGGACGAGAAAACCGGGCGAAACCCGACGAGGTTGCTCTCTGACTAAATCTGAGGAGCCTAAGAATTAACCTGCGTGCTCTGAAACTTCCTCAGTGAAGTGCGCGTTGGTTCCAGCGCGCGCGCCTCAAGCTGCCTCTGAACACCTGTGGGGAATAAATAACCTAGACCGCTGCGATGACTAGAAAGCGGCGGCCTTTCTTCGGTTCCATTTCTGATTCAGCCTGGTCCAGCCATTGCCTCTGGCCCGCATTCTTCTTCCTGACCCATAACTTCTGCCCAACACTGTACCCGCTATTGTCCAAGCGCCCCTGGGAGCCCTGACAGTACCCCCCAACAAAGGAGGTCCTCTCAATCGTGGCTTTGTAGGAAATCTTTGATGAAAGGTTTTTACTAATCTCGGAGCATGCACATCGGACTCCAATTCCCAAGATCGCTCCTCTGGCCCATAGCCCTTCCAGTCCACTAAGTAGTACAATTTGCCCTTTACCTCCTTCGAGTCTAAAATCTCCTTGACTTCAAATTCTGTTCCAGATTCTAATGGAATGGGTTTCGGAGGCAAGTTTTTTCGCAGTTCTAGTGGTGCCTTCTTCAACAATGATATGTGAAACACTGGATGAACCTTCAGTTTGGTGGGTAGTTTTAACCGATAGGTAACCGGTGACATCTTTTCTTCTATTCGATAGGGCCCTATAAATCTTGGTTGAAATTTCCTGTTACCTTTTAACCTTAGGTTCTTTGTACTTAACCAAACACAATCTCCTTCCTCTAAGGGAGGACCCTCTCGTCTTTTTTTATCTGCATAGGTCTTGTATTTTTTCTTAGCCTGTTCTAAGTTTTGTATGACCGTCTGATGGACTTGTTTCAAATGAGATACTAGGTCTTTCACTGCTGGGACTAGAACATCAGTCTGCCCTATGGTGAAATTTGGATGTCGGCCATAGTTCAAGTAAAATGGGGAATAGCCTGTGGAAACATTCTTGGCATTGTTGTGTGCAAACTCAGCTGCCCATAAATGGACGCTCTTTTTCGGTGTTGGCTGCCTCACTCTGGAACACCCTCCCCCCTTCGCTTCGTTCTATCACCAACCTTCTTCCTTTCAGGAAATGTCTGAAAACTTTTCTGTTTGCCACGATTTAGTTCCTTCAGCGTATCCTGATTAGTATTCTTTCTCTGTTATGTTTTACCGTCTCCTTAGCGCCAGGACGCCACTTTGCTGCGGCATCTGTGCGCTATACAAAAAAATTATAACATAACATAACATAACATAACATAATCTGCCCACTCTCCATCTTGTTTCAAAAGATACAACCTTAGGTAATGCTCTAATTCTTGGTTCACCTTCTCTGTTTGCCCATCTGTCTCTGGGTGATAACTGGTTGAATACCTGGCTTCGATTCCCAGACCTTCCAGAAAAGCCTTCCAAAAATGGGATACGAACTGTGTACCCCTATCTGAAATGACAATCTTCGGAATTCCGTGAATCTTCACAATTTGTGTACTGAAGTGTCTGGCAAGTTGCTTAGCTGTGGGAACCCCTTTTAGAGCCCTAAAATGTGCCATTTTAGAAAATGTGTCCACCACCACTAGGATGGTGTTGTAACCTTGACTAAGGGGTAAATCTACAATGAGGTCTAACGTAACTGTATGCCATGGAAAAGGTGGTGTAGGCAAAGGTTGTAACAATCCCTTAGGAGCCTGCCGTTCTGATTTCCCCTGAGCACAGATTTCACAGGTCTTGACATACTGCTCCACGTCCCTGGTCATTTGAGGCCACCAATAAAGTCTTTTAATTAATTCTTCGGTTTTAGCTTCTCCTTTGTGCCCAGCTAAAAGAGCATCATGGCACTCGTACAGCGCTTGATCTTGTAACTCTTTGGTAGGCAAATACAAAGCTCCTTTAAAATATGGCAACTGATGTTGGATTTCCCTTCCAGCGCCCTCTTCGGCCCAACCTTGCATTTCTTCTGGACTCATGATTTCGATTATTTGTTTCTTCAGGTCAGTTGAGGTGGTGGCGCCAATGATTCTGGTACTTGGAATTATGGCTTGATTTTCCGTGTTACTTTTTTGATTATTGGTTCCTAGTCTGGACAAGGCATCTGCTTTCCCATTCTGTGCCCCAGGTCTGTAGGTGATTATAAAGTCATAATCGGCAAAGTACAATGACCATCTAAGTTGTCTTGGTGTTAGTGTCTTAGCTGATTTTAGAAATTTTAAATTTCGATGATCTGTGAAAACTGTCACGATATGCTGAGCTCCCATGAGGTAGTGTCGCCACTCTTTAAAAGCGTCTTTAATGGCCAGTAACTCTTTTTCCGTTATAGTGTAATTTACTTCAGCTGGCGTTAGTTTTCTCGATCTGTAAGCTACTGGATGCAGCTGACCTGTTTCCTTGTGTCGTTGAGATAGCACTCCCCCAACTGCTAAATCGGAGGCATCAGTCTCAACATAAAATGGTTCAGAGGGATCTGCATGTAAAAGTATTGGAGCAGTGGTAAAGTCTTTCTTCAGAGATTTAAAAGCTTCTTCAGTTTCTTCTGTCCAATCAAAGCGAACTCCCTTCCTGAGTAGTTTTGTTAGAGGAAGTATTTTCCGTGAGAATTCACTTATGAACCTTCTGTAGAAATTTGCGAACCCTATGAAGCTCTGAACCTCCTTAACACTTTCGGGGGACTTCCAGTCGACCACTGCCTTGATTTTCCGTTCGTCCATGTTTATTCCGGTTGGTGAAAGGACAAAGCCCAAAAACTCCACCTGGGAAACGTTGAACACACATTTTTCTAGTTTCACAAACAGCTTATTTTCTCGGAGCTTCTGTAAAACGCCTCTCACTTCTCCTCGATGCTTATTCTTGTCGGATGAATAAATCAGTATCAGTCTAAATATCGTCAATGTAGACTATTGCACACTGATCAATGTATTCATGGAGGATGTCATTAATAAAATGTTGGAAGGCTGCCGGAGCGTTGCAGAGACCATACGGCATAACTTGGTATTAAAATAGCCCAAATCTTGTTCTGAAAGCTGTCTTCAATTCATCTCCTTCTCGCATTCGGACAAGATGGTAAGCCCCTCTAAGGTTGAGTTTTGTATATATCTGTGCTCCTTTCACCTGATCCAAAAGGACGGAAATAAGTGGAAGCGGGTACCGATTTTTCTTGGTGATTCTGTTAATTGCGCGATAATCGATACAAGTTCTCAAATCACCTTCCTTCTTCGGCACGAAGAATAGAGGCGAAGACACTGGAGATTGCGATGGCCTGATGAAACCATTTGCCAGATATTTGTCTAAGTATTCTTTTAAATGACGATGTTCTTTTTCTGTTAAGGCATAAACTCGACTGCAAGGCAGATTGGAGCCCGGTTCCAGGTCTATCTTACAATCATACACCCGATGTGGTGGCAATTGTTCTGCTTCCGTTTCATTGAACACATCCTCAAAATCTCGATACTCTTGTGGAATTTCTTGAGAATTGATGACGCAAACAGATTCTGCAGTCATACACAAAGAATGAGCTGGATTACACCCATTGGTTTTTTCTTTTGCTTCAAAACAATTCTTCTTACAATACTCTGAATCCATTACTATTGTCCTGGAGCTCCAATTAATTGTTGGGTTGTGTTCAGTAAGCCAGGGTAGGCCTAAGATGAGTTGAAACTGGGGTGCGTCAATTAAATTGAATTGGATCACTTCTTGGTGTCCGTCACTGGAAATCAGCTGTACTTGCTCTGTATGGCTCACTATGGGTCCGGAGGAAAGATTCGTTCCGTCCACCGCCCGGACGGGTTCGCTCCTAGATTTCAATATTGCTCGTAACCCTACCTTGGTTGCAAATTTTAAGTCGCAAAAGTTTCCAGTAGCTCCGGAATCTATCATTACTGAAACCTCGGTCAATGTTACTTGTCGAAATTTAATTACCATTGACAAAATCAAGTGTGGGGCCGATGACTGCAGGGTATTTGCTACTTGATGTTCAGTCGGAGTTGATTTTTGATTTGCATCCACCGGTCCAACTCCCGCTACTGGTGGTGCTGCAAGTTTTCCTTCGGCTTGAAAGAAGTTTTTGGTTTCTTTGGACACACCCTAACGAAATGTCCACTGGAGCCGCAGTACATGCATAAATTGCCTGTCCTTCTCTTTTCTTTCTCCTCCTTGGTCAAAGGACCCCTTATAGTTCCTATTTGCATCGGTTCTGACACCACTTGTCCGTCCGCAAACTTGACTCCTTCTGACCGAGCCCTGTCAAATCTTGGAACTATTGGTTTAAAATCTCTTCTCTTTTCTCCTTTTCTCTCTCCTTGGCGGAAGTCTATTTCTAAGACCAGATCTACCAGCTCTGAGATTTGGGTGGGTCGATTTGGAATTTGCGCCAACACATCTTTGAGTTCGTCTTTTAGCCCTCTATAGAAGACTGCTGCTCTTTTACTCTCAGGCCAGTCAGTCTCCACCACTAGTTTGTTAAATTGTGCCAAGTATGCCACGAGATCTCGGTTTCCTTGTCTTAAGTCAATTAATTTGTTATCTACCGCTTGAGAGATTCTCCGTCTGTCAAAGATCCGAAGAAATTCTTGTTTGAATGCTTCGTAATTATGCAGTAGGGGGTCAACACGGGAGACCAAGGGCATTGACCAGGACGCCGCGTCTCCGCTTAAGTATGACAACACGAAGGCTACTCTTGACTGTGCATCTGGGAAAATCGAAGGGCGGCACATGAAGTGTAATGAGCACTGAGTGATGAATATCTGCGCCTTTTGTGGGTCTCCGCTAAATCGCTCTGGGGAAGCTAACGGTATGACTGGGGACAGAGAATGAATTACTCGTGTTGCTGTTCTACTTGGGCCTTCAATAGGAGGGTCTCTGGTTCTCGTCCTGTACTAAATGGCTGTCTTAACCTCTGAGCTACTTCTGCTGTCTCCTTCCTAGAGTTGACCACCTCCTGTCTAAGACTCTGATTTTCCTCCCTTACTGCCACCAACTCCTTCTGTATTGTCTCTAAAACTGTTCCTAAGGTTTGCAAATTTATTCCTTCAGCCATCTCTGCTCAGGTGCAAGTTTTTAAACGTGGGCACTTCACTCTGTCAAGGGTTCAAGAGTATTCTTTCAGTAATCTTGCACAGGAACATAGACGCTGATTCCCAACTCCCCTTCAAGGATATTTCTGCGGTCCAGTTTTATTTCTAGACCCACAAATCTACCCCCAAGGGGGAAGGGGGAGTGGATAAAATAATAAACAAGAAGAGACTGGTCCTGAAGCTTGTCTTCTCTCTTTCGTCTACTTCTTCATTCTATCTGCAGACTGCGTGTCAACTGAGAGAATCTAAAAAACCAAGCATTAAGTTATAATTTCTTACACTTAGCTTAATTCTATATTCTATTCTGCTCCCTTGTTCTTAACCTACCCTTAGCTCCAAGCACTGTGCCCCTCTTCTATTATTCTTGTTACTATCTCTCTTTCTGTTCTTTCTTTTTCTTGAAAAGGCACCTCTGGAATTTACCTGTCAACAAGATATCACTTAATGTATTTATCTCCTATTTACCCCTTGAAACTCTCTTACACTTTAGGTAATCTAATTCACTTACTTGAGTGTGTATGCCTTTATCTTTGTAAGGACTCTTCTTAATAGTATCTACTTTCTAACGACTTTTCTTAACTGTTCTGGAATTCCCTTTTGACGACCTTTTCCTTCTTAGCAGGATATTGCCGTTAATCTAGATTTTTCCTGGTAAAAACTGTCTTGTCTCTAACTATATACAACATTTTATTTTACATTTCATTCAGAGTAATTCTATAATTTTCTTTGTGACTTAACTTATGACTTCTTTCTCCCTTCAGGTTCTGGTAGTGCTAGGTATCCATCGACGAGTTGCTTTCACCAGCTGAAGCCGAGAAATTGGGAAGAGGCACCAAAAACTGTTACCTCAGCAAACTTCTCCTTCTCAACCTTGCTGCGAACTTAGACTGCTTCTGACTACTTCCGACGGAGGTAGCGGACGAGAAAACCGGGCGAAACCCGACGAGGTTGCTCTCTGACTAAATCTGAGGAGCCTAGGAATTAACCTGCGTGCTCTGAAACTTCCTCAGTGAAGTGCGCGTTGGTTCCAGCGCGCGCGCCTCAAGCTGCCTCTGAACACCTGTGGGGAATAAATAACCTAGACCGCTGCGATGACTAGAAAGCGGCGGCCTTTCTTCGGTTCCATTTCTGATTCAGCCTGGTCCAGCCATTGCCTCTGGCCCGCATTCTTCTTCATGACCCATAACTTCTGCCCAACACTGTACCCGCTATTGTCCAAGCGCCCCTTGGAGCCCTGACAGTCAGCCTCGACGGCCAGTTTCCGAGGGTCCGTGAGTTTGCTGTCCAGGAGGTGCTGGCGTAACTCCACAAAGCAATTGGCGGACAAGTGTTCCCACGCGATTAGATCGAACAGCTCCTCAAAGGTGGAGACCTTGCTGCCCTTGATCCACCCGTCCAAGGCCTGGCTGTAAAAGTTCACGTACTCCACCCATGTGGTACCGGGTATCTTCTTGCAGTCTCTTAATCGTTGCCGGTACATTTCGGGGGTGAGCCCATATCTGGCTACTAGGGCCTCCTTCATGTGGCTGTAGGAGTTCAGCACCGTGGAGGGCAGGTCCAGCAGGGTATCCCTCCCCTCGCTCAGGAACCGGCCCCACAGCCCAGCCCCCCAGTCTTTCTGCAGGACTCGGTGGGAGGTCATGGCGACTTTGTAGGCCTTGAACCATTGCTGGATGTCGTCGTTCTTATAGTATTCCCTCACCACATCCTTGGGGATGTGGACCTTTGGTTCCACGACGGAGGAGAGGGGTTGAGTTCCCGAGGGTCCGGCCTCCGCATTCTTAGCCTTGAGCTCGATCTCCTTCAGGCTGCGTTCGTGCTCCAGTTGGAGTTTTCTTTCTTCGTGCTCTCTCTGTCGTTTCTTTTCCTCGAGTTCTCCTTGTAGGCGTAATTGTTCTACCGCCAGTTTCTTTTCGGCCAGTTTCAGCTCACCCTCGATTTTTAACTTTGCTAGCTCTAGCTCGTGGTGGTGACCCCTTTCTCGGGCCGCTAGTTCCTCTGGGGATAGGCCCCCCTCGGGGGCGCCGTTCCTCCCCGGGGTGCTTTGTGGTTCGTTTGGCGACTCTCCTTCTGTTTGTGTCCGGGGAGCTCCTGCCTCGACCCAGGTTTTTAATGCTCCCTGGAAGTCCTCTTTCGTGCTTAATCCGGTGGTAGCGATTCCAAGGTCTTTGCAAAATTGTTTCAGTTCTCGGTGCGTATAAGATTCCAACTGGTCCTCTCGGAATGACGTGCCCGTGTTGGTACCTGCGGCACCTAGGGAGGTTTCTCCTTCCATTTCTTCTTGGTAGTGCGTCAGCCGTTTACTGCACGATCTCTAGGTGTTGGCTCGGATCCCGTCGTCTGCCACCAAATGTTGGAAGGCGTTCACCGGGGAGGCTGCGGAATGCGTTCCTGACCACCCGGGGACCCACCTCTCCCAGAGTTAGGCCGAGCAAGAGCGGGGAGGCCCTTCCTGGAAGGGTCTCGCACCTAGGATCGCACACGCTGCGCTTACTCTCTTCTGATAGAGGGACACCACACAGTAGTTCTTCGTAAGACAATATACTTTATCGTTAGTTGTAAGGGACCTTTATGATCTGAAATGCAGGTACAGCGCCACAATCAGCGGCGAGCTCGTGATGGGGGTATGGGGGTAGCGGGACAGTCTTTGAGTCAGTGTCTCTGCGAAGTATCCTGCGCACAGCTCTCAATCCTCGAGCTGAGGGGATGTTGCTTCTCTCGGCAATCTCTGCCGATTCTCTTGGAAGAGGGTGCCGCGAGTCACTCAGCAGGCACAGGAGGTTCGTAGTTCGGGGAGCCGCGACGGCGTCAGCAGGGCTCAGATGGTTCAGAGTTCGGGGAGCCGCGACAGCGTCAGCAGGGCTCAGATGGTTCCAGGATTCGGGGAGCCGCGACAGCGTCAGCAGGGCTCAGATGGTTCAGAGTTCAGGGAGCCGCGACGGCATCAGCAGGGCTCAGATGGTTCAGAGTTCTGGTAGCGTTCTTCGGTTCGGGGAGCGATCGAGCCGCGACCAGGTCAGCAGGCTCTCGTCAGTCCAGGTCTTCTCTGCCTCCCGTCCCTTCCGCACCCCTTGTTATACTTCCCCTCCTCTTTGAAGTCCGGAGTCCTCGCCGAGAGGGGTCTTGGTGCCTGGGGGCGGTGTGCCGGGGCTTCCTGTCGCTCGGCCCTTTGATCTGTTCAGGTGGGTCCGGGAGGGACTCCAGACACCCAGCAGGCGAGGCGGCCGCTCACCGGGGGCATGGTGGTCAATCGAAACCTCCCTTGGGGAAGAGACCAGAGGTGTGACAGGGTCGGCGCCTCTCGGTCTGGCTTGGGGGGTTTCACTCTCCCTCGGCCGGGCATGCGTGTTGGGGGTCTGGCCGGCCATCGGGATGTTGGGCCATGGTGGCCGGAAGTCTGTGATATTGAGGATCGATGCGATTGCAGGGTGGCTTGCTGGTCGGGAGGGCCCACGCCACGAGGCCGGTCTCACAACGTTGAAGCCAAATATTTTGCCTCACCAATCCTTAAAGACCTAGCTGATTGGTCTAGAGAATGTAACCTAATACCAAAAAATCAAACCGGATTTAGGAAGGGCATCGGAACTATCACAAATATTCTGTCCATTTCAATGATTTCTGAAAGATGCAAAAGCAGAAAACAGGATCTTCACCTGTGTTACATCGACCTGAAAGTTGCTTTTGACAGCATAGACCGGAAACTCATGTGGTCTAAATTAAAATCCTGGGGTATAAAAGAAAGAATATTGAAGGGTCTACTGCTGTTTTATACAGATACCTGGGTACGCGTGAAGCTTGGAAATGGAGCTAGAATATCCAGAAAAGTGTATACCAACACGGGACTGAAGCAGGGGTGCGTGCTGGCTCCGCACCTATTTAATTTATTAATCTCAGACCTTTCGAGAACGCTAGATGGAATTATTCACACTCACTGAAGTTTTTTTTTTTTTTTTTTTTTTGATGTTTCAAAAACCTTTATTTTCTCAATAAAACGTACACTGCTAATCAGCCAACAACCCGGGGGCTGGCAGCATGGGTTCAGTGCAATAAATCGCACAATCGTATCCACGGTGTACATTCGTAGAAGGCATAATAACATCATTTTATATAAACAAGAAAACAATACCAACTGGAAACCAGAGTCAGGGAGGAACCCTCCAACAGGAGGGTGGAAGTTCGCAGCTGCCCTCCACCGTGTGGTCCCGCACCATCCGAGTCTTCCAAACGATACGTCTCTCATCCCCACCATACACAGCAGCAGCCAGAAGTGGCGCTCGGACCAGGCCGGTGCCAACATCACCCGCGCGTCACACAATCCGACCCATGCAATCACGAACCACTCAGCAGCCATCTACCCAAGTGACTCAGTCCTCCTCCTCAACTGCCGTCCCAGCCAACCATTCCACCAGCGGCTGCCACACATCTACTGGTCTGGACCGCTGCGGCATTTGGTCCCAATAGGCTGTCAGTTGCTCTCTGCAGTATGTCGCAGTGCCCATCCAGCCAGACACCCTCGGGGGGGGCCCTCTTCTTCCAGTGGATCGCTATTTGGCGCTTGGCAAGCAATAACAAGAGGGCGACAAGCTTACGCGACGTCCTAGGCACCCCCAGCACGAATCCCAGGAGGGCAACAAGCGGGTCCGGCGCCAACGCCGCTCCTATTATCTGCCCAATAATGTTGAAAACTTTGTCCCAGTATGTGCGTAACGGTCCGCACAACCAGACAAGGTGGAAGAACGTGGCCTCGCTCTCGCCACATCTCCAACACGTCGTGTCGGCCTGGAGACCCATCCTAAACATTTGTATGGGTGTGCGGTAGGTTCTGTGCAGGTAATTGAAGTGTATCAGTCGCAGTCGGTAATTAGGCGACAGGTGTTCTAGTTGGGTGCAGCAGAATTCCCACTGCTTTTCTGTGATACTTATGTCAGCGTCTTCCTCCCATAAGGCTCTGGAATCAATGTGTGCGACAGGCGCCGTGAGTTGTGTGGTCCTGTATATGCGTGTGATCAATTTGCACGGGGAAGAGTTCGATAGAATATTTTCCAAAGCTGCCAGCGTCGGCGGAGCCTTAGGGAACATGGGGTATCTGTGTTTGCAGGCCGACCGCAACTGATAATACAAGAGGAGCTCCGAGGCCGTCGGCTCAGGCGCTGCCGTTAAGGCCGGCAGCGTGACAAAGGTGTCATCCGGATACAAATCCCCCGCCACCTTCAGGCCACAGGCGTGCGCACGGCGTGCAACCGCCGTGTCCGTAAGCGGGCCCAGCAGGGGGTTGGCCTCCAGGGGCATACTTGGAGCATACAGGTCCATTACACCCGCTCGCTTCGCGATGTTTGACCAGGCCCAGCGCACCATTTCTACGGTGTCAATGTCTTCCTTTTGCCGCTTGTATTTTTGGTATACCGCTGTCCGCAGGGGACAAGGAGCCGCCACATCTGTTTCTATTGCCACGTGGGGCTGGTAGGGTATCGGATGATGCCAATAGTGTAAGTATTGGGCCTGTGCACTGTATGCATACAATTCTAGGTCTGGGGCAGCGAGACCTCCCCGCTGGAAGGGGAGTGTAAGAAGGTTCCAGGCCACCCTGGGTTGTCTACCTGCCCAAACCAGATCAAGCAACGCTGAGCGGAGTCGCCGAAAAAATGCCTTCGTCAACGGCACGGGGACATTGGCGAACAGGTAGAGGAATTTAGGCGCCACGACCATTTTTGCGATGGCAATGCGGCCCGTCAGAGACAGCGGCAACGTCCTCCACCTCTGCACTTTGCTCTCCAACCATTCCATAGCCACACCGAAGTTAGCCAGTAATATTTCATGAGTGGAGCGGCTCATCTGTATACCCAAGTATTTGACCTCGTCTGTAACCCAAGCGATCGGGAACTCCGTGTGACACTTCTGCGTGCCGTCCGTTAGTGGGAGCATTGCCGACTTTGACCAGTTGATATCTATGCCAGTAAGTCCACTATACCGTGTCACCTCTCGCATTAACGGGTCAAAATTGTCCGACGGGTTCCTCATATAGATTGTGGTATCGTCGGCATACATAGAGACCAGCAGGCCACGCGACGTAAAACCTATGCTGCGCCCAGTATGGTGCTGTCTCATGCGGGCCGCCAGCGGTTCCGTCGCAATCGCAAACAGTAACGGCGACAGTGGGCATCCCTGCCGGGTCCCCCTGGTTATAGAGATCGGGGCAGACGTCTGGCCATTCACCCGCACCCTAGCCGATGGGTCATTATACAATACGCCTATCCTCCTGGCAAAGAGCGGACTAAATCCCATCCGGGTGAATAATGTCCGTAAAAACTTCCACTCCAGCGAGTCGAATGCCTTCGTCGCATCCAACAATGCCGCAGCGGCCGGGACTCTAGGATCCAGGTAATGCAGGAGTCCAAACAGCACTCTTAGGTTATGGGAAGTGGAACGTCCCATCACAAAACCCGATTGATCTGACAGCGCTATTTGTGGCAGCATGTATTTTAAACGGTCAGAGAGCAGTTTGGCATATATTTTGGCGTCCAGGTTTATGAGCGACAGTGGGCGATAGGAGTCCGGGTGACTGGGGTCTTTGCCAGGTTTAAGCAGTGTAATGATCAATGCTTCCCGCAGTGACCGAGGGAGGACACCCTTTTCCACAGCCTCTTCAAACACCCCATGAAGCCTCGGGACCAGTATGTCTGCATATTCCTTATAGAAGGCTGCCGTCAGCCCGTCTGGGCCCGGCGCCTTACAGAGTGGAAAACCAGCAATCGTCGTCCTTATGTCGTCTTGCGTGAACGGCAAGTCCATATATTGTCTGGCACTATTGCTGAACCACGCTAAGGCTATGGTATCCAGGTAGTCGTCGAGCACTTTATCGTCTGGCGACACCTTCGTGGTGTATAGCTCTCTATAATGGTCGGTCATTGTGTCTAGGATGTCTTGCGGCTCACGCACCACGTCCCCCTCCGCACGCCGTAGTTCCAGTATGTGCTCCGACCCACGCGGCCCGCGAAGCATATAGGCCAGTGTACGTCCGGCACGATCCCCCTCGCCATATCGCCTAGCCCGACTGTCCTTGGACAGGTACGCGACTTCCCTGTCCGCCTCCTCCTGGTATTTAGTGAGCTGTGAACGCAGTTCGGCACGTATCCTATCTGTGGGCGCATGGGTCAATTCAGACTCTAGACGAGCCAGGTCAGTTTCTAGTTTGCTCAAGGTATCTCGGATCGAACGCAGAATGCCCGTCTTCAGCGACATGCAGTGCCCCCTCGTCACCACCTTACAAGCCTCCCAGAGCATACCCGGCGAATCCACGGTGCCCTCATTAAGCTCAAAAAATTCCTCTAGTTTGTCGCGCAGTCCCTGCTGAAAGACCTGATCTCGCAGCGCCCGAGAGGGAAACCTCCAGCTAAATGGTTTTACATATTGGGATGGCGTGGCTATCGCGAGGAGCACCGGGGCATGGTCGGATAATGATCTCGGCAAATGCGACACCGACCGCACTGACGAGTGCAGGTCTCTGGAGAGCAGCCAGTAATCCAACCTGGACCAGGCGGCTCTGTGAGCCGTGATACAGGTGCCCGCTCGATCCGCGGGGTGCAATAGTCGCCAGGTATCCACTAATCCTGTCTCCTGCATAATACAGCCCAGCATCTCTGACGCCCTAGGGTGGTGTTCTCTCGCAGCGCCCTGCCTATCCATATTACCTGACAGCACAACATTGAAGTCCCCCCCCCACAGGATCGCCGCCGGGCCCCGCGCCCGCACCATATGCCACAACTCCCCGAAGAAATCTGGGTTATCATCGTTAGGACCATACACATTCACCAGTAGCAGCCGCATGCCACACAGCGTTCCTACAAGCAACACATACCGGCCTCCCTCATCCCTGAGCACCTCATGTGTCGTCCACTGGAGACCCCTCCTTATCAATACCGCGACTCCTCTTGAGTAGGTGGAGTAAGATGCATGCACTATCTCCCCCCATCTCTGATGTCTCAGCATCTGTGCCGCATTGGCCGTCAAAGGAGTCTCTTGCAAAAGGCAGATGTCTATTTCTTTTCTATGCAGGTAGGTCTGCACCAATCTAGCCTTGCGTCTATCATTCATTCCTCTCACATTCCAGGTAAGGCAGTTTATGTTCGCCATATTGACAGGGACCTGAGACAGCTACAACCAGACAGTGTATCCAAGCCACACGACATGCCCTCCAACCCCCACCAGACGAGGCGCACAGTAGAACACAACAGTACCGCGGGCCACATGTCACGCGGACAGTCATAGTACAGTAAGCAGCGTGGATTTCGACAGTGCAGCACAGCAGAGTTAGCATTTGGTATATTAGACACATTCCCTTCCTCTGACTCTATTCTACAAAACAATCCTACCCCATGACCACCCCCCAAACTCCAGTGATCCCACCCCCCGCCCGCTCCAACCCCCCAATCAGGTTGTGCATTATCCCCCCAAACTACCTGCCATGGCATAAAACCCACGACTAAACCCAACAACAATAGCAAGTGATTGGGAATCATCCCCTGAGGTACGCAGGTTGGCCGCCAACTAGCCCTGTACTTATGCCAGGGCGATCGAGTGCCGGCTCAGGGTACCGGCTCAAGGACCCCCCCCCCCCGGAATCGTAGTGAGTTATATAACCCTCACTGCCCAGGAAGCGGAATACAGCCTACAACGGACAATTTATACGCCCCCAATTGGTCCATCTCATAAGCCAACACCAGAGCCGCAAACAGATAACGTATGCATTCACTCAATGTCACTTAGCCTGTCCTGACGATCTTGACCCTCAGCAGGCGGTTGATTACGCTGCTCCTTTACAAGTTGTTTAGCGTATTTTAGCGCCGCTTTCGCGTCCAGGAAGAAAGACGGTTTGCCAGGGCCCTGCACCCGGAGCTTCGCAGGGTAAATCAGGGAGTATTTCGTTCCTGTTTGTTGAAAAAGTTTTTTTTCAGGCATGAATTCTTTGCGAGCTGCCTGCACCTGCATAGTATAATCCGGGTAAATGGCGATGTGATTGCCTTTGTACTGCAGGTCCGGTATGTCTCTAGCCATACGCAACACCGTGTCACGGTCTCTATAATTCAGGAGGCGCGCAATAATTGGCCTGGACGGCGCTCCCGGCTTAGGCCTGGGCCCCAGTGTCCTGTGCGCTCTCTCCACAAGGAACATCCCAGACAGGCCAGATCCGAACAAGTCCTTTAGCATCTGTTCTATGTACTGCTCCATATTATTAATGTCTGTTGTTTCCGCCACACCCGTGATGCGAACGTTGTTGCGTCTCGATCGCGCCTCTAAGTCCTCGTTCTTCCGTTGTATTAGCTCAAGTACTTTGTCCATGCCGCGCATTTGTTTAACCATGTCGGTTTGACCCTCCACCGTATCGGCCACACGGGTCTCGAGCGCTTCCACTCTACTTTCATGCTTGTCCATTCGTGCTGTGATGCCGTCCATTCGTGCCGCCAGCGCGTCCATTTTGCAATCTATGCCTCGCAGGCCCTCCTTCAGTTCTTGAAACATAGATTTGATGTCAGCCTCAGGTGGGCCGCACTTCTCCGGGTGCGCCGCTTCAGCGTCTCTAAAGTCTTGGTCCGAGGCTTTTTGCTTTGCCTTGTCGAATGTGATTTTCGGTTGGCGCGTATCCGGTTTGCCCATGAACGCCTCCCCGCTCGGCCAGCGGATAAACACCAGTAGGCCCCAAGCTCCTGCACCTCACCAGGCACCTCGCTCCAAGCACCCGCAGCAGAGTATACGTCGGGCAGGCCCCCACAGCAGGCCAGAGAGCCACTGCCCCCGCAAGATAGGGGACCAGGTCAGACAAGATGGGACATCTACGGGGCGCACCTACAGGCCTGGGTCGCCTCTCGTCCAGTCCACGCAGTCTCAGCAGGCAGTCCCACGCGGTTCGCACACCCGCTCACAGCAGCGCTCCAGCGCGGGCAACCATCGGTCCAAGCGATAGCCAGTCTTCGCCAGTCGCCTCGGATGCCAGCTCCGTCTAGCCTCTGGCCCAACCAGCGGGGTCACCGCAGCGATCGGGGCCGCAGAAGCAGCCCGTGTCCCGACCAGACCCCGCGGAGGGGAGCAGGTAGGCCCCGCGGTCCACCGCCTCCTCCAGGCCCTCGTCGCAGGGCTCTCGCTCGTCGCGGGCAATATGCCGTATTGTTAGACCTTGGAGAGCGGACACACTACAGGCACGCGACTAGTCCACGTCGCTCCGGGCCGGGCACGGCAACAACCCGCTCAGGGCGCCGATCCGGTGTCCAGACACTCCGCCCTCTGGAGGTCCACGAGTCCGCAACGGTCTGGATTCGCAGGTACACCTCCCCGCGTCACAGCAGGCAGATTCCCAGCACTATACGTGTGCCTGAGCCGTATCACCACTCCGCCAGCGGGGGGGTTGCGAGCCAAGGAGACAGCGCCCCAGCAGCGGCCCGCACACCGCAGCGCGTCGCCACCCCGGACCCGGCCTTACGCAAGTGCCCGGCGTCCGCGTGTGTCGCAGGCCGCACCACCGCCGACCAGCTTCCCGGCAGATCTCCGCCGTCGCTCCAGTCTCGGGCCCAGGCACTCCGTCGGAGAAGGCAGCTACCAAGCGCTCTTGATCGGGGTCAGAAGGGCCGAGCTCCAGCACCTGCAAGGCCGATAAATAACGGATTAATTCACTCGATCGGCGGAGCTGCGCGTTCAGGCAGCCATTCCGCTCCGCAGCCAAGCCACGCCCCCCCACACTCACTGAAGTTGGGAAAACTTCAATTGTCGCATCTCGCCTACGGAGATGATATCATTCTTTTAAGCTTGACTAAGGTAGGCCTGATAAGACTACTAAACGAACTCTCTGAATTTCTGTCAGTAAATAATTTGGACCTAAATCTTTCAAAAACCAAATCTATGCTTGTTACAAATCGAACAGCCGCAATTCACAATATTAGATTAAAAGGTAATCTACTGGAGAAAGTATCATGCTACAAATATTTGGGATTTTATATCGATGATAAATTATCATTTCGAGATCAGAAAAAATACATCACGCAGCGAGCAGGGGCACTAACATTCGCCCTTAAAACACTTGCAAAGAAACTGGAGGGACCGTCTTTGAAACCATTATTAACGACAATTACAGCTAAAGCACTGCGAAACTATCATACGACAGTGCTGCAATGCACGGGAAGGATTCAGAAACCCTAAACAAA
The DNA here is from genome assembly GCF_964204655.1 of Triturus cristatus. Classification (NCBI taxonomy): domain Eukaryota; kingdom Metazoa; phylum Chordata; class Amphibia; order Caudata; family Salamandridae; genus Triturus; species Triturus cristatus. The sequence continues at coordinate 10,131,182 of NC_140592.1, read as the reverse complement.
CTAATGACGCGCATTTACAAAAAGGTTCTTCAGCTCCCGAAGAGTGCGTCACCAGCACAGATGCGCCTAGAGTTCGGGCTAATGAACGAAACACTGGGCAGACTTTACACATACATAAAAGTCTTAACAAATCCTTATGGCAGGGAATGGAACAGGATAAACACTCGCCAGCCTACACATTTTTGGAACATGCGTTAAAGGTTACCTGCACAAATGAGCTGTGGAATAAACAAATGCCCGACCAAACATTCAAATTAACACTAAATAAGGCTGCAAAGTTCCACTCGCTGCTGGTTGATAAAAACATTTTTTCTACAAGAAGCCATTCATGGACAGAGATTAACACTTATAAAACACTGAAACAAGCGGCCTATTTGGACTCCACTACCTCTATTTACGTAAAAACAAAATTAATAACATTAAGGTTTGGACAGTTCCCACTCTTGCGGATGCCCCTCATTGGAAATATAGGGAAAATGAAAATTGCCTCACTGTGGCTATGAAAAGGAAGATCTGATTCATCTTGTATGTCCTTGCAAGATACTGCAACCAGCACAAACCACAATATTATGGCGAGCATTCCTGGACAGAGGCATAAAGTCGTGCAGAACAGCTATCATAAGAGAAGTTGAAAGCCTGTTCCCGAGCAAGAAATCCATCTCAGAGGTATCCCCACAGAATATCAGTCCATATCCTTAGGTACTCAGAGTCTTCTTTATTTCCATGATGATCCTTTAGCGTCACAAAACACAATCGGTATAATCAAAGAGTAGCCCGCCAACACGTGTTTCGTCCCGGGTATATCACCCATTGACTTCCTCAGGGCTACAATAATGATATCAAAAAACATATAGCCAGGTCTTATATTACTATTGTTAATAAATCACTAATCAGTAAAGGTAAAGAGGCAATATACAGTATGTACAAAAAAAGTTTTTTACATCAAACTTCTAAGAAACCGAGACAAAGAAGGAATCCAAAGAGTCCCCTAATCCGTGGTGGGAAAGAAGAAGAGAGAAAGGGAATAAGAAAAGGAACTCTATAAAGATGCTCACTATCAAGAGCCAAAAACCCACACCATTATTAAGAAACGTGTATCATAGTGAAATATAAGCAGAAAAGGTAAAACAATCCTAATATATAAAACGATAATCATCATAATATCATTAGGAAAGACATGACCCAGCTCTCATCCCAGTATGTCACATAGGACACCCGAACTATAGAGGGATTAACAATCATCCCCAACAACCAAGAAGAAAACGAGGCAACGCAAATCCATGTTACCTCAAAGAATTTCTGTCTTCAAAAGCTGAATAATATTCTTCTAATGTAATTGCAAGCAGTCAATAAAAAATCTGCATAGGTCCTGAAATAAGAGTGTATCATACACTCATTAAAGTGTTAATCAAATAACAACTAAAAGTGACTGTATTGAGAGGAGTATATTTATTTAAAGTAACTTACGATCGCGTCTTATTTCAGCACAAAAATATATAGTGTGCACAGATATCTAAGAAAAAGAGAGAGGTATAATATATACTATCAGTATCATCCTCCAAGACTTACTTTACTTGTAAAGAAAATATCCTAAAAAATACATGTACAATACATATTGCTCAGAAACTCCGCGATGTAGCAAGGTAAATGCAAAGCCCAGAAAGCCGACACATACGACGAGTATACGGAGCAAATAATCTCCCACACATTTATCTGGCCATCTCAATGTAAACGCCATACATTATGTAATTCACAACCCACTGTTGTGCTTCACCATAAAAGTCTATACATGGCGAAAGTGCGTCCAAACATGCCAATAGATTTGGCTGAAATATATATCAATATTCACCAAATATATGTAAAAAAATTTAGTATTTAAAAAGTTGCCTGTACTCGTTGGCAAAAAAGAAAAGAAAAGGAAAAAAAATATAAAGGGCGAATCATGATCGGGCGCGAGTCACTAACACTATTAACGAGAGGCTATACCAAAAAGGAGACCTTACAGTCCCACAACTATGTGCCTTACCTCGTAATGGGGAGAGTACTCCAGACGGTGTAACAGCCGAAAATGAAGTAAACCGGGGCAGTCATTTCCACGGTTTAAATATCCATAGCCGCCAAACATCGTACAGGTGATCTCATATTAAAAGAGAAAAAGGACTGTTACCGCATTAGCGAGGACGCTCAAACAGACCGCCATATTGGGATGGTCAGTTTAGAGCGGTATTTAGGGTTACAGCATAAGGAAACCTTGCTACATCAGCAAATATTTATTTAAAATGCAGCGAACTATGCATGTAATATTTATAAAATATAAAAGTAAGGTAATAGACCTCCCAATATTAGTAACATCAATTCCAAAATCTTAAAGGTAAATTGGTTCGTGACAGCAAGAACAAAGTAACCACCATTTTGAAGTGGCCACATATATACTAGATTTGTGTATCTATTGAGAGAAGGGTTACAATAACCTCCCCCACATCACGGAAAGATAGTTATATATATATTTGTATTTCATATATTCTATCATATAAAATAGATATATGATCCAAAATGGTTTAAAAATCTGTAGCCGCCAAAATTCGTACAGGTGATCTTATATTAAAAGAGAGAAAGGACTATTCCGCGTAAGCGAGACGCTCAAACAAGCCGCCATATTGGGATGGTCAGTTTGGAGCGATATTTAGAATTACAACATAAGAAAAAGAACCCCGCTACATCAGCGAATATTTATTTAGACTGCAGCGAAATATATATATAATATTTATAGAATATAAGAGTAAGGTAATAGACTTCCCAATATTGGTGACATAAGTATGTGTATATTTATACTTCATATGTTCTCTCATATAACGTAGATATATGATCCAAAAGGGTAAAGTCAAGCACAAATAAGGGTAGAGGAGCAAAGCAAGAATGGAACAAAAAAAGGGAAAGAAGCCAAACAGAAATAGGTTAGTAACCGTGATGTGGCTAAAAGACAGAACAGTAGAGGCCTATATCATTAAGATCATTTTCTACATCAAAGCTCTCCGGGAGGAAAAAAGAGGCCATACCCGGTAACATTTCACAGGACAAGTACATGCATTGTTAACATACAGGGCGAAGCATACATTTTGCTTGATAAAATATAACCTAATATAAACATAGAGCATTCATATAATCAGAGAGGCATCCTGAGAAAAAACAGAAGTTTTTTGTTTTTTCTATTTTTTACGTTTTTTAGGTTCCCTAAAGGGGTCATAAGAGTGACACAGATATCATACAGGATATAAGGATAACAAGGTATCTAGACATATGGACTTATCCAAAAAAGTATGCAGATTTAGAGGCATGATTAAGATCATAATGATGGATAATATATATGCAATTATAAAGAAAGTAGAGCTTGTGATCTAACAAAAAGTTCTGTTTCACATATGTAAGAAATAATGTAATTCATGATCTATATTTATCCCGCATTCCACTGCTCGTAATTTTAATATCCAACGTGCCTCACATTGTCTCAATGTTAATTCGCGATCACCACCTCTAGGATCCACTTTAACGGTTTCTATACCATGAAAGTGGAATCCAAGAGTGCTTTTCTGATCCGAGCAGGTACTTGCATGATTTCCTATTGGGTACCTAATGTCCAGATTTTTTAGTACACGAAAGTGTTCCGCCATATGTTCTTTTAGTGGGCGTATTGTGTTCCCCACATACATTTTCTGGCACTTACATATGATTACATAGACCACATATTTGGTTAAACAGTCAATGTGATCCAAGATCCGAAATTTACGTGAACCGTTATATTCAAATTCTTTCACCCCTCTTTTTGCCATCCTACACATGCTGCAACAGCCACAAGCATGTGACCCGATATTTAGTTGTCTCAGCCATGTGCCTTTCACATTGGGTTGCGCAGGATTGCTAGGGCTGATTAGATTTTGGATGGTTGTGCCTTTTCTGTATATAACGCTGGGAGCTTTAGTTACATAATTTTATTAGAACATCATCAGTGAGTGGTATTAGTGTCAGCTCTTCCAGCAACATCTCCAGTAGTGGAGAGGAGGGCCCTAGTGGAGGTCCAGCGATAACATTACCTGATAATTCTTTTTTAAAGGAAGTACAGCGGATCAGAATGGGCAACAAAGGGAACGAGATGAGACCACAACAGAATCCAAAAGCAAAACAAAGAGAGGCAAGAGGGGAGGAAGGAGGAATAAAGGAAATAGAGAGGGTCCACACACGATCTTGGAACATAGCTCATATTGACCACATGAGAGAAGTTCAGGTAGTCAATTTGTCCAGTAAGATATTGTCCAGAGACTTAATTACGGCATTGCAAAAGGGTATGAATTGTTGCCCAACTGGGATATGTGACATTACTAATGTTAAGATTGATGTGTTTAAATTTATTAGACATTTAAAATTAAAAAAATATTTTGAAAGCAACCCTAACCATATTGTATCTAAGAAATGTGACACGGTGACTGGGGAATTGTCGATTCAGGATGCCTATAATGTGACTACTCTGTTATCAATAAATGAGGATGTTGGGGAACCTGTAAATGTATTTGATGTAATATCGGATTTAGATCATTGCACAACAATGTATGTATGCGCTCCCAAAGATACATAAGAATCCTATTAGCCCACCGGGTAGACCTATAATATTAGGAATTGGTGGACCAACAGAAAAGATTGCAGGATTTGTGGACTCTTTTTTACAGACATATGTAACTAATCTCCCATCGTACATTAGGGATACCAAGCATGTGTTAAATATTCTTAATGACTTGACTTGGGAAACAGGTATGAAATTTGTTACAATGGATGTTGTTTCATTGTATACAAATATCTTACACGATCATGGCATTCAGGCACTTAAACATTTCCTGTATCGACGTCCTGTAGAATATCTGGAACACTCTGAGATGTTGATAGAGATGTCACTTCTCATCTTAAAACATAATGTCTTTCTCTTTAACAACGAATGGTACCAGCAGACCTGCGGGACTGCGATGGGTTCCAGATTTGCTCCGTCTTTTGCCTGTCTCTTCATGGGATGTTTTGAGGCGGAGCATATCTGGGGCCCTTCAGGATCAAAATGGCAGGAATATATTCTGTACTATGGCCATTATATTGATGACTGCCCGTTCGTATGGACAGTGATGAAGATCTTGCAGGATTTTTTAAACATATATATAACATACATCATATGACATTTACCATGACTTCAAGTATTGAAAAGATTATTTTATGATTAAGATTATTATTATGTTTTGTTTCTGTGTGCCTTGGACACTGAAATATGGGTTACGTGGGTGGCCGTTTCTCTACTGTTCCCTCTGAGCATTTTCAGAAACTATTAATGATGGCTTTGCGCAAAATTTGAACCCAGCCACGTCTTTTTCATTGTATAGCTATCATAAGAGGACTGGATTCCATCGACCCCCAAATGAACTGTAACTGATTACATTTTTACGTATTGATGAACAAGAACTGAAAGCTAAATCTGAGCAATGATAAAACACTAAGTATATTTTAATACAAATGTTAAGATGTTTTTAGAGAAATGTAACTTTTACGCAATTTGCACTTTTTAAAATAGTGTTTGTAATATTGTTATACTTTTAATTAACTGAACAATAAATTAATAAATTTAAATTCACAATGGGGTGTTGACCATAGCATGCCCTTAGGCAGTTGGTGGAACTGAAGCAATTGATGACAGATGTATCCTGATGAAGACACTAGTGATATACTCGGTAAACTCTAGTTGATTTATATAACATTAACAACCCTGGAAAAGCAAGTATTTGTTAATGATTATTTGAAATAGACGTTAACCAACTTAAAAAACAATGCCATACACGGAAACCTTGAATTGTACAAAATTGTCCATCATTGACAGAGCACTTACGAAAAGTCTGCAGGTCGTAGATTTCTATCATAGTGGGCTCACCTAGCATTTATCCTTCTGAGGTCAATATCATTTCTTCTATTGAGTTGGCTGGGATAATTCCGTTTGCTATGTGCTCTGCACATGTAGTCGTATTAATCCCTAGCAAACAATAAATGTTTGATGATGGAGTAAATGCGAGGTATTACCCAGCAACAAAACAGTTATTTGCCGAAGGACATGCCTATCACATCAAGTATTATTCATCAAATGCCACAAACATCGATTAACGAACACTTCACTACGCATGTTATGATGAATATCCTTCACAAGCTAGCTGGGATGTGGTAAGCTACTACTGACATGCTTGACAGCTGGTTTGATTTTATTTTAAGAATAGGTGTGTATACTCTACTACCAAAGTAGTGGCTCACCTACAATGTTACTCAGGATTTTTCACACGTCAATCGGCAAGCTCAGAGTTTTGCCTCATTGTTCTACAGATCAAAAGGTGTATGTAACAAGCCCTATACGCTTTGAATAAAATGCTGAAACAGGCAGTCTCCCACATGATGATGATGGTGGGTGAATAATAATGGCAAAGAAAGACTTCGGATGCTGCACACAGCTGAACAGCTTTTGTAATTGTATTTATGTAGCGTTAACTACACCGACGAGTGCTTTGCAGCACTTTACGGCGAGTACCACATGCTATCTGGAACATTTAAAAGCGGGCACCACGTAAAGTTGACACCCAGTGCAGGAAGCACGCCTGCCCCAACTCCTCTCACTGCGTGCCCGTAGCTGTTACACTCGTACTCCAGGGAGGCAACGATCCGACGTGGAAGCCGCTGAAGTCATGAATGTCAAGGATGCCAAGGAATACCTAGTGAGGAGAGAGATTCCTCAGCTGTTTGAAGTAAGCGTGGAAGTAGGTTTGTGCCACAAGTAGCAAAGAGTGGGAAGCAACAATTAAAAAAAAGAGTTCTGCCAACCAACTGTTCAACAGTGAAGCCGTAAGGAAACTGTACTTGGCCGGTGCTCCTCTGGCTTTGAGCGGAAGTGACGTATGGATTGCCAAATGAGGCAGCATAAAAGAATAACACTGCCATGGATGTATGGCAAGCAGCAGGCGGACCAAAGTTGTTTTTTTGACAACAACAGGTCTTGCAGACAGCGCATGCGTGCTTCATAGGATCGACCCAAAAAGAGTCGGCGATGCAGCAAGCGCAAGTTCAGTAATTTTTGTTTTTGTTAAATTATTTACCTCCTTGTCGTCTGTCAACTCCACCCTCACCTCGCCCCCTGATCTTACCTGCGTGGGCCGCGCCTGCCTGCTCACCCAAAACACGTAAAGAGGTAGACATCATAATATTGGTCACAAATACACCCTGTAACTAAAAGAAATATAAGTATGAAGAACAAATCATAGATTCTAAACTTTGGGACTCATTTGTGAGGTTTTGGTGCAGGGCGGCGCCTCAAGGAATCTTGCTGCGCTGCCCTGCGTCAAAAGAAAAGGGCAAGAATGCGCTATATCTATGAGATACGGCACATTCCTGTCCTCCTGCACTCGCTCAAAATGGGCTGCTATCTGTCATCGCAGGCACCCTTTCACCATGGTGCAAGGGTGTCTGCGTTGTAGGGGTGATTGTTTTTGGGCAGGAAGGGACATCTTCCGCACAAAAACAATCACGAGAGGGGTTTTCATCTTTCTATGTGTGCTATAGAATGCAACACACATAGAAAGAGGAAAAACGAGGGGAAATATGGATATTTCTCCTCGTTGCGCATCCCTAATGCCACCCCTGGAGTAGCATTAGAATCTGACGCATTCCCAAGTTTACAATTCCTCGTAAATCTGGGAATGCTTCAGATTCCATGGGTGTTGCGTGGGAACACACATAGCAAAACCCATGGAACGCCCCTTTCACGTAGTGTTCTGCGTGAAAGGAGTACATATTTGCAAGGTAATGAAAAGCCACGCAAAGTGTTTGTGTGGCCCTATTAAAATGCTGTGGCACATTGTGCCACTGGAGTGTTAAAAAAGTGACACTCCGGTGGTGCAAAAGTACCGCTAGGGGCCTCGTAAATAAGGACCTTAATATCCAAGATAAATTTAGGAAAAAAGCGTTATGATGTGGCCAGCATCACAGCGCTTTTTGTTTGCAGGAGGGGGAAGGTCAGCATGGACAGTGGGAGGAGCGCAGGAGGGGACACGCAACTTGATGGACAGTGAGAGGCAGGGGGAAGGGAAAGAGAATGAGGGAAAGGGAGAAGCAACACAACAACCGAGGGTGGAGGGTGGATGGGGGCAAGCTACACCACGAAGAGTGGGAGAACAAGCAAGCAAAGAAGTGTAGGAGGAAGACGGCTACAAACACATGCACTATTCTGGAGCACTAGAAGTAAATGTATTCTGTATAAGACTATATTTTAATACAATATTTCACAAATTACTTTGTTAGAGTCGCATCTTTCTAACACACAAAACATTTTTCTGTGTATTGAAGAGATGAAGTAATCCATTATGACTTATATATTATTTCTTCACTGTACTATGGTTTTAGTGAAGTTACCATATTAACAAGCATTGGCATAGCCAATAGGTCTCGCTTTTGGAACCTTATAAGTATTTACTTATGCAGCACAATATCCTTGCATGGCTAAACACTTATAAGGTCCCAAAGGCGAGACCTATTGGTTATGCCAATGCTTGTTTTATTATTGAGGGCGCACAGAGAAACTGTGGCTCCTAGCAAACGGCAACTACTTTGGCCTTTCGGTGTTTTCGAATGGACGAGGTCTTATTCCAAAGTAAAATGCGTGGTGTGAATATTTCCACTTGAAATTTCCATCGCGTTAATTAAACCCTAACGCAGTGATTTTTTCTGATAAAATTAAGCAGAGTTTACTCTGCGATGCCTTTAATTGAATGAAGTCACTACTAACAACAGGGGAACCCTACTCACAAGGAACCAGGGTATTACGTAATGTAAAAAGACAAAGGTTCCAGTGGATAATAAGGAATTAGTATAAATGATAATACTGCACAATCGCAATAACACTGTAAGGACTATAGTGTCAGGGGGCAAAATAAATTCTCTACACAGTACATTCAAATAATTATTTATGAAAAACAGCAATCAGTATATATACTTCATTAAATCAAAACCGCAAAACTTGTGCGTAGTGTCCCCAAGTGAAACATGGAACCAAAAAGTGACTGTACATTGTGAAACAAATTTCATGATACAAGGTTTCCATAAAATTATGTAGAACGGCCAACTGGATACAATTTAACGACAGTCCACATATACAATGATGCAGACTGGGTAATGGTCCGTCCTATACACTGGTCGACGGCGTTTCGACCCTTCTGCAAATGTAGGGTCTCTTCAGGACTGTCAATACAGGGACATCTGAGTTATGAAATTATTCTTAGTGACGTTGTGGTGCCTTGTGAGAAAGTGAAAAAGGAGAGGAAATGAACTCACGCGAGTACCCAGCCGGGTTCTCACGAGATGAACCGTGGTTTCCCTTTGATGTCTAGGGTCTTGCTAGCGCTGCGATGTGCAGACTTTCCATAAAAACTTCCTTCAGTGTTGCCTCATGTACACAGTATGTGAAATCATGGTGGAATAGTTCAATATATATAATGCGGGCGGACGAATCTCCGCGGATAACGCTGCTAACTCCCTGGATCTTAGTTCTTTACTGATGCAGTTGGAATTTATTTTGCCCCCTGACACTATAGCCCTTACAGTGTTATTACGATTGTGCAGTATTATCATTTATACTAATTCCTTATTATCCACTGGAACCTTTGTCTTTTTAATTGAATGAAAGCATTCATGCGATCGAAGGACCCGCTTCCAGCAGAAGGGAAGTAAAGGCAGGGACGGTACAGTCCTACCGCCGGAGGCGTGGCCTTGGTGACTACTGAATGAAAGTCGAGTACTGCCAGGGCGAGGGGGTGGGGCCAGTCAGTGTGCAGGGGGAGGGCAGAAGAAGGCGCTGTTTGTGTGCAGCAGTGGCGCGCGAGGCATGCAGGATGCTCGGAGAGGAGGGAACGCATGCCTGACATTTTTTCCCCTGACGTAAGTATGTCAGCAATATTGACTTGTGTAGAGGTGAGAAAATGAGCAGGCGAGGCTGTTTGAAGAAGTTAGAAGAATGTTGCTCGGGTGATGGACAGATGACCGTCGGCACTGCAGCCTGGTGTTTAAAAGGACCTGTCTACAAAAACAAATTGGCAGATAAGATGCTTTGTGAACAGGTGTGGCCGCTCAGATGCAAATCAAAAAAAAAAAAACAAAGCCCGGGAGTGGTGCACACACGAAAGTGAAAGCCAATTAGACAAGCAGCAGCTGTTTTCAAGCACACTTGTCCTTGTGGCGGCATCCGCCTTGCGGGAGCGAGCAGCGACCAATTAGCATGCGCGCAGCTGCTCGCTCCCGCAAGGTAGATGCCGCCACAAGTATGAGTGCGTGCTTGAAAATGAGCAGAGCAACGGCTAAAGTCCCTCCTATGCAACGCATGCGCGCTGCATAGGCGAGACCTAAAAAATGATTATTTCCTCAAATTATGGACCAATTTTGTATTTTTCTGTTCTGAAGTTTACCGGTACCACGGCAAAATCTCATTTTGCCAAACCTTTTCTGGGTAACGCCTTAGCGGATTGGCAGTAGTACCTCAGTACTAATAATTTAAAATAATAAATAAATACTACAATACTTTTCTTATAGATGATTGCCCGTGGAAGTCCCTTTCTTCACTTTGGCTTACAGTTCATTTACTGATGCGACATCCTGATAGTTCATACTTCAATAGGTTCCTTCTTTTGGTAAATCACAAAGGCCTCTAGACATATGATCACTTGATCTCTACTTTCAGAGACTCGTCTACCTACAACTCTCCCTACATCTACCCTTCTCTACTAAGAGCAAAACGTATTCTAGTTTTTCTGCCATGTGAGGATACCACAGTGTAATACCACTTTGACCACATACATCCCACCTCAATCTGACATGGTGGGGTATGCTCTGGAAAGGATTGCACTACCTGTACATGAGTGCTTATTGGCTGGACCATGTGTGTGTTTTCATGCTTCGTGACACACTCCCAGCCACGTCACCTGTTTTTTCTTTCAGTGTTTGCACTATCCTAGTATAAGAGTGAAACAAGAGTGCCTTTGCACAGCTTCCTCCTGGTCTTATGTCTTGATCTCAGTAGTGTACATGTTAAACTTGCAGCCGCAAGCTACATTTTGGCTTTGTTCAAAAGTGCTAAGTGCAAATTATGATTTGGATTTTCAGAACTTTTCAGGCCTAGTTTCAGACCCCATTTTGCATGTTTTTATGGGGTACCCATGGAGTGCTCTGGGTACTTTCCCTGGGTTAAACTATTATTTCTCCTTCTAGACATTTAGGGCCTCATGCATCAAACTAAAAACCGGTCGCAAACGGGCAGATTATTAGAATTTGCCCCTTTGCGACCGGTAATTTTGCATTTGGGATGATGCATCCCAAATGCAAAACTCACAACTTGGTATTGCATTTAAGTAATCTCAAATTGCGATTCCTTAAATGCAATGCTAGAAGCAAATTAAAATAGTGATTTCGCTAATAGGGGTTGCAAATTACCAAGAAAAAAAAAACTGGTCGGTAATTTACAAAAACTTTGAAAAATGCACTAGAGTGCATTTTTCAAAGTCCCATGTTACACACACACATGCCCTTGGGGCATGTGTGTGCGCAACATGGGTGCACATTACAATTTCAGGGGTGCAACAGGGTGTCCTTTTGGCACCCTTACACCCTTGAAATTGCATGCGCAATTTGCGAGTACCTAGTGGGTACTTGCAAATTGCGCATGCAATTCCCATTCATTCCTATGGGCCTGTAGGCCCATAGGAATGAATGGGAAGCCATTCCTTAATTGCGATTCACACTTTGCGAGTCGCAATTAAGGAATGTTTAGGAATCACTATTTTTTTAGCGATTCCTACATGCTTGGGCTTTTGCGACTCCTTAATTGCGATCCCTTAATAATCGCAATTAAGGAATCACAAAAGCCATCCTTGATGCATGTGCCTGTTAGTACTTATTTCGCAAAGTCACATGCAGTAGATGACGAAGGTGGACATTGTGTTTTCAGTCAACTTTCTAAAAGCGATTCACACTCTTTTTGCAGGCCTAGGTGCTGCCTACTTTTTAGTCACTTTGTGAAAAGTGCTTCAATAAGTACTTAATATGAGCCTGTGGTTTCCGGCGCTCGGTACCGGCACTTAATTGTTAGCACTGGCACTTATGACAGTTTGCCACATGGTGACGCTGTCTGTCTAATTACGGATGACCACAACAACAGTTGTTTTTTATGAATTCAGTATACAATGACTAATACCTGCCACCCAAGCCATTCTTATAACATCGAGGGTCTGTAAAGTCTGAATTCTCCCAGTTGTAGGAGTGTGATGGTTAGTAGTTGTGTTCATCCTGTCATTAGCAGCGCTGCCATGGGCAAGAGGTGTTGCAAGCTGCAGTGACCTCCTAACAAGAGCCCTGTCACTTATTATCTTCCAAACTAAGGACTGGTTTTAATGAGTTCCACATGGGTTGAGCTCCAATCCTTTCTTAGGACGTAACAGAGGTAAGTGAAGATGTCTCTAGTTCACAAATTTTAGAGCTACCTCACGTCTGATGCCAAAGCAAGCTGCCTTTCTAAAATGCACAGTTTCCTGCCTTAAGTCCTATACTAGACCTGTTAAGAAGCAGGGGCGACTTATTTCACGTTGCGTTTAGCTCGGGCTTAGTGACCAACTCCAGCCATCATGCAGAGCATGAGGCGTTAAGCATTTAAACTTCTTTACAGTTTAAAACTATCATTCTTTCCATACATGACAACAGCTATAAGCTTACTTGATCTACACTTCCAGAGACACATCTCTCCCTAACCTTACCCTGCTCCTCCTACATATGAGGCACCACTATTACGCTACTAAAAGCAGCACTATTTTTTCCTCAGCGTGAGGATAGCACAGTGTAATGCTACATTCACCATATACAGTATGCTCCGGCACACCCACAAGGTGGGTTATACTTGGAAACGTGCTCAGATAACTGGACTGGAGTGCCTTTTCAGTTCAGTCTGTTCTCTTTTATTATCTTTTATCATGTTAGCATTCACTTAAGGTGTTTTTCAGCCTTTCCAGTAGTTTCATGTTATTTTCTAATTTTAAACATCAAACTGTTTTTAAGGATAAGGTAACATTGTAATTCTACTTGAAGAGAATCACACTCATCAAACTGCAGTGAATCTTTCATATTGAACCCACAGTGAATCCTCCCCGTCCTGTACACCAGTCTCCTAGGGAAACAAATAAAACCATGTCAAGGCGAGTTTCCAGGCCACAGGTTCAGCAGGTATGGTCTACCCATAGAAGCCTCTGAGTACCGCAATGATTGGCAGACTGCTTCTTCTCCTCATGACTTTCAACCAATAACAGCAAACTCCAGAGTTAGAATTGACTCTTTTCCAATCACAGTTCAGAAAAAAATGGCAGTTACTTGCTACCTAACATTCTGCTGCACCTCACAACACCAAGTAAACATGAACTTAAGACTATAAATGACTTTTTATTCTCTTCAAATGACATACTCTTATAGAACGCTTGTCATTCTGCTACAGACTCATTCTCTGTCTTAAACTGAGATGCCAACATTATGGCTTGCACCTGGATAGAGGGCACTCCATAGTATTTTGGGCTTGTGAGTATGCAAAGAATTGTGCCACTTACACAGATCTAGGCTTCCAAAACTGGATAGTAATTGGATTGGCCACAGAAGGATGAAATGGCACCAACTAACATCTATGGCTGAAAGTATTCCGAATTGTGAGCCCTCTAGTGTCATGATTGTGCACTGCGCAGGAAATGGTTTGGGCACAATTACAGAAGTAATCCTATCAATTCAGAAGAAGCAAACCTTGTAAAAGTTGATGAATCTCTTCCCCACACTGACTGTATCTATTCCAACTTATGTAAACTGCAAACGAGGCAGTGGTCCAACCAAGTGTGTCCAAAAATTGAGAATTCCCAGAAGCATGCCAATAAGGTAATTTTGGCATTTCTCCCAGACTATTGAATGGGATCCATTCACCTCAATAACCCCTGATTCAACTTCCTGGTATCTACAGAAGAGATGGAGGACATTTCACAGCAGAGTGATAGAAGATCTACTTCAACCATGTGCAGGAATATGCCCAGTTCTACCTCTAAGTGTGCAAACAGACTATCAACACAAAGGCTCTTGTCAGACCCACCCCATTCGCACTGTTACACATCTTATTTCTGTTCAAGATTAATAAAAACATTTTGGGTGTACTGCTGAATACCTGTGGTACCAGCAAAATACCAATTTTGAGCATACTTTATGGGGCAGCTTTCTTTCCGGCAATGCAGGGAGTAACGTGATACCTATGTTATTAAAAGAAGTCATTACCAATTCTAACCACTCTTCAATATTGACAACCAGTCCACAGCACACGCTCCTCAGCCAAGGCCCCCACACAGCCCCCAAACACAAATCTTTGAAAAATCATCCAACTACACACGTTATTCAGTCAAGTTTGGACACATAACCCATAACCTCCGGCCAATCATTTAAAAAACTGACTAAGTCTCCTACTAAGCACAGTCTTAGACCCCCGCCCCTCAACCAGGGGAGCAACAAATCCTGGACATTTACAGCAGGGGACATGTCCACTTTATCTGTGGTCAGGTCCTGTGTCCAATGCCCCCAACACTGTGCTCAACTCCCACAAGTGAGTGACCAATCCCCCTTCCCCATTGTGCATTGCCTGTGTCTAAGCACAGCTGGGAGGGTTGGTGAAGGGCCTGTTCAAGCTCTGTTCCCAACCTTCCCAGATTAAGCGACCCTGTCATAAAAACATTCAGTACTAGGAGTCTGAGTCTTTGAGCCCTGTCATGGTGACTGCAACATTTTGTTCATTGTTGTGGCCAATTCATTTTCGTCCTTGGGAACTGAGAGTTGTCCCACTTTTCTTAGAAGGCCGATAGGAGAAAAAGCTGCCTTGGCCAAAGAACAGTTCCCATTTTTTAAACTTTTGGGGCACCAAGGGACTCCCACAGGACCAACCATTCAAATATACCTAACTTTTTGAACCCTTGAAGCCCAACCCAACCACCCTTTTAAACATGAATTACTCAAAAAGGGCTGAATGGATTTATACCTGCATACCTGAGGTATGCTGGCCTGAACTCAGAACAAAATGTTGTGCCCACCATTAGAGGACTCAGGGCCTCGGTCCCCATTCCCATGTCCTGAAAAAAATGAAAAAATGGTATAAGGGGTCTGACAAGGTCCATACTTACCACAGGAATTTGTGTCAAAGATAACCCTGGGGGTAGTTCGCGAAGTAGCACTTCGCGAAGCTACGCAAAGTGCAGTTCGCACTACGCAAGCTACGCGTAGCACTTCGCGAACTGCGTAGTACCTTGTTCGCACTGTGCTAGATGTCGTTTTCAATGATTGCACAGTGCGGACAAGTAACCGGCACTTTGCAATCATTGAAAATGGCATCTTGCACAGTGCGAGCTGTAGTTTTCTGCTGCTCGAGTAGATTTTTACTCGAGCGGCTGCTTTCTCAACGCGAACTGGTAGTTTCTCATCGCAAGCGGTCTCGAGCATACGCGACCACTCGCAATGAGAAGCCTGACTTCCTCGCGTTGGGAATCTCGCCGGGAGGTTTATTTTCCATGCTCGCGATCGCCAACTTTATGGTGCTGATCGCGAACAAGGAAAAAGTCTCGCCGGGATGTCATTTTGCTTGCTCGCGGTCGCCAACTTGACGTTGAGGACCGCGAGCAAGCAAAAAATGACCGCAGCACTACGCAACACTACGCTACGCGTGTTCGCACTGTGCTACTTGCAATTCGCGTAGTGCAAAGTAGCGCGAACTTCGCAAACTACGCGAGCGTAGCGTAGTGCTTTGCCCAGGCTTAGTCAAAGACTCATCAACCAAATGGGACCCCAGGGGCCAAAATCTTTTTTTAAATGTTCCACGGGTATCAGGGAACTGCTGTGGGACCTAGCTTGGCCCTCCAGTGAAGCATCATTGGCACTCTCACAGGACACAGAGTGGCACTTCCATGAAATATACAGATACTCCTGTGGGAGTGGCTGCTCAAGCTTCATACCTTTAGTACAGCAGTACCGCACAAGCTTCCCCGATTTTTGGCATCTGTGGGGTAATGAGTTAGGGCCTGGCTGGAGATCACGCCATCGAGCCTACCCCTTGCCCTATCCCCGTTGTGCATGGCAGAATGCTGTGTGCAGCAGGGGGTTGGTAGATGGTTAGATGCCTGCCATGGGGTTGAAGTCAGGCCCTGCAATATGCTGTCTATTAGGGTGGCTAGCTCACAGTGCACCAGCTGTATCCCTAACGTGGCAAGGTAACAAATGGACTGTGCAACCTGAGAGCATGAGAACCCTGAGTCCCAAAGGAAATCATGGCAACAGATCTAGAACCCTTTGCTTAGTAACATGGCGTTTTGTTGTACCTGCTGCTCAGCCAGTGTGAGTGCAGTGTGGAATGTTGGTGTGGATGATGCTGTGGAATGTTGGGTGAGTGAGGTTGGCAGTTGGATGATGGGCTGAGCAGCAGGAGGGCTACTCCTGATGAGACTCACTGTATCTTTATCTTGAACTTATTATCTTAATAAATACCATCTTAAGTTTACCATGGAACCACACCCTGTCTTCATTACAACATTTTGGCGACTTTTCCTGGAAAGGACCTACGCGTGCAACTTGAATGGATTGGTACTATGAGCCTAAAGTATCTGTACCTGAACAAGTGTAACTTGAAGAAACTCCTCCTATAACTAAGTTCGGCACAGCTACCTGGCACCCTGAGTCCCACCAGTGACCACAACATCCTTCGGCCCAACCCTTGTGTGCCAGTTCCTGCCAAGTCTTCAAACCATCGTGTCTTTCTGCTCTTTCTGGAATGGAGCGGTGGTGATGTTAGCTTTTTCACAAGTAAGAGGAGTCCCCATGTCGTGCAGTAACATTTGTAAGGGCAGCCCACTGTGTACCTGCCAACAGGAGAGTCTGCGATCTAAGTGAGTCCCCTGTCTCCATGTCACTGAGGAGCAAGCAGAGGGTATTTTCCCCACAGTTTGTCCTGGGAAGAGCGAATAGTTGGAGGAGTTCCCTGAGCCTGTTTTTGAAGTGTCAACACTGACATCTGCAAGGAATCTCCACAGTCCTTGTTTGGTGGTGTTACAAGGAGGAGGAGTTCATTTGTTCACGCTGGGAAGTATGTCGAGGGAGGAGTGTTTCTTTTGACACGCTATTGCCACTGTACTCTGGTAAGCCTTGATACTTTTGGATGTTGTGCCTGCGCGCTTACTGTGAGAAGTTGGCCTGGTATATGCTGCTCACTAATTCTAGTGATCACCTTGCACCATGCCAAGCAACCCTTATGGTGGTGGTTGAAGTCAACCTTGATAGACCAGCTATCCTAGTGGTAGCGTGGACAGTGCAGTCTGCAGGCTAAACTCTTGAGGGCATGTGAAGCCAGCTGTTTTACCTTATGTAACCTCCTTGAATACCAAATAAAAGGACACCACACAGATATATATCCAAAATATATATGTATTTATTTACTTAAAAGTATCCCCTATACTCTTTATGAGCACAGAAGCACATTCGTTAAAACAAGGCAGTGTTTAAATATACAAAAGTTGCACAATTATGGATGGGCCAGGTGGCCAGCTAAACCATATACTAAAATAGTGGTATAAGAACCACGAATAGAAACGAAGGAAGGCCTAGGGCCTTGGGAATCGCTGGGACGACAAGGAGCTAACTGTAGTTAGTGACCAGGAGGCCCACAGGATGCGTGTGCAGTGTGAAAAGTTACACGCGTACACCTATTGATTTCAATGGGTGCGTAAAAGTCACAAAGTTAAAGAAAAAGGAGTCTTCCGGATGGACCAGAACCTAACAACTTAAAACCTAGACACTAGAGAGGTTTCTCTACCCAGGAGCACCAGACTGCCAGCGTTACCTCACCCACAGGAAGCGGGTGCATAGGGGTCAAAGTGCGTCGGGTTTCGACGTGCAGGTCTTTGGAGCCTGAGGATAAAGATGCTGCAGGCGGCCAGGCAGGAAGAGTTCGGGTGGATCCAAGGATGGATCTGAAGAGTAGACGACCTGTAAGCAGAGGGGACAGTGTTCAAAGTCACTAGCCAGTGACCGGCGTGGAACCAGGAAGGAACCAGGCGATGTCGGGTACCAACAGGTGAAGAAGGGAAGCTTGTCTCCGCAGCCACGTGGAAGTGAAGGGATCGATGACAACCAGGAGTCACTCACGAGCTGTCCCACAAAGGCTCTAGCTGATGGCGGTGTCGGCTTCTCGATTGGAGCAAACAGGCCTTGGCTAATGCAAGCCACGCAGGAGTCGATGAAAGCTTGGTGCTCTAACCAGCAAGGTCAGAGGGGCTGCTCCTTTTCACAGGAGCAAGGGCCAGTCTGGAGCAACCAGACCAGCAGTGTTGTTTGTAGATTTTGTCGCCAAGATGGCCACTAGCCAACGGGCCAGTAACCGGGATGACGCGTCGAGTGGCAAAAAGCAAAAGGGCCCCACGCAGATCTCGTGAATGCTGGAGGGCTGGTCTTTGGTGCAAATGCTGCTCGGTGTTGGGGCTTCTCAGGGCCCAAAGCACAGCATTGAGGATGCCTCAGGTGCTGCGCAGTCAGCTTGTCGTGGACGTTTCAGATGGCCGGTCCCACGTCTCTCAGTGCCTCCACGGGTCTCTTCTTTGCAGGGACTGTGGATCTGGCTTAGAGATGTCTGGGAGTCTGGGTCTTGTCGGGCTCTGGGCTCGGTCTACGGCAGGAGGCGGCGGCAAAGCAGTCATTGAGTTGCTGGATGGTGCCTGTATTCACAGGGTGGTCACTCCTTGGCCACAAGGGGGATTCTCTTCAGTCTTCTGTGCAGCAGAACGTCGAAGTCCAGTAGTTCTTTGTATTAAAGTCGAGTTTCAGGATGATCTGAAGTCTTGGGACACAGCTCCTACTCTTATTCCAAATCTAGGGGCCGGATTACCTGCTAGGTCCCTCCTCTGGGTGGGACCAGGAAGGGGGGCGGTTACACCCCCTTTCCTTTGTCCAGTTTTGCGCCAGGACTGGGGCTGGACTGCCCCAGCTCCGGTTTGAACTGGCATATGCACAGGGACACCTTGTGTGCCCCATGCATGTCTCAATCTATTCAGCCCTCCCTAACCCACTACACAAAATCCTGTCTGGGGTGGTGCAAGCATCTCCCCTGACAGGAAACCCTTTGTCCACACCTCCCAAGCTGGAAGCACTCCCAGCAGCAGGAGGGCAGACTTGTGTCTGTGGTGGCAGCATCCATTTTGTGATGCTGAGGCTCTGTCTAACTTTACCCGGGTTTCAGGTTGGGTACATGTCGTGTCCCTCTAGAAGGGTGGAATGCTACCCCCGAATTGGCGAGGGGGTAGTATTCCAAATCGTATGACACCTTACTCGACATGCTTTGATAAAGCCAAACCAGAGTTAGAATTTGACCGCGAGGTCCATAATGCACTTAAGAGTATATGGTATGGCAATATCATGGAAACAGCTAAAGGACGTTGTTCCGAAAGCTGCAGACAGGCTCAGCTCATGCCAGGGCACCATCTCACATGAAACCAAGCACTCTGCCTCCAGGATTGTTAAGGCCTGCCATAGGAGTGGCTGATAGGTTACCATGTGTCCATATATGTTAGATATAGATATACTATATCTAAGTAAGAGGTGATTACACCAACTTACCCCAACTGACTGATCAGCCAGTTGTGTCAAATAGTGAGGCCAGGCCAGGGGTGGCATAATACATGCTGCAGCCCCTGGTAGGCCTTGGATACACCTATGCCCTGGGTACCTGGGGTACACTGTTACAGGGTCCAACAAGGTGAACCAGTTCCCATTGGGAATGCACCTAGTGTGCATTGCCATTAATTTAGGGAGAGAGCAGCAGGGCTGTGGGTCTGATTAGCAGGCCCACAGCCACACTAATTCATAAAACCAGTGAAGCAAAAGCAAAAATTTGGGGTGACCATAGGATAGCAGACCCTACTCTCCTACAAAAAGGATGTCCCATCTTCGCCTAAGCTTGTCTGGTAAACCTTTTATCATCCCTTTTAGGGTCTTGTTGAACCTTTCCACAAGCCCATTGCATTGTGGATGATAGGGTGTAGTGAACTTGTAGTTGACACCACACTCCTTCCACATTGCAGTCAAATATCCTGACATGAAGTTGGCACCTCTGTCAGAGACAACCTCCTTTGGAAAACCCACTCTGGAGAACACTCCAAGTAGGGCCCTTGCCACAACAGGAGCTGTTGTGGTCCTCAGGGGTATAGCTTCTGGGTACCTGGTGGCATGGTCCACTATCACCAGTATGAATCTGTGCCCAGATGCTGTTTGGGGTCCATTGGTCCAACAATGTCTATCCCCACTCTCTCAAAGGGGACCCCCACCACAGGTAGTGGTATTAGGGGGGCCTTTGTGGTGCCACCTGATTTGCCACTGGCTTGGCAGGTGACACAGGAGCGACAAAACTCCTTAGTATCTTCTGACATGGGAGGCCAATGACAAGTCTGTCCCAAGTCTTATTCTGGCCTAAGTGTCCTGCAAGGGGAATATCATGGGCCAAGGTAAGAAGGAAGCCTCTGAAACCCAATGGTATGACCAACCTCCTGGAAGCACCAGGCTTGGGGTCTCTAGCCTCTGAGAACAGCCGCCCTTCATCCCAATACACTCTATGGGTACCTTGAGCATTCCCTGCAGCCTCAGCAGCAGCCAGCTGTCTGAGGGGTTCAAGAGAGGGGCAGTCTAATTGAGCCTGCCTCAGATCTGCCCTTGAAGGTCCCCCTGTCCCAAGAAACTCAACCTGATCAGGTTCCAGTTCTTCTAGGACAGTTCCTTCAGGGCTCTCAGGATCATCCTCCTGTGAGAGCTGATCATCTACCTGAGGCAGGGGGGGAGGCACAGCCTTAACCCTACTGCTCTTTCTCTTGGGTTGTGTCTGGTCCATTGTCCCAGGATCCAGCACTTGTTCAGTGGTGCACTTTTTGGCCTGTGACCTGGTCACAGCAAGGACATGTGCATCTATCCCCAGCATTTCTGCATGGGTCCTATACTCCGCTTCAGACCAAACTGAAGTTTCAAGATCATTGCCCAGTAAACACTCTACAGGAAGGTCTGAACTAACAACAACTTCCTTGAGGCCAGTTACCCCTCCCCAGGAGAAGTTAACAATAGCCACACTATGGGAGGTAGTGGCATTGCTAGCGTTGGTCACTAGGTAATTTTCACCTAGTATGATCTGTCCAGGGTCCACAAAAGCAGGTGTCACCATTGTGACACTAGCCCCAGTGTCCCTGTAGGCCTGAGCCATTCTTTGGTTGATAAAAGGAGTCTGTCTGTACTTGCCCAGGTTACTGGGGCCTACAGTAGAGGACAAAGCTAAGTCCCCATCACAGATCAGAACAGCCTGAGTAGGTACTCTGACTAGGCCAGAATCCTCCTCAGTTCCCAGGGTTAACCCTACTACACCCCCAACTCAGAAGCATCTGTTTGGACAATAAACTCTTTGGAGTAGTCAGGACTCTTCAGGATAGGTGCAGAGCACATGGCCTTCTTCAGGTCATCAAATGCCTAATTTAGGGAGAGAGCAGCAGGGCTGTGGGTCTGATTAGCAGGCCCACAGCCACACTGAGTCATAAAACCAGTGAAGCAAAAGCAAAAATTTGGGGTGACCATAGGATAGCAGACCCTACTCTCCTACACTTACCGTTTAGATCACTGCGGTGGCGCTTGAATTTGAATTTTGAATTTGGCACGAGAGCTGTGCTGTTGGCGTGTCTGCCGATGTGAGGGTGGCGCTCGTGCTCCGTTTCTGTTGTCCCTCACGTGCAGCCTTTGAGGTCACGAAAGCGGTAGAAGGTGCCTGTTCAGTGTTCTGCTTGGCCCCACGTCACCACATCTTCACCAACAGTACGGCAGCTAGAAGATGATTGGAGCCACCCGGCGCTACGAAAGCCTGCGTGCTGTCATTTTGAAATCACTTCATAAACAAAACGGCTCTTTTTAGAGCCCCCTAATATCTAAACTCTTAAATCTGCATTTCATTTCGTTCTGCGTTTCCTCATCGTTCGGAGCCAGCGTTCAGCAACCCGGATCTGTGTGGAGCTAGTTGCTGGTGCACGATGTTCATGGATTCATCTGGGGCAGCGTCAGTCATCAGTCAACAAATCTTCAAGGCAGTAATGTAGTTGATCAACGTTTTCTCAAAAGCAGCAATGTGACTTGGTGTTATGCTACTGAAACCGGTGTTTAATTTCTCTCGGTCTATGTAACCAGCCTTGGGGTTTCTGGAGGAATAACCGTTTCCCTAAAATTACTGATACTCTTCTGGTGAACATATTTGATTCCCTTTGACTATGTTTCTGTTTACCAAGTTCACGCTGTGTATCCAGGCAGAAGGGTTGGGTTTTAAAAGTAAATATCTTGTATGGGGTGCTTCGTTTTTTAGTATTCCTTTATATCACGCTTTACAGTATTGTGTATCTCATCTTGCAGAATGTTTTCTTTTGGAATGATGCTGGTTTTGGAGGGTCGTTTGCCTCCTGAGTATGTGCTTGTGAGTTGTCTTTCGCTTGTGAGGTCACTCTGGTTTTTCCCCTTGTGTTATTGTGAGATTGCCTTTTTCTCACTGTTAGGGGTGTGTGTGTGTGAAGGCTCTTTGTCATAGAGCCTCTCTTGCCCACTACTATTTTTTGGGGTTGTGGGTGACATTTGTTTGTCACCTTTGTGGGCAAATGTTTTGTAGTTAACCCCTTGTGGTTGTTGTGGGAGTGTGTGTATCTCTCACTGTGAGCGTGTGTGGGTGAACCCTTTTCTCTGTTACATGGCGTTTCAATACTTATTGAAGCATTGCGATTCTTGAGTAAAAGTTGTGCGCTGCTATGATTAATAGAAGAAAACAGAATGCCGTGAACAGCATTACGAAAATGGTGCGGAGGAACAGTTCAACCACTGCGCTGTAACAGTGACTATATGCGGGTTCATAAGTACTGTGTACAGTGTACTCCTACCTAGCACAAACTGTCCCTCTTATTTCTAGGGTGGGTGAAGCTGCCCTATCCCTGTAGGGTGATCTAACATCCCCGTTACCTGTGGGTAAGTGTCTTCAGGGAGCCCTTCTTGGGGGAGAGCTGGGCGGCACGCCTCGAAGAGGTGAACAGGAGTTAGCTGAGCTGCGATTCCGACAAGGGCCGACCTCACAGTGACAGCGAAACGCTTCTCTTAATAAACAAGGAAGTGACGCTGTGCATATCACTCATGTAGCGGAAGTCCCAGTGCGGCTGCTATGGCTTATCCCATTGGAATATATGTTGTTACTACGCATTCCGTTGCAACGCATGCCTTTACCACGCATGCGTTACAACGGAATGTGTTTTCCACGCTTTGCCGTTACCTCGATATTACCTTTACTCCGCTTTTTCTTTTTTTGGGGGGGAGACCCCCCCAAGCCCCCTTTCTTCTTTTTTTTCCTTTTTCTGCAGGTCTCCGCAGACACTGAAAACGGACTGATGCTTTTTTCCGGATTAGGATGACGTTGTTCCGTGATGACGTTGCTTGCGTGGTGAAGATGGTCGTTGAAGCATTACCCGTTGTGAAGACGTTTACGAGGTAAGTGTATCGTTGTAAATGTAATGCGTGGAAAATGCTTCGTGGTAAAGGCTGTTTCCCATCCCATTGGGATAGCTTTGTCGCAGAGCGGACAATAATAACAGACAACAGTTTGCGTAGTGGACTGAGCCCCTGTATAGAATGTTCGAGGTGTGA
Organism: Triturus cristatus; assembly: GCF_964204655.1. Taxonomy (NCBI): domain Eukaryota; kingdom Metazoa; phylum Chordata; class Amphibia; order Caudata; family Salamandridae; genus Triturus; species Triturus cristatus. The sequence continues at coordinate 10,107,347 of NC_140592.1, read as the reverse complement.
TAATATGCCTACGAGTTAGGAATGCGAGCAAAGTTGTTTTGTGGAACATTATCCTGTAGAGGCATGCAATGAAAAGGGTGTCAAAGGTCAATGTTCTGTGTGCAAGAAAAAGAAGTCAAGTTTAAACATGCAAAGTGGTGGTGTTCTCGCTCGAACCGAAATGTGCCCTCAGGACAATACTGAATGCCATATTCAGAACTAGCACATGCAGCCGTGTGTTTGCTATCATCCCTCAGGTGGAAAAAAGACCCCCCCCCCGATGAGTATGGAGATGGTAATGAATTGGGGGAGGTGGACAAGACACACTTGCAACAGACACTAGATTCTACAAATCCAATGCTGGGGTGTGATCTGGATGGGGCGTTTCAGGATTTTTACCGTTAGATTGAAAGGTAATAAGGTTCACTATAGAACTTGTGGAAGCAAAGCTACAACTTAGACATCTGGAATGGAATTGACAGAAAAGATATCACGATTCTACTACGCTAGCGCTTAAAGGCGCTACGCTCAGTTGTACGAAGCTTGTCATCCAAGCAGAGGTGATGTTCTTCATTAATAAGAGAGGTGCATCCCAAAATAGGCGGAAGACCTATTTAATATTTTGAATAGTCCCTCTGAAACCGAGAGAATTAGTCAATCTTTGACTCATTCACAAGAGAGCTGCAACAAACTGAATGAGTTCTTGTGGGAAAAATGTGAATCATCCAAAAAGTGACAGCCAAGGACCAGGCGTGGACTGTCAGTGACAGCCAAGGCCCAGGCGTGGACTGTCAGTGACAGCCAATGGCCCAGGCGTGGACTGTCAGTGACAGCCAAGGCCCAGGCGTGGACTATCAGTGACAGCCAATGGCCCAGACGTGGACTGTCAGTGACAGCCAATGGCCCAGGCGTGGACTGTCAGTGACAGCCAATGGCCCAGGCGTGGACTGTCAGTGACAGCCAATGGCCCAGGCGTGGACTGTCAAGGACAGCCAAGGCCCAGGCGTGGACTGTCAGTAACAGCCAAGGCCCAGGCGTGGATTGTCAGTGACAGCCAAGGCCCAGGCGTGGACTGTCAGTGACAGCCAAGGCCCAGGCGTGGACTGTCAGTGACAGCCAAGGCCCAGGCGTAGACTGTCAGTGACAGCCAAGGCCAGGGCGTGGACTGTCAGTGACAGCCAAGGCCCAGGCGTGGACTGTCAGTGACAGCCAAGGCCCATGCGTGGACTGTCAGTGACAGCCAATGGCCCAGACGTGGACTGTCAGTGACAGCCAATGGCCCAGGCGTGGACTGTCAGTGACAGCCAATGGCCCAGGCGTGGACTGTCAGTGACAGCCAATGGCCCAGGCGTGGACTGTCAAGGACAGCCAAGGCCCAGGCGTGGACTGTCAGTAACAGCCAAGGCCCAGGCGTGGATTGTCAGTGACAGCCAAGGCCCAGGCGTGGACTGTCAGTGACAGCCAAGGCCCAGGCGTGGACTGTCAGTGACAGCCAAGGCCCAGGCGTGGACTGTCAGTGACAGCCAAGGCCAGGGCGTGGACTGTCAGTGACAGCCAAGGCCCAGGCGTGGACTGTCAGTGACAGCCAAGGCCCATGCGTGGACTGTCAGTGACAGCCAATGGCCCAGGCGTGGACTGTCAGTGACAGCCAATGGCCCAGGCGTGGACTGTCAGTGACAGCCAAGGCCCAGGCGTGGACTGTCAGTGACAGCCAAAGCCCAGGCGTGGACTGTCAGTGACAGCCAAGGCCCAGGCGTGGACTGTCAGTGACAGCCAATGGCCCAGACGTGGACTGTCAGTGACAGCCAAGGCCCAAGCGTGGACTGTCAGTGACAGCCAAGGCCCAGGCGTGGACTGTCAGTGACAGCCAAGGCCCAGGCGTGGACTGTCAGTGACAGCCAAGGCCCAAGCGTGGACTGTCAGTGACAGCCAATGGCCCAGGCGTGGACTGTCAGTGACAGCCAATGGCCCAGACGTGGACTGTCAGTGACAGCCAAGGCCCAAGCGTGGACTGTCAGTGACAGCCAAGGCCCAGGCGTGGACTGTCAGTGACAGCCAAGGCCCAGGCGTGGACTATCAAGGACAGCCAAGGCCCAGGCGTGGACTGTCAGTGACAGCCATGGCCCAGGCGTGGTCTGTCAGTGACAGCCAAGGCCCAGGCGTGGACTGTCAGTGACAGCCAATGGCCCAGATGTGGACTGTCAGCTAACTAAAGTGAGGTCAGGCTCTCCTTGTGACATCTGCCCACCCAGAGTGAGGCCGTGGATGTCTCCTTCTAGTACCAGACTCTTTTATTCATATCTTAAAAGTCTCACTAGGACAGGAGAAGTCCTGCCTTTTTATTTTTAAAAACTATGATTATCCCATTATTACAAAAACAGGCCATAACCCAAAAATCTCCCGCCATGTTTCTTTGCTGCGCTTTAGTTCTAATTACTGGCAGCTCATGCAGTGCAGGAGGCGAGCTCTTTCCTCTCAGATTCAAACTATCTGGACTCGCACCAAGCCGGCTTTGGACACAACATATTAGTGAGACAGTGCTCTTGGCAGTTATAGGAGATTTGAAGAGGGACTTGCATGAGATCCCTGTTTCAGCACTCTTAATTCCTGATTTATCCTCATCCGTGGCATTCGACGCAGTCGATCGCGACACCTTATTGGATCACCGGTGGACCGCAGCTTTCAGAGGAGAGGCCTATAAATAGCTCAACCCATTCTTGGAGTACAGAGCACAAGCAAGGCACATCTTCCCTATCAGTGCACTGGAACTAAAGACGGGGGGCCTGGTTCACAAAGGTAAACTGAGATGAAAGTCTAACTTTACGTCTTCCGGTATTCACAAAGGGCATTTACGAGTAGTAAAGTTAAACTTTTGTCTCAGTTAAACTTAAGTTTTGGTCTTAAGTTTAACTGACTCCAAAACTGAGGCAAAAGTCTAACTTTACGTCTTCCGGTATTCACAAAGGGCATTTACGAGTAGTAAAGTTAGACTCAGTTAAACTTAAGACCAAATCGTAAGTTTAACTGACACAAAAGCCTAACTTTACTGCTCGTAAATGCCCTTTGTGAATACCGAGAGTCGGCAAGTTAGACTTTCGACTCAGTTTACCTTTGTGAATCGGGCCCAGAGTGTGGTGTTCCACATGGGTCTGCTTCCCCCCCAGATCTCTCACAGATCTACACTCACCCAGTTTTTAAGGCGCTTTCCAAAAGAGGCTATCGGATTCCCAGTGATTCTGATGCTTGTCAGACGTTACTCCAGCTTGACACTCAGAATCAAATTGCGATCTGCCTCATGAATATTGATCAGGCAGGCCCATCTGCGACCCAATGGAAATCGCTAACAGTGTCAAACACATTGTTGTACATCACAGTTTGTGATTTCCTAATACCGAATCAATAAAATTTGCTATTAGGAAATGACAAATATGGGGTTTCGTACATCTGGACCATTGTTATTAGTGAAAGTTTTGATTAAACTTCTAAATCTTTAGGGACAAATAAAGTAGTAACGTAAAAGAAACAAAAAGGTAAAAATGAATATGGTATTAGGTTTCAGTGGTATTGAACATTTTAACCACACATTTTGGCATTTCGAACAGATATAGCTCTAATAAGCAAGTCATAACGCCCTGAGATGTAAAGTTTTGATTATGAATTATACCTGACATCTCTCAAACATTCAAGCCAACACAGTGGAGATGTGACATGTGCATTTGCCCACTACAAGGCCTAGCTGAGTACAACACAGACAATAACACCGCTTGGTTGGATGTTTACCATTAGTCATCATGTGAGCAGTGCAGAGCCAATGTTTCAGCTGCCAGCTCTAATCAGCAGAGTAAATGGAATGCCTTACAAGGTTTGGCCGAACACACTCGATATAGTGCCACTCATGCACTCACCTCAATCCGTTGAGGAGAACAGGAAGTCCTACAAGAAACACGGCAGACTGAGATTGCTCACGACACGAGCATTTCCCTTCAGTTGGAATATGTCGGCCAAGAGACAATGAGCACAACCACAAAGCACATTTGTTTTGAGTACCAGAAACAGGGCCTCATGGTAGGCGTAGGCATTTCAAAGTCAACTTACCAACACTAGCAAAATGGTTAGTGGAAGATATCTGTTGTCAACTTACCAACACTAGCAAAATGGTTAGTGGAAGATATCTGTTGTCAACATGCACTTGAAATGGGCCATAGCTTTACAATGTGATATACACATGGGCACTGTGTTATATGTTGTAACACTTACAGGCAGCATTCCTTGACTCGCCATTTAATGGGGATTGACCACTGTAATATCAATTGCAACATAAAACATTATCACAGACAATCCAAAGCCTCAGACACTGATACTTTGAGCTTTGTATGTTAGAAGATATCATGTGCTATACACATTGACAACAGCCGAGTTGTGCACAAAGTGGGCATTGAGGTCGTGTGAAAGTTAGTGTGGTGTAACTTACCAGACTCCACTTCAAGCCTTCAGTATGTAGCATCCTCAAGACCTTCTCCTCCCAGATGTAATGAGGGACTGGGAGGGCCATCCCCAGTCCTCCGGGCCTCCAGGTGACACACGGACGCCTGGGAACGCACAGTCCCCTCAGGTCATTCTACCTCGTCCTAATTTCCTCCTGTGTGCACAGGTTGTTTGCTGCAGCATTCGCTCTCTCGACTATTCTGACCCACATTTGCCTTTTCTGGCTGATAGGTGTATTTTGTACTTGGGCTCCAAACAATTGTGGCCCTACTCTAATGATTTCATCCACCACGGCTGACAACTCCCTCTCTGTGAAACCAAGAATTTTGAGTCTTGTCATATTCTCCAATTTAAAAAAGTAGCAGTACAATAAAATACATTACATCCAGAAAAGTAAAGTGAGGAGAAAACAGTTAGTGATGAGTAGAAAAGTGAGAAACAAAACAACCTGCCTTCTCTGACCAAATGTTCTGGTTCCCAGTCGTGGTGCAGTGAAACGGGAAAGGATCATGGTCTGAAATGAGGTGTGGTCCACTTGCCCAATCGACAGCGGGGATGTTGTACTTGTATTCATACTATGGCCACTCTTATAGTGCTTTGCTGTGCGCCTACTGCGATGGACTACCTCCGTCGGGGAACTGTAGTATATCATTAAAGACATGGCTCTTTAAACAGGCATTTGACAAAGTAGCTACTCTGGGCCTGATAACGTTCTTGGGGGAAAGGGTCCCGCCGTCGAAACAGTATCGGATTCCTGCTCGCCTAGCTGGTGGTCTCCCTGCTTCTTCACGATGTTGGCGGGTCGCTAAACGAAAGACTGCTGCAGTCCCGCCGACTCCAGCGACTGCCTCGACCGCTGCATGGGGAATAGCAGCTGTCAGAGGGGGGTACAGACAAGGGTCCCGCCGTCCAGATCACGATGTGCCGTTCTGGCGAGCTGACTATAGCGGGAAGACCGCCCGCTTCAAATTGGCAGAATCAAAGTAAATGGGGTGCAAAGTCACCCATTTTCTTCTTTGCCCCTTAAGTCTCCGATGTGGACCCCTTCGTTCAGGGCCCCCTTCACAGCAGCAACTTGACACCGAAGAAAACAACCCCATCATTGCAGAAATTCAGGTAAGTCGATTTTGCACTTTTCTCCCATTGACTGGACTGGGAACAAACGGTCCAACTCCAGCAATGCAAAAGTACTCATACAAGGTATTTTTACACGCGTCATGCATATGTTTACATTATACACTTATTTAGTAAAAAAGTACACACCTGCATCAACACATATGAAAAAATATTTTGAAATTGCTGACCCCTGCCAGCAGAAACGCCGCCGCTGAGCCAGTGGTGACATCTAAATACGGTGGGCGAGAGACTGCTGACTCGACGGAGTACTTGCGACCACTGCCATGGTGGGGTGGCAGGAGGACCCCCAAACTCGCATCCAGGCCCTATGTGTTCTTCTTCTGCTGTTCCCCTGATGCTATAGTGCCAAGAGACCCTTGGATGAATGATGCGTTCTATAAATATCACTTTTTTTAAACATATTTTATTGCCTTTTGTGATCAACATTGCTCATAATATTTCAACAATACATTCACATATTCCATAGCCTGTTCCTTCACTTTACATTGCATATTTTTTGCTGCACGATACACTCAAGTGCTCTGTAGCATATGCCACGTATGCCCAAGGTCACTGCTCAATGTGCATCCGTGCAATCACTCCCCTCCCTTCCTGTCTGTCTCCAACAGTTCCCCCAACCCCCACCTGCGCTGCTGTTCCCCAGATTATTATGCTGCAACCGTCTGAGTTACTCTGTGGCCATGTGTCCTGTAAATCAGTATCATGTGGGCCCTCCCTGTCGAATTTGGAAGTCTCCCCCATTATGGGCTCCTGTCTGCTGGCACTTGCTCCCCACCCTCTTCCTGCTCCCTCCTGTGAGAAGTTGGCCTGCTCACTATTCTAGTGATCACTGTGTATCATTCCAAACGACCCTTATTGATGATTGGTTGTAAGTCAACCTTTTAGACCAGCTATCCTAGTAGCGTGGATACGAGCAGTCTTAGGCTAAACTCTAGAGGGCGTGTTAAGCCAGCTGTTTACCATCACATATACCCCTTGAACACCAAGTGAAAGGACACCACACAAGTTGTTATGAAAATAAAAGGATATTTATTTATAACAAGACTACCCTGGCTCTTTATGAGTCAGGGAGCTAAGCACACTACAAAACTCTTAGGAAAATACTTCAGTTGCACAATTTAAACAAATGCCCGAGGGGCACGAGAAACCATCTACACTAACAGTGAAATGCGAATGGTTAGAGTCTGGAGGTACTGATTCCGGAGTGATCCGATCAGTGGGACTAAACGAAAAAGGAACTGGACACTTGTAGAGCGAACCTGCGATGGAGCACCGAGATGCTCGAGTTACCTAGCCCGGAGGCTGCGGCTGCGTGAAGTTCGGCAAGATGTCGGGAGTCCTCGTGTAGTCTCAGGAGCCTGAAAGAAGAAGTTGCTGGCAGGCGACCAGTGACGATGTTCAGAGCGATCCAAGCCTGGATCGGTGATGAAGGAAACCTGAAAGCAGAGGGGACTCAGTTCTCAACCGCTAGCCAGCGATCGTGTGGGTACCAGGAGGGTACCGGCTGAAGTCACCTCGACCAGGTGAGTGGGTGACGTCGGACTCGGCTGTTCCTCGGACCAGGAGGCGCGGCGGCGACCAGGATGGAGGGCGAGCTGTCCCACGAAGGTGTCTGCTGTCGATGATGCTGGGCCCAGGAAGGGGCAGCGGATCTTGGCAGTGGCAACCCAAGCGGGGGAGTCAAGATGGCGTCGGGAGTGGACCAGGAGGGTCCGGGGTACTCCTCTGTTGAAGGGGAGCAAGAGCCAGTCTGGAGCAACCAGACTAGTGATGAAACAAACGTGGTGCATCGTGAAGAGGGCCACAAGCCGGTCGGCAAGTGGTCGGACAACGCGGTGAACAGCAAGGAGCGGAAGGGCCCCCACGCAGATCTCGGGGATGCTGGGGAGGCAGGCTTCGATGCTGGAGCTGCTCAGGGTTAGGGCTTCTCAAACCCTAGGTGCACTCACTCGAGGGTCCCTCGGTGGGCGTGTTAGATAAGCGTCGTGCAGGTTCTGAAGATAGCCGGTCCCGCAGGTCTCGTCACACCTACGACTCTCAGCTGGGCTGATGAGGTAGGTAAAAGGTCAGAGATGGCAGGGAACTCGGGTCTCGTCGAGCTGGGCAGTCTTGATCCGTAGGAGACGTACAGCAAACCGCAAGCGCTTAGGTGGTGCCTGCTGGTGCAGGGTGGCTACTCCTTAGCCACAAGGGAGAGTCTTCAGAAATAGTCAAGAGTTCCTTTCGTGGAAAGTGGTTCGTGATTCGGAGTTATCCGATTATCTGATTATCCAATTTGGGAAGGGGACGCGCTCCTACCTTTATTCTAAGAAAAGGGGCTGGCCCGTGACTAGGTTCTACCTATGGGTGGAGCCAGGAGGGGGGTGGTTACACCCCTATCCTTTGTCCGGCTTCGCGCCAGCTCAGGGGCTGGTGTGCCCCCGAAACTGGTTTGAGCCGGGCTATGCACAGTGAGCACCGGGGTGCCACTGGCAATCACCTTCCTTTCAGCCCTGCCTACCTGGGATACACAAACCCTGTCTGGGACGGTGCTAACACCGCCCTCGACAGGAAACCCTTTGTCCAAGCTCCCCTTGCTGGAAGGTCCCCCAGCAGCGGGAGGTCAGACTTGTGTCTGGTGGCAGCATCCATTTTGTGATGCTGAGGCTTGAGTCAACTTTAACCGGGTTTCAAGGTTACTTCCATGTCGTGTCCCTCTAAAAGGGGGGAATGCCAACCCCGTCACCAGGACTGGCGAGGGGTTCGTATTCCCATTCGTATGACACCTTACTCGACATGTGTAGGTGATGTGAGGCCAAAGTTAGCAAATAACCGCAAGGATTATAAGGCATTAAAAGTAGTTGGCCCGCGTCACCATGGAACGGCTATTAGGACTTGGTTCCGCAAGCCGTCGACGGGCTCAGCTCGCGCCAGAGCACCGTCCCACATGATTCCCTGCACTCTGCCTTCAGGATGGATAAGGCCTGCTATAGGAGTGACTGATAGGAATCCATGTGTCCATTTTAGGGTTTAGGTGTAGGAATACTACACCTACAGCAACGGGTGATTACACCACGTGGCCCCAGCTGTCGTGCAGCCAGTTGTGTCAGATTTGGGCGGCCATTCCAGGGGTGGCATAATACATGCTTCAGCCCCGGGTAGGCCCTGGGTACACCGATGCCCTGGATACCTGTGGTATGCTGAGACAGGGACTGACAAGGCGGCCCAGTTCCAATTAGTGGATGCACCTAATGTACATGTGTGTTAATTTCGAGAGAGAACAGCTAGGCTGTGGGTCTGATTGGCAGGCCCACAGCCGGAGAAAGTCGTAAACCAATGAAGCAAAAGCAAAAAATCTGGGTGATCATAGGATTGCAGACCCTACTCTCCTACATGACCCCCCCCCCAAACTTTGGGACAATAAGCTAACCTTGACCAGGTGAGTCTTCTTGCTCTAAGTGGAAATACCTGGAGAGCCCATCTGCATTGCCATGATCAGAGCCAGGTCTATGCTCCACTGTGAAGTCCATCCCCTGTAGGGAAATGGACCACCTAAGTAGTTTGGGGTTTTCACCCTTCATTTGATTTAGCCACAAGAGGGGCTTATGGTCGGTCTGAATCTTGAAGTGAGTGCCAAACAAGTATGGCCTCAACTTCTTCAGGGCCCAAACCACAGCAAAGGCCTCCCTCTCAATAGCTGACCAATTCTTCTCTCTGGGGGTCAGCCTCCTGCTAATAAAAGCTATGGGCTGGTCATGACCATCAAAATTCAGTTGCGATAGAACAGCTCCCACACCCAGCTCCGAAGCGTCTGTTTGGACAATGAATGGTTTGGAGTAGTCTGGACTCTTTAGGATAGGTGCTGTGCACATGGCCTGCTTTAGGTCATCGAATGCCTTCTGACAGCTTGCTGTCCACTGAACTTTTTTTGGCATCTTTTTACTTGTCAGGTCGTTTAGCGGGGTCACAATGGATCCATAATTTCTGACAAATTTCCGGTAATAACCAGTCAGGCCCAAGAAAGCTCGAACCTGAGTCTGGGTGGTTGGAGGAGCCCAGTCCTGGATGGCCTGTATTTTGCTCTCCAATGGTTGAACCTGGCCTCCACCTACAAGGTGGCCCAGGTATACAACCTGTGTCTGCCCTATCTGGCACTTGGTGGCCTTGATAGTGAGGCCTGCCTTCTGCAGGGCCTCTAACACTTTCCTCAGGTGGACCAGGTGATCCTCCCAGGTGGAGCTAAAGACAGCGATATCGTCCAGATACGCCGCACAGAAGTCGTCCAACCCAGTGAGAACTCGATTCACCAGCCTTTGGAAGGTGGCAGGTGCATTTTTCAAACCAAAGGGCATTACCACGAACTGATAATGCCCACCCGGGGTAGAAAATGCTGTTTTGGGCTTGGCCTCCTCAGCTAACCTGATTTGCCAATACCCAGCTGTCAGGTCAAACGTACTTAAGTAGTTGGCCGAGGCCAACCGGTCGATAAGTTCGTCTGCTCTTGGTATCGGGTGGGCGTCAGTCTTAGTGACCGCATTGAGACCTCTGTAGTCCACGCAAAACCTCATCTCTTTCTTACCGCCCTGGGTGTGAGGTTTCGGCACGAGCACTACGGGACTAGCCCAGGGGCTGTCCGAGGGTTCAATGACTCCCAGCTCCAACATTTTCTGCACCTCTGTCTTGATGCAGTCTCTGACATGATCAGGTTGCCGATAGATTTTACTCTTTACGGGCAGACTGTCCCCAGTGTCGACCTCGTGGGTACACCACTTGGTCTGACTGGGTGTCAGAGAGAACATATGTCGAAAGGATTGAAGAACCTGTTTACAATCCTCTTGTTGATGTCCAGAGAGGCTGCCACAAAAGACAACACCATCTACTGATCCATCGTCAGGGTTCTGAGAGAGCAGGTCCGGGAGAGGGTCACTCTCCTCCTCCTGTCCCTCATCTGTGGCCATGAGCAAGCCCATGCCCTCCCTGTCGACATATGCCTTGAGCCTGTTTACATGGAGCACCCTGTGGGGGCTCCGGGGAGTTCCCAGGTCTACCAAGTAGGTGACCTCTCCCTTCTGCTCAATGATCGTGTGGGGCCCAGACCATTTGTCTTTGAGTGCTGCTGGGGCCACTGGCTCCAGCACCCACACCTTCTGTCCAGGCTGGTACACAGTCAGAACAGCCTTTTGGTCGTGCCAAGCTTTCTGTAATTCTTGGCTCGCCTCCAGGTTTTTAGACGCCTTTTCCATGTACTCCGCCATCCGCGAGCGGAGACCGAGCACATAGTCCACAATGTTTGATGCCGGCTTTCTGAGAGGTCTCTCCCATCCTTCCTTTACCAAACAAAGGGGTCCCCTTACAGGATGTCCGAACAGAAGCTCAAAAGGGCTGTAGCCAACCCCCTTCTGCGGGACCTCTCTGTAGGCGAACAAGAGGCAGGGTATCAGGACATCCCATCTCCGCCGAAGCTTTTCAGGTAGTCCGTGAATCATCCCTTTTAGGGTCCTGTTGAATCTCTCAACAAGCCCATTGCATTGTGGGTGATAGGGTGTGGTGAACTTGTAGTTGACACCACATTCCTTCCACATAGCAGTCAGATATCCCGACATGAAGTTTGCACCTCTGTCTGAGACGACCTCCTTAGGGAAGCCCACTCTGGAGAACACTCCAAGTAGGGCCCGTGCCACCACAGGTGCTGTAGTGGTCCTAAGGGGAATAGCTTCAGGATACCTGGTGGCGTGGTCCACCACCACCAGTATAAACTTGTGCCCTGATGCTGTCTGGGGTTCCATTGGTCCGACAATGTCGATCCCCACTCGTTCAAAGGGTACCCCCACCACTGGTAGTGGTATGAGGGGGGCCTTTGTCGTGCCACCTGACTTACCACTGGCTTGGCAAGTGACACAGGAGCGGCAAAACTCCTTCGTATCTTCGGACATGTGGGGCCAGTGAAAGTGTGGAACAATTCTGTCCCAAGTCTTATTCTGGCCTAAGTGACCTGCAAGGGGAATCTCGTGGGCCAAGGTGAGAAGGAAACCTCTCAGAGACAAGGGGATGACCAGCCTCCTGGTCGCACCAGGTTTGGGGTCTCTTGCCTCGGAGTACAGGAGTCCATCGTCCCAGTACACTTTGTGGGTACCTGTGGCGTTCCCTGCAGCCTCAGCAGCGGCCTGCTGTCTGAGGGGTTCAAGTGAGGGGCAGTCTAACTGTGCCTTCCCCAGGTCTTCCCTGGAGGGTCCCCCTGAGCCCAGAAACTCAACCTGACCAGGTTCAAGCTCTTGCGGCTCAGTTTCCCTCAGTTCTTTAAGGTCAGCTTCCTCGGAGACTTGATCCACGACCTGGGGCAAGGGGGAAGGCGAAGCCTTACCCTTACTGCTCCTTTTCTTGGAAGGTGTCTGGTCCGTTCTTCCAGGATCCAGCACCTGTTCAGTGGGGCATCTTTTGGCCTGTGACCTGGTCACAGCAAGGACATGTGCTGGCAAGCCTAACATCTCCATGTGAGTCCTCTGCTCCACTTCTGACCATTGTGACGTTTCCAAATCATTGCCCAACAGACATTCTACGGGGAGGTCTGAACTAACCACAACCTTTTTCGGGCCACTTACCCCTCCCCAGGAGAAATCAACAACTGCCATACTGTGATTGGTAGTGACGTTGCTGGCATTGGTCACTAGGTAACTGGTACCTAGCATGATCTGTCCAGGGTCCACGAAGTTAGGCGTCACCATGGTGACACTGGCACACGTGTCCCTGTAGGCCTGAGCCACTCTTCCATTTATCAAAGGTGTCTGTCTGTATTTGCCCAAAGTATTGGGACTGGCATCAGGGGACATATCCATATCCCCTGTACAGACAAGGACGGCCTGAGTGAGCGTGCCGACTAAGTCGTCACTCCCCTCGGTTCCCAAGGTTAACCCAACTAATGCCTTGGGAGGCGCACTACCACTGCTGACTGTACTAGGGGGTGCAGGTGCCTTAGGGGCTGCAGTGGTAGGAGTTTGCCCTCCTTTCTTGGTGCACTCACTAAACCAGTGAGTCTTACTTTTACAGTATTGGCACCACCTTTTTGACTGGCCTTCTTGAGTCTTCTTCTTCTGTGAAGCCTGACCCCCACCCTCTTTGGTTTGTTGGGGACCTGTCGAAGACTTCTGGTCATTTTGTTCGTTCTTGTTACCCTTTTGGTCTGCTTTCTTCTGACCACCCTGGTTCTGATTCTGGTTCTGCTTGACCCTTGTTCTGACCCATCTGTCTGCCTTCTTTCCCAATTCTTGGGGAGAGGTCAGATCCGAGTCGACAAGGTGCTGATGCAACAATTGGTTCTGACAGTTGTTTAAAATCTGTTCTCGCATGATAAGATTGTACAATCCTGTGTAATCAGTAACCTTGCTACCCAGCAACCAGCCTTCCAAAGCCTTAGTGGCACAATCGACAAAGTCAGCCCAATCCTGAGACTGAATTTTCTGGGTGTCCCGGAACAGCACCCGGTACTGTTCCGTGGTTAAGCCGAACCCATCAATCAGTGTGTTCTTCAGGACTTGGTAGTTGTTAGCATCCTCAGCTCTTGTAGTGAGGAGCTTGTGCCTTCCTTTACCTTCAAAGGAAAGCCACAGTATAGCTGCCCACTGACTTGGGGGGACGCACTGGACAGTGCAGGCCCTCTCCAAGGCAGTTATCCACTTGTGGATGTCGTCCCCTTGTTTAAAGGGGGGCACTATTTTACTCAGGTGTCTAGTGTCTATACCCCTGTCTTTCTCTCTATTGAGAATGCTGCCACCAGTGGGATCTAACCCACTTAATTTCTGCTCTCGGGCCAAGGCAAGTCTTTCTTTGGCGAGGGCAAGTTCTTCCCGCTCGATCCTCAGATTGACCTCCCGCATCTTCGCTTCATGCTCCCTCCTCCGAGGGGAAGTCATTCCTCTCTGAGAAGATGCCTGAGAGACATGTGTATGAACCGATCTGCCAGAGCCTCTGGAGAGAGACCTAGCTCGTCCGTTCCCAAGGTTAAGCCTGCTTGAGCGTGGGCCCGGGGCTCCCCCAGTTCCATTCTCATGCCTGCTTAAGTTGGTCCTTGTAAGCCTGCCGACTACCACTGGACCTTTGTCTGCCTCGTCTCCCGATAACTCGTCCTCGTCCTCCTCCTCTGTGTGGAGGTCGAGGTCTGGGTCACCGAGGGTTCCCTCTAAGGGAGGCATGTTCCCATCTGCACTGGGGGGACCTGGGTTAGAGGACCTCCTAGCATCGTACGCCTCTAAGAGACCTATCAGTATTGCGATGGTAGGGTTAGAACCCTGGTTTAGCTTCCTGGAGGCACACAGTTGTCGCATCTCCTTGAAGCTAAGAGTTGCATATCGTGACACGACCTGTGGAGGGTCACTGACCACTAAGGGAGTCTGCGAAGACTCTCCGTGGATCGACATGCTTTTCTAGTGAGGTGTAAGTGTTGCACCTACCTACACTATGGGTTTACCTACTGATCCCTTGCTAAGAGTTGTAGTCAGGGTGTGCTAAGCCCTGTTACACTACAACAGCCGGTTCAGTAGAACTCGGAGTATTCTAAGTTAAGTTATATGTACCTGGGTACTTATGTGATCTTTCACTGTTGTGAGAAGTTGGCCTGATATGTAGTGCTCACTATTCTAGTGATCACTGTGTATCATTCCAAACGACCCTTATTGATGATTGGTTGTAAGTCAACCTTTTAGACCAGCTATCCTAGTAGCGTGGATACGAGCAGTCTTAGGCTAAACTCTAGAGGGCGTGTTAAGCCAGCTGTTTACCATCACATATACCCCTTGAACACCAAGTGAAAGGACACCACACAAGTTGTTATGAAAATAAAAGGATATTTATTTATAACAAGACTACCCTGGCTCTTTATGAGTCAGGGAGCTAAGCACACTACAAAACTCTTAGGAAAATACTTCAGTTGCACAATTTAAACAAATGCCCGAGGGGCACGAGAAACCATCTACACTAACAGTGAAATGCGAATGGTTAGAGTCTGGAGGTACTGATTCCGGAGTGATCCGATCAGTGGGACTAAACGAAAAAGGAACTGGACACTTGTAGAGCGAACCTGCGATGGAGCACCGAGATGCTCGAGTTACCTAGCCCGGAGGCTGCGGCTGCGTGAAGTTCGGCAAGATGTCGGGAGTCCTCGTGTAGTCTCAGGAGCCTGAAAGAAGAAGTTGCTGGCAGGCGACCAGTGACGATGTTCAGAGCGATCCAAGCCTGGATCGGTGATGAAGGAAACCTGAAAGCAGAGGGGACTCAGTTCTCAACCGCTAGCCAGCGATCGTGTGGGTACCAGGAGGGTACCGGCTGAAGTCACCTCGACCAGGTGAGTGGGTGACGTCGGACTCGGCTGTTCCTCGGACCAGGAGGCGCGGCGGCGACCAGGATGGAGGGCGAGCTGTCCCACGAAGGTGTCTGCTGTCGATGATGCTGGGCCCAGGAAGGGGCAGCGGATCTTGGCAGTGGCAACCCAAGCGGGGGAGTCAAGATGGCGTCGGGAGTGGACCAGGAGGGTCCGGGGTACTCCTCTGTTGAAGGGGAGCAAGAGCCAGTCTGGAGCAACCAGACTAGTGATGAAACAAACGTGGTGCGTCGTGAAGAGGGCCACAAGCCGGTCGGCAAGTGGTCGGACAACGCGGTGAACAGCAAGGAGCGGAAGGGCCCCCACGCAGATCTCGGGGATGCTGGGGAGGCAGGCTTCGATGCTGGAGCTGCTCAGGGTTAGGGCTTCTCAAACCCTAGGTGCACTCACTCGAGGGTCCCTCGGTGGGCGTGTTAGATAAGCGTCGTGCAGGTTCTGAAGATAGCCGGTCCCGCAGGTCTCGTCACACCTACGACTCTCAGCTGGGCTGATGAGGTAGGTAAAAGGTCAGAGATGGCAGGGAACTCGGGTCTCGTCGAGCTGGGCAGTCTTGATCCGTAGGAGACGTACAGCAAACCGCAAGCGCTTAGGTGGTGCCTGCTGGTGCAGGGTGGCTACTCCTTAGCCACAAGGGAGAGTCTTCAGAAATAGTCAAGAGTTCCTTTCGTGGAAAGTGGTTCGTGATTCGGAGTTATCCGATTATCTGATTATCCAATTTGGGAAGGGGACGCGCTCCTACCTTTATTCTAAGAAAAGGGGCTGGCCCGTGAATAGGTTCTACCTATGGGTGGAGCCAGGAGGGGGGTGGTTACACCCCTATCCTTTGTCCGGCTTCGCGCCAGCTCAGGGGCTGGTGTGCCCCCGAAACTGGTTTGAGCCGGGCTATGCACAGTGAGCACCGGGGTGCCACTGGCAATCACCTTCCTTTCAGCCCTGCCTACCTGGGATACACAAACCCTGTCTGGGACGGTGCTAACACCGCCCTCGACAGGAAACCCTTTGTCCAAGCTCCCCTTGCTGGAAGGTCCCCCAGCAGCGGGAGGTCAGACTTGTGTCTGGTGGCAGCATCCATTTTGTGATGCTGAGGCTTGAGTCAACTTTAACCGGGGTTCAAGGTTACTTCCATGTCGTGTCCCTCTAAAAGGGGGGAATGCCAACCCCGTCACCAGGACTGGCGAGGGGTTCGTATTCCCATTCGTATGACACCTTACTCGACATGTGTAGGTGATGTGAGGCCAAAGTTAGCAAATAACCGCAAGGATTATAAGGCATTAAAAGTAGTTGGCCCGCGTCACCATGGAACGGCTATTAGGACTTGGTTCCGCAAGCCGTCGATGGGCTCAGCTCGCGCCAGAGCACCGTCCCACATGATTCCCTGCACTCTGCCTTCAGGATGGATAAGGCCTGCTATAGGAGTGACTGATAGGAATCCATGTGTCCATTTTAGGGTTTAGGTGTAGGAATACTACACCTACAGCAACGGGTGATTACACCACGTGGCCCCAGCTGTCGTGCAGCCAGTTGTG
Organism: Triturus cristatus; assembly: GCF_964204655.1. Lineage (NCBI taxonomy): Eukaryota > Metazoa > Chordata > Amphibia > Caudata > Salamandridae > Triturus > Triturus cristatus. The sequence continues at coordinate 10,090,871 of NC_140592.1, read as the reverse complement.
TCAGATTTGGGCGGCCATTCCAGGGGTGGCATAATACATGCTTCAGCCCCGGGTAGGCCCTGGGTACACCGATGCCCTGGATACCTGTGGTATGCTGAGACAGGGACTGACAAGGCGGCCCAGTTCCAATTAGTGGATGCACCTAATGTACATGTGTGTTAATTTCGAGAGAGAACAGCTAGGCTGTGGGTCTGATTGGCAGGCCCACAGCCGGAGAAAGTCGTAAACCAATGAAGCAAAAGCAAAAAATCTGGGTGATCATAGGATTGCAGACCCTACTCTCCTACACCTCCCCTCGGGGCTCCCCTGTCGGGATATTCCTGCGGGGGCAGCAGTTGCGGTGTCCTGATCATAATGTTTCACTTCCTCCAATAATACCTCCCAAGCTCGAGCTCTCTCCTCTCTGCCTTTGCCCCTTCTTGCATTTCAGAGCAGAGTTCTGCCTTCACAGCTTGCCCATTTCTCCAACTCTCGCTTCCATCTTTGGCGGCTGGGGCCATCAGTGCTTTACATTTACTGGTTATTTCTCTCTTTGCTAATATGAATGCAAGTTCTTGAAATTTAGCGGTGACTTTGGTCTTGGCTATGTGAGGAAACATATTTAGTAATACATGTTATGTTATGTTATGTTAAATTCGTTTTGTAAGGCGCACAGTTACCCAACAAGGGTTTCCCAGCGTGCGTGGTACTTCTCGTCCTATGACTCGGGCCACTTCTCCTGTCACTTCCCGCCAGTAGTTCTCTAAAGATGGGCAACTCCACATCATGTGCATGAAATGTGCTCCCTTTTCTCTGCAGCATGTGCATTCCACATCTTCCCTGTGGAAGAACCGGTTGATTCTGTCTGGGGTAATGTACGCCCTATGTAGTGTGTAAAAGCCAATCAAGCTGACCCTCGCATTGCGAGAGACTTTGGAGGCCCATTGCAGTTTGTTCTCCCAGTCTTTGTCCTCTAATGGTCTGCCCAGGTCTTCCACCCGTTTAGTCCGCAGCTCCTCGAGTGGGCGTGTAGAGTTGCGTCTGATGGCCCTGTATAGGCATGTGACAGCCTTTATGGTGCCCCCTGCCAGCCCTATGTATTCGCTGGTAGCATGGGTCAGTGGCTCTATCATCCCTGCCCCCCAATGTCTTCGCATTGCCCCTGTGACTGCCCCATAGAGCAAGAAGTGTCCCTGTGGGATATCGCATGCTGTGCTGGAGTCCTCAAAAGTGAGTAATTCCCCATCTCTATACAAGTCTCCAATCTTTGTCACCCCTGCTTGTGCCCACTCCTCTATCCTGCCCCACTGTTCCCATGCGGGGGCACCTCAAGTAGTGCAAGCGTCAGCTCTGGTGAGGACGAGCGCTTTGTCTTTGTTCTTTGCAGACATCTGTGCCAACAGCGCCAAATCACCCTGTGTTCAGGGTTGTGCACCTGTTGCAGCTTAATTGTGCCCATCAGGGTGCCCTGTACTTCCCCCCTTTTCGAGGCAAAGGGAAGCCTCTTCCCGCCACCCACTGTGTGAATCTCTGCAGTTGCCCTTCTAGATAGTATGTCTCCATGTCCGGACCTGCCAGGCCTCCCTCCAGCTGCACCCTTTTTAACGTGGATAGAGCCACCCTCCATCTGCCCGTGCCCCATATAAAAGCTGCAATGCACGAATCCAGTTCTGGAAACCATGCTCCCGGTACCCACACTGGGAGTGTGGTCAAATAATACAGCAACCTGGGGGCGTTCACTTGACATAGTATAACAAATACTGCTGGGGGTACCTGAAATGCGGTCCACGCTTATTAAAGAAAATGAGTATTTTCCATAAAACCATTCAAGGGCACATGTGGGGCATTTCCACATTTAATGTCATTAGTAGGACTGAAGGAGCTGGAATCTGCAGGCCAGTTAGTAAAGAAATCCCAGCTTGCTCACATGAGGAACCAATGGTGGGTGGGAACACGACTGGGCTGACAATAGGTCAAGTTGTGGACTCCGGAGGGTTTGGCAATGCACAGGAATCGTGTGGAATCTGAGTTAGCTGAGCTCAGGGTCTATTAAGGCAGTGTGTCAAGTGAATGGTTTTCATGAGACATCATCACTTCCTACTGTAGAGTATTGTATCAGCTTGTAGCGTGCTAATCGTTTTGGCCAAATCAGTAAAGGTAAGTGGTCCAGCTGGTTGCTCTGAAAAGATGTCCTTCATTGGGATAGCTGGTCTGACTCTTGAGAAGGAATTCCAATCAGGGAAGGGTTAAATCCAAAATGCCAGCCTTCTCCCCAGCAGACAGTATTAGACTTCCCCTTCATCATGTCTTCTTCCAATTCCAGTTATGTTCCAACGTCTCTGGGGTTGGAGCCTTTATTTTAGCAATCACTAGTGAATCATTGGTGATAGGTCTAAAGCCTAAACTAAAAAAGAGCATACTTTTTCATCCCTCCTTTACAGCACTTACTTTAACTTTATTTCAAGTCATTCTCAAAAAGCACTATTCTGGAGTTTTCAAAGAGGGCAGAAGGGTGTTTGGACAAAATATTGGAATGAAAATAGTGCGATAAAAAATATTGTGTCAAGAATATCTGGATAAGAAACATATCATTGACAGGAATATTGAGGTAAAATATATTTTAGTGCCTTTTTTAATGTCATCGTATAAAATATCAAAGTACAAAATATCGCCGTATGTAATAATGTTTAAGTGTCAATTAGTATGTAATTTCTTGTAGTCTGTTTGATTGTATATGTGTATTATTTTATTTGTTTTTTTTGGATATTTTGTTAGTTATGAAATTGTTGAAAATTGTTTTGTTAGTTGTCTTAATGTATATAATGAATTGTTGAATACTTTTTTATTTAGCAGGATGTTGGCTTTTTAGGGGATAAGGGTGGGGAGATTATAAAAAATGTATGCTTTAACATTTTTAATAGTAACCATTTTAAAAAATAAATATTTAAACATAATGAATGATTGGTAATTTTGCATTATGAGTTTATTTTCAGTTTATTCTTTAAAGTTTATGAATGGTAGTAAATATTTTCAAAAATATGTTAATTTCTAATAAGCTTTAGAATAATATTTGTATATATTAAAATGTAAATATGTATATAAAGGTTTGTAGTTTAGTCTAGTGTGTGTAGCCTCATAATGATGTAAAATAAACATAGCATTTGCTTAACTTTAAAAGGAAAATACAACACTTATTTATGGCAGTTCTTAGTTAAAAATTAAATAAAGGCTGGGAGCTACTCTGAAGTTTTCTGTCAGCTACAGGTAGCTTGCATTCGATTAGTTGGAGACAGCAAACACCTTCCCCCAGTATACTAGCTTGGAGTGGGAGTAGTAAATTTCACCCCTTTAGTGTCCAATGCCTTCCCCAAATCAGTTTAGATTGGAGAAGGACTAATAAATTTCACCTCTTTAGTGTCTAACACCTTCCCCAATATGGTTAGATTGGAATGGGAATAGTAAATGCCAACCCTTTAGTGCCCCACAACTTCCCCAAACTGGTTCAGGTTGGAGTGGTAATGGTAAATGTTACCCCTTTATTGTAAAACACCTTCCCCACATTTGCTTAGATTGGAGTGGGAATAGTAAATGTCACCCCCTTAGAAGTGACCAATGCCTTCCTCCAATATGGTTAGACTGGAGTGGGAATAGTTAATGCCTCTCCTTTAGTGTCCAACGCCCTCCTCCAATATGGTTAGATTGGAGTGGGAATAGTACATTCCACCCATTTAGTGTCCAACGCCTTTCCCAAATTGGTTTAGATTGGAGTGGGAATAGTAAATGTCACTCCTTTGGTGTCCAATAGCTTCCGCCAATATGGTTAGATGGAGTGGAAATAGAATGTCACCCCTTTAGTGTCCAACACTGTCGCCAAATTGGTTAAGATTGGAGTGGGACTAGTAAACGTCACCCCTTTAGTGTTCAACGTCTTCCTCCACTATGGTTAGACTGGAGTGGGAATAGTAAATTCCACCCCTTTAGTGTCCAATGATTCTTCCAAATTGGTTGAGATTGGAGAAGGAATAATACGTTTCACCTCTTTAGTATCTGAAACCTTCTCCCAATATTATTAGAGTGGGAAAGGAACAGTAAATGTCATCCCTTTAGTGTCTATCACCTTCTCCACATTGCTTTAATTAGAGTGGGAATAGTAGAGGCCTCTCCTTTAGTGTCCAACGCCTTTCTCCAATATGGTTAGACTGGAGTGGGACTAGTAAATTCAACCCATTGAGTGTCCAAATCTTTCCCCAAACTGGTTTTGATTGGAGTAGGAATAGTAAAATGTCACCCCTTAAGTGTCCAACACCTTTTGCCAATATGGTTAGACTGGAGTGGGAATTGTAATTATTACCCCTATAATGACCAACACTGCCCACAAATTGTTTAGATTGGAGTGGGACTAGCAAATGTCACTCATTTAGTGCCCACCACCTTCCCCACATTAGTTTAGATTTCAATGGGAATAGTAAAGGTCACACCTTTATTGTCCAACACCTTCCGTCAATATGGTTTCATTGGAGTGGGAATAGTAGATGTCAGCGTCTAACAATTTTTTTGAATGATTTATGTTGGAGTGTGATAATTTGACTACCTTTTAAAAAAACATTTATTTTAGTTTCATTTGTCTGTAGTAGAAATTCTTTGTATTATTTTATTATTGCTGGTGATCAGCAATATAAACAAATAGTTGTATGTTTGTAACCAATAATTTTATTAATTACATTTATTTTTAAAATAAGACTTCTCACACATTTTTCTATTTTTTTTTTTAATTTTTATTTATTGTATATTTTTCTATTTTTCATTATATAAGTATAAAAAAGCAATTCTACAAAGTAAAGTAAATATCAAATGTTTTCTTTATTTTTACTAAGAAAAAATGTGAATTATATTTACACACATTAGTATATTGCACATTTATTATATACATATTTCCAACCTTATTTTTCCATGTTTTATTAGCATATATTAAATAATTGTATATATTTTATACTTTTATTTCATTTATACTTTACATATTTGTTATAAAATTGTTTGATATGTTTAATAATTTTTTACATTTGTATAAACATTTAATATATATATTTACAATATTTTTCCATTCCGTTCTATGGGGAAATACAAATTTTTTTAGTCTAATTTAGCAGCCAGTTTTTACCACTACCTACTATTTTGTAATCTATTTGTGTTATTTTAAGTCTCTTTTCCCAGAACCAGATTGCAGTAAGAGGTCACTGTTCGTTGGAACAGCTAAGTCCTTTTTCAAGGATTTTTCAAGGGTTTCGAGGGTAAAGGGGATTTAGAAGGGAGGTATAGAAGTTAGTTATAGTGTTGTTTGTGGAGTTTTTAGATGTATTACTGTTAGTGTTTTTCACTAGTTTATAGTTTTGCATTTTTGTACACTTTTTTAGAAATGTATCACTATGTTATGTTAAATTGTGTGATGTTAGTTTGATTTTGATGAATAACTGTTATGTATATGTGTTTTTAGTAATGTAATGTGTTTTGCGGGTGAGTTTTTTTAACTTTACTTTACAGGTTTTTGCTTACTAATGTGTCCTATGGGCATTTGGAGTTTACATTTTTTTTAAATGAAAATCAGTTTTTATTTATAATAAACCAATGTTCTTACTTTGATTTCCTTTTTTCTGGTTTCTTGGAGTGTTATTTTTACAAAACACTTTTTCAGGGTTTTTATGGATCCTAGATACTTTGGATCACTTAGAGGGATTTCAATACAATTCGCCATAATTTTGCATTTTGCGTGGGATTTTTAGATATTATTTACCTCATATTTGGTAGATTTTTTTTTTACATGGATACAGAGAAAGATCTCCAGCTACAGAAGTGTAAGGGGCCTATTACGATGGCGGGCGGACTTTGTCCGCACGCCACCGTATCGGGAAACGGGACTGCCCGTCATTGTCGTGGCGGTCCCGCAAGTGGCCTTAGGATGTGCCCGCCAGACTAGCGGGTGCATCCCGCATTTTAAACATTGCAGCGGGCGGTGCTGCAAGCAGCACCTGCCGCAATGTGTAAAATGCATGTTGTGCATTTGAATGCACAACGTGGTAGGCACCGCGCGGTGCCTGCCACCTTGTGCATGCAAACCCTGTGCACCCCCCTGAACACCCTGGGGGCCCGCAACTAGCCCCCAAAGACAAAACCGCCTGCCTTTCCATGGCGGAGTCTCCGCCATGGAAAGGCAGTTCACCGCCATGATGTTAATATGGATGCAGGCACCGCCACCATATTCCTGGGCTTTTCTGCCCGGTAGGCAATCGGGCGGTTGCCTACCAGCAGAAAACCAGCGGACGGTCTTCCCGTCCGCCGGGGTCCCCCCGCCATCGTAATGGCGGGGGGGGAAAAGTAATGCGGGCGGTAGAATTTAGCAGGCGGATCGCCACCGCCAAATGCAATCCCCACCAGCCTGTGGATGGAGGTTGAACAGCCATCCACCACAGGCAGGCATGAAGCCTCCTAATATGGCACCGTCACCATTCTAGGTATGCTTTCCGGGCCCGCCAGGCAATCAGAACAATTGCCTGTGTCGGACCCGTGGCGGATGGTCTTCCTGTCCACCAGCAAACCGGCCGCCATTGTAATTTGGCAGGTGGAGAATAGCCGCAAGTTGGCAGTGAATCCGCCACCGGCAGGCTGGCGGATTTACCACTCTCGTAATCAGGCCCTTTGATAGGTTACTTATTTTTTAATTATATTCTTTTGGCTCTGATTTCTAAGTAATCTAGTCCTTTTGTATGAAGAGTTTTTGCATGTCACTACAGCTTTTGGTGTGTTTGCTAAGTTTAGGGGTAATTCAGCTAACAGATTGCTACATTTGTAGTTCTTTACAGCTTTGACCTTTTTGTAATGCTTCTATAAATTGGTATAGTGTAGGTTGAGCTCTGTCTAGTGTGGATTGGAGGGCGTTGTGCCATCCTTCAACTGCTTTGTGTGTTTTGGCTGCCTCTGCCAATGTGCTTTCATAGACATTCTACCATGGTATTTGGAATTTGTGTTGGCGCTTGTGTCCAGAGTGAAGTTGCCTGCCAACCCAAGTGTCTTCAAAATAATCTATTAGGGGGCCCAGTTTGTCTTCATTTTGTTGGCAAAAAGGACATTCTTTTAGTATATTGTAGTGGTTGGCTCCCTCTGTGACAGTTATATTATTTTCATTTCAAAGGTAAATTGGATATATGTAATATATTCTACCATTAGTGCATCATTTTGGAGGTGTCTCCATATACTTTGATTCAAATGATAGTAACAGCTTTGTATTGTTTTGTACAATTTTTAGAATGGTTTGAATCTTTGCTTGTTCAAAGTATATGATTAATTTTGGGGGTGGTATTTGTTTGTTTTACATGGTTTAACCTCTTCAGTGCCCATGACGAGATAGTCTCGTCATGGAGCACGGTTGCGCTGTGCCCATGACGAGACTATCTCGTCATGAACCCCACCCACTAGTGCAACGCCCGGCACAGGAGGGGGAAAGGGCGTGGCACTGAAGGGGTTAAGAGGTTGCAGTGAGCGTTGCTTTGTTTGTTTGGTAGTAGGGCATATGTAAGAGGGATTCTTGTGTTTTGATATTCACCATGTATGGTGTATATCTGAGTGAATGGTTTGGGACACATTTTGAAGGTTCCATCCATCATCCAGATACGACATTTGCTAAGTTTTATTAAGCTGTCTGTTGTAGGAAATATGAGGATTTATTTCTCATTATTTAGGTTGTCATATAAAAGGAAAGGTTCCTTATTCCGTGTTATTGATAAATGTTCAGGTACGTGTATGACTTTGTATCTTCTAGAAGCAGGTAGGGTATAACTGGTGATTTTTTTGTTTGTGCAGTGAAACGTTTTAAAGTCGGAATAGGTGGTAGTTGTCCTGTTATATGTTTGGGGACTGAGAGCTTGTGCTTGTCAGCTCCTATATCTTCCAATATCTCTCTTACTTCTATTTCGTGTTCCATTTGGGAGGTGGTACAACAAGATGTTTTGTAGTTGCCCTTCGATGGCATGCGTTGGAATACTATGTGCTACATTTCCAGTTTATATTTTCTGATGATGCACTTTCTTGGCTGTAGGTGTAGCCCATGTGATTTACTAACTTCTTTCCTTTCTGTGAAGTGATACGTTTGGCGGCCCCTGTCATTGTATCTGAATGTAGTGTAATAGTATAAATGTACATTATATTATAAGTTGTGCATGTTTGTTATTAACATGTGCATGAAACGACTTCAATTTAGCATACTTACATGCATGTGCTGTTTAGATGTTTCACAAGGTTTTACAGCTTTTCTGTTGGGAGTGTTCTAATTAGGCCTGGGTGGAGTTTGTGGAGTTCCGCGAAGTGCAAAAGAATATAAATGCCGTTCGCGGTGAGTTTCAGTGCCAGGTGCTTGTCTGCACTATGCAATCATCGTGAATGGCACCATGCACAGCGCAAGCAGGGGCTGCTTCCTTTCTGATGCTCGAGTACATTTTTACTCAAGCTGCAGTTTTCTCAACGCGAATAGATACAGTCGTGAGCATACGTGACCACTCCCAATGAGAAATCTGACCGCCCGCATTGAGAAACCTTGCTGGGGGGTGATTTTCCACGCTCGCCAACTTAAGGGTCTATTACGATCCGCCCGCCATCGTTTCGGCAAAGTGGACCGCCCGCTATGTCTGCAAATCCAATCAGGATGCGCCCGCCACAATGGCGGGCGCATCCCGCATTTTTAACATTGCGGCGGGCGGTGCTTTCAGCAGCACCCGCTGCAATCTTAAAAAGGCATTTGTGCATTTGCATGCACAAAGTGGCAGGCACCGTGCGGTGCCTGCCACATTGTGCATGCAAATGCATCGTGTCCCCCATGTACACCCCCCCGACAACGGGCCCCCACATGCAGACTCCGCATGCCTTTCCATGGTGGCAACGCACTTCACCGCCTGCATCTTGATATGGATGGCTGTGTCTTGCAGCCACCACCACCATATCATTCCCCTTTTACGCCCGGTCTCCTATTAGACTGGCGGACGGTCTTTCCATCCGCCGGGGTCCCCCCGCCATCCTAATGGGGGGTAAATGGGAGGTGGGCGGTGAATAATGGCGGTCAGATCGCCACCGCCAGTATGGCTCGCCATTATAATAGACCCCTTAATGTTAAGGATCGCAAAAGAGGACAAATCTCGCCGGGAGGTGGATTTTCCTTGCTCGCCAACTTGACATTGATGAATGCGAGCAAGTGAAAAAACTCTGCTCTGTTTTTTGGAACTCCATGAGCTCTGTGTAACACAGAGTGCGGAAAACTTCGCAAACTCTGCGAGACGAGCGGAGTTCACCGCCCAGACTTAGTTCTAATGTGCAGCAGGTGCTTTCTTTTCTGTTTGGTAAAATAAAACTGTTTTATTTTAATTGTTAATTTGTTGGTAGTTTGCAGAGGATGAGGTCTTTAGGTTTATTTTTGCTTGTTATTTGGGTGAGTTTACACTTTTGAATTAATTTAAGTATACTTACATTTTACATTTTTTTGTTGGTTTGTTATATTGTTATTTTCTGGCATTTTATTGGTTTTCAACTGGTAGATTGTTTTCTTTTAGGAAGTTTATGTAAAGAGATAGAAGTTGGAAAGTGTGTTAATATTTACTTGCTATTTTATGTTCTTAAGTTTATTAAAGATTACATTTTAGTGAATATATAGTTTTTACTTACTTGGTTGGGTAGTTGTTGAGATGTATATACTTTTTTAATGGTCTGGTGAGAGAATCGTCAAAGTTTCCTTGTCTTGTAGAGTTTGTCATTTTTGAAGTATTTAGTTTAAATTAGTGTGTATGCTATATTGTTGATTTAATTGTTTGATTTTATTAGTTAAAGTTTTTATAGTTTTATTTTATTGGTTGCTTTAGTTTAGTTTGAATTATTTTACTAGTTGATTTCTTTTATGGTAAATGCTAATTTAGGTTTTATATTTGATGTATGATATACAGTTTTGGACATAAAGTTATTTATAAATATATCCATGAAAATTTAGGTTAGTGTTTAAATGTTTGTAGTTCATGAAAATTTTTTTAAGGGGTAGTATTGTTAATTTTTTAGATATATAATTATTTTTGGTGAATGGTAAATATTTGGTGATGTATTTCTATTTAATTCAAATATGTGTATAAGAAGTTTGGGGTTTATTTGAAGACATAGTTTTATGTAAAAAAAAGATTTTTTTCTGTATATTAATGATTATTTCATTATTTTGGTGATAATACTTTGGTCAATATTGTTTGAATCAATATATTTGATATATTATATGTTTATTAAAAGTTAACAATATTTTTTATTTTCGATAGAAGTAAAAATCGATATTTTTGACAACGATATTTGTGTTCTCTATGTTTGTGCTTTTTATAGTTAAGTATAGAAAGTTGATATTTTTGGAATGGATATTTAATTCCCGATATTTTGTGTTTCATAATTATATGCATGAATATTATGTCAGTGATCGGGGCAGAAGGAAGTCTCTGAGAGCTGCACTCTTTCAGACCACTGATGGTCTGGCACATTAAAATGAGGTACCTGCCTCTCCCTAAATGTGGAAAACTTACCCAAACCTTTTCTGAGCTGAGAACACCTGGGATGACAAGAGCCAACCTATGAGAAGATCCGCATCAAAAGCAGACCAACTTTGTAATTGTGTTACTATCAAAGTTCCTGACTGCCCTAAATAAGTGTAAGTAAATGCTGAGGCAATTAGCCTCCCTTTCCTTCCTACCAGAATCTCTCAGTAAAGCATGAACGACCAACTAGCTCATATACCTTTCATTTATTGTAGATGACCTTGGAGAATTCTGAAATCAATGGCTTCTTCTTCACGATTTCACCAAGGAAACATGGAATACAGGGAGGATACAGCAATTTGAGGGTCACAGGATGATTATTTTAGAGATACATTTGCAATAAGTACTCAAGCAGATGAAGGAAGCATCAGATCACCAAACTGAGTGCTCTGGTTCTAGCAAAGATCAGGGAAACGCTGAAGATCTACAAACTTTATGCAGGCCGTCTGCTAAGGGTTCAGCCGAGTACACCCGCAAGCCACATGTAAGGGTCAGGAAGCCTAGATATATATTGTATTAATAGATTTGGGACTCAATAAGTTCCAATACTGTCCTCTTTATATTACACTTTAGGCATTTGTCGTTGTGCTCTGAAGAAATCGTCATCTTACGTTTCCTCTCTCGTTCCTTCTAGCCGAAATCCACCCTCAAATCGGACTTTGGGGACTCCCGCCCTCGGAGGAAAATAAAAGATCATACACAGATAAATAACAGTTTCATTTATCTTTCTTAACTATTCTGGCTTTCTCTTTTCTCTCCCCGGCTGGGTACCTCATATCTGCACTAATTACGTTAATTTACTGATATTTTCTTCTGCGCCTTTCTTTATACCCCAACTTCCTGCTGAGGGTTTTAAGAGCTTGGAAATCTTTCCTCTTACAGTCCACCTATCACCCCACACACCACATCTGTAATTCAGTCACTCTATGTGCGTGTTTAACTCTTGGTGAACCTTGTTCAATGTTATTTCCTTCTACCTTTTTAAGGCAGTGTTATCCAGTCAAAACTTTCCAAGAGTTAATGCCCCCTTCACTTCCCTCCAAAGGCCCAACCTTGTACTCAATCACCTTAGGGAGCCATGTTCCTCCAGGAATGCAGGAAAAGCCCAGTGTTGATCAGGTTGGCTGTCGGACTAGGAGGCCCTCTGCTTCAATGGCATGCCTCTCTGTAACCACTTCTGCTTGGAATAGTTTGGCTTTGTCTGCAGCCTGGGCCAACTGGTTCTGTCCTCTAGCGTCTTCCCACCTCATGTCTCATGCGGGTGTCTACCGGGGAGTACAGGTGCAGAAATGTGCCTCTTTTGACATGGTTAGCCCCAACTATTTGCCAGATGTCTGATGAAACTTTGAACTGTAAGTGCACCAGATCCCCAGTGCCAGATCGCACTCTCCAAAACTGTACCAGGATTCGCACAACTTCAGTTGCCCCTGTAAGTTCCAAATAAATGGTACCCCTGGTACCTAGGGCATGGGAACTGAAGAAGAGGCCTCTGGGACTGAAGCACCGATTGTGTCCCCCAGGGACCCCTCACCAAGGCCATGCACTCTGCCATTGCAGGCTGCATGTCTTGGTGCAGAGAAATCCGAGTAGTCGACATTGCACACAGTCCTATGTGCCATGCCTCCCATACACTACATGAGATATAGGTAAGTCACCCCTACTGCAGGCCTTTACCCTAAGGCAGGGTGCACAATATCCTTTGTGTAGGCATATCAGCATGAGCAGGTATGCCCCAACAATGCCCAGTCTATTCTGTGATGTTATAAATGAACAGGGAAGCCACAAGCAGTACATGGGCTGGATACTTATCAACACAGCTTTCCTAGCTCCATGATGGCTTCATTGATATATAAGGTGTTTGATACAAAACATCCTGTCTTAATAAATCCTCACTGATGCCAGTGATGGCTTTACTAACAACTTCACACAGGAGATACTTTTAGAGGTCCCCTGGCAACCTACTAAGCACTGGTATGGCTTCTGCCCTGCTACTACCAGACATGTTTCTAAGCTCATGGGGTGGGAGCCAGCATTCTCAGGGGACAAAGACAAAGCATTCTTCAGGACAGGATGGCCTTCCTGGGCAGGAAGCTTCAAAGGCAATGCTACCTTTGAAATCTGTTAGAATGCGGGGTCTCTGGTTGGCGCAGGTATGCACTTGCGACAAGCAGGGACCCTTTTCATCTAAGTCAGGGCGTAGGATTACCTCTTTAAAAATAACCCCTGCTCACCCTCTAGGTAACGTGGCGCGAGCAGTCAGGCTAGATTTCCAGAGGGCATTAGGTTAAGCATTCAAGATATCTCACACAATAATCACCACCCCACCACACAAAGACACAAGGCTGTATTTATATCAAAATAAAGTTCTTTATATAAAAGATTTCGTCAAGCAGGATGTCAAAATACAGTTCTTTCACTTAAATAAGGTTCCAGTTACTTTAAATGCTTTTAGGCAGTTCACAGTTCTTAAAATGGCACTTTTCTATTCAAAACAAGCTTCTTTGGGGTTCTGTGCACTTTCATAGCGTCTTCGGTACGCTTCGTACTAAGTTTTGGACGTCTCTTGCCGCTTCTCACGTGAGCACGCGTACTCGGGACGTGAACCGTACGGACCGTACCATCGTAGGTACATGTCGTACACGTTCGGTACGCCTCTTCCCAAACCTCACGCTTCTCGTGAGCAACGCACTATACTTTCAATGGGGGATGATTCGTACCTTTCCGGACCGCTTCGTGCAGTCGCTCCAAAGTTTGCTAAAGCGCACTCTTTACGCGTGAGCAGCGTAGCGGGTCTCAAGCATCAGTACGGCCCGAACCAAGCAACAGACGGGTCGTACCAACGCGTGCTGCACATAGTACCTTGAAATTCTTGTTGGGCAAAGGTCCTGGCGGCTCCAGAAGTCGGTGAGGGGTGTCCCACGTCGTGTTGCTGTCCCTGGAGGTCAGAGGATGGCGATTCGCTTCGTGGGGCACGTCTAGGCTTCCGGACACGCATCAGAGGGTAGAAGCAGGAGGGGCAGCTCTGGGGCAATTTCTTCAGCCCGTCGCGCTGCCAGCTTCACAGAGAGGACACACAGGGCTTCGTAGGTCCTTGCAGGGGCTTCCACGGCCAGGGGGGGTCGCAGAGGCTCGGCGCTCGGAGCCTTGTCAGTTTCTTATTTGCGTTGCGAGCTACGGCTCGGGGGGCAGATGCTTGCGGTGCTTGGACCAGGTAGACAGGTCTTTGCGGTGCTCGCAGTAGCCCCGGTGGCAGATGTCACGGTGCTCAGATGAGGGGCACACAGGTCCTCAGGGGTCAGCATCACAGGATCGCCTCCAGCAGCTTCTCCTCTTCTTGGGTAAGGTAGCGCCCACTGTTCCTGGGGCGCAGTTCAGGGGGCAAGTTCACCAGCAAGCCCTTGGAGATTGTTCAAAGCACAAGTTGATTCAAAAGTCTGTTCCTTTAGTCTTTTCCTCTCCTTCCAGCAGTCAGGCACCCACCGCAGGCCAGTCTCTCAGGCATAGAGACAGTACTCCTCCATGCAGCTTTTCCAGGTCCTTCTCCTTCAGGCAGAGTTTCTTCTTGGCGCAAACAGGATCTTATTTCTTATGAGCAGGGCTCCTTCTTTTATAGCACAATTCTTTTGTTCTTTGTCGCCAGGGGGCCTGGGCCTGGCTCAGTCCGGTTTTGGAGCACTTTGTTGTGGTGACTCTGCTCTTTCCTTTCAGCAGCAGGGCAGACACATCAGCCGCTCCACAGGGGGCGGAGCCGGCATTGTGGTGGCAGAGCACAGGTCTATTCAGAGTCAAAGGTGTACTCCTCCCACCCATCCTGGTGTAATCTCTCTACCCACCACCTGGCAGCCAGCCTGCCTCCTGGAATTCCCCAGCCCTGCTCCTTACTGTTACTAGGCAGAACACACACACACAGCAGAGGCGGACTGAAATGGCCAGGTCAGTAAATACTAACTTTCTAAAAGTAGTATTTACAAACACAGGATATTAAAATAAACTTTACTAAAATAAGTATTTTATTATTCTGAGTTCAGGCATACTAAACTTGACTTTCTACCATGCTCTCTGAGTCCACTGTGATTACAGCGTGTAGTAATTCCAGCAGCCCATTCTGGCCTATGGAGAGCAGGTAGCCTTCAATAGTGAAAAACTAAAATGGCTGTAATGCACTATTAAGACATGCCACACACATCAGGGCATGTCCTACCTTATGCCTACAATGCACCCTGCCCTTGGGCCTACCAGAGGGGTGACTAATATGTAGTTAAGGGAAGGTTTAGGGATTGGCAAGTAGGTGCACTTGCGCAATCAGCGCGACAGTACCAGACCGCGCGCAGGTTCTGCAATGGCAGACCCTAGACACATTTTACCAGGCCGCTTCTGTGGGTGGCACAACCAGTGCTGCAGTCCCACCAGCAGCATTTGCATGTACAAGCCCTGGCACTCCTGGTGCACTTTACTAGTGACTGATAGTAAACCAAATAGGCCAAACATGGACACCAATCAATGTATACATTTTACCATAGGGAGAGCATATGCACCTTAGCACTGATCAGCAGTGGTAAGGTGCCCGGAGTCATAAAACAGCCAACAACCGGTCAGAAAAAATATAGGAGGAAGGCAAAAAGTTTAGGGATGACCCTGCAAAAAGGGCCAAGTCCAACAAGTCTTAAGTCTGTCTTAAGACTGTCCTAAGTTTGTTTTGAGTGTGTCTTAAGACTGTCTTAAGTCTGTCTTAAGTCAAACTTAAGACAAAATCCTAACTTTACTACTGCTAAATGCCTTCTGTGAATACCAAAAGTAGTAGGACAGACTTAAGACAGACTTAAGACAGACTTAAGACAAACTTAAGACAGACTTAAGACAAACTTAGGACAGACTTTAGACAGACTTAAGACAAACTTAAGACAAACTTAGGACAGACTTAAGACAGACTTAAGACAAAATCCTAACTTTACTACTACTAAATGCCTTCTGTGAATACCAAAAGTAGTAAGTTTAGGATTTTGTCTTACGTTAGTTCTGTGAATCGGGCCCCTTGATATTAAGTGAAAAAACCTCTGAAATATTTATCATTTGGTCTGATTTACTCTCTCTTTATGTCTGTCAGTTTGTGACTGGAAGGTATTGAAAATACTGGCTTTGATACTTAATAGTGACATTAAGGCTGTCCAGACTTTGGATGTGAATTGACTCGGTCTGAAATGATGGTAGAGGGGAGACAATGTGAACAAAAAACTATTTCCTTCATGAAATATTTGGCCACTTCTTGTGAGGTTAGATGCAGAAGTAGAGGAATGAATTGTCCTCACTTGATAAACAGCTCAATTATGACCCAAAAGGCTTGAAGGATGTTAAATCAACAATAAAACTCATCGATTTGATTTTGTTGGCTGTTGAGGTGTGGGTAAACGTCATAACAATCCCATAACCTTCGGATGACTGTTATTGGACTGTGGACAAATAAATTGTGTGCAGTCAGACATATCTTTAAACAGATTCATGGAGAAGAGGCAAACAGAAGTTGTGACTTATTAGTTCTTCAGTGCATCTAACACCAGGACGACCAACCATAAGAGTATCAAGATGCCACCGTATTAGCTGATTCGGTAACAGTGTTGTATGAACTAAAGAGTTTATCTTGGTGAAAGAGAGGCCCAGCTCTTTTTTTTTTGGTGCATTGTTCTTGTACTCATTGTGTTGTGTAAATCGATTAAATCGCCATCCTTAAGTTATCAAGAAATGTATCTGGAATTGAAACTTTTTGTTAAGTTACTGAAAAGATGAGAGGTGGTTCAGTTTTCTAATTAATAGTACTATTTCTTGATAATGCATCTACTTTTCTATGTCGATTCCCTGAACGGAAATTGATTTGAAAACCTAAACTACTGAAAAATAACATACAGAGTACATGTTGACGGTTTTCACACCTCACAGATTTTCAAAACTCCAAATTTTTATGGATGGTCCATACGATTACTGATGCTAGGCTTCATCTACATAATGATATCTGTTGGACTTGGCCCTTTTTCCCTGAAATTTTTCGCTTTTAAGGGAAATCGCATGTTAAATAAATGCGAAGATTGAAGCTGTGTGATGGTGTACGCAGACTGAGTTTCCCCATTTTAAACATGTAACTTAAAATAGGATGCCATAGCTGTGTGGTTGCGCCGTTTGACTGAGCTGGGTTAACAGTCTAGTGGTTATTTCCCTGCAACCCCAGCTTTTGGAGGGAAGCCTGGCACCCAGGGTGCTCTACCCCTCCCCCTAGGCCAGTTAGAACCAGTTTCCCCAGACGCTTCTAGAAGCTTCTGGCACTGTCTGTTAGGTGGGGTGAGGGGCGTATAAAGGGCGGAGCTGGGCTGCCATGTGCTCAGTCAGAGGGTGGACCTGAGAGAGAGGGGACCTGCTGCCAGGGGTTACCGCCACATGGGCCTGTGTGCTGGGCCCTGAGCCTACCTACCCCCCTCTACTGTCCACAGGGCGAGGGAAAGCTATAGTTGGGGCAAAGCAGACCTGGAGAAACCTACGTAGGAGTTTTAGGCGGTAGGGCTTAGTCAGGGACCTATGCCGCTGGAAGTGACAGGGCTTAGGTGCTGCCTTTTAAGCTGAGTGAGGGATCCTGAACTAACCCACTGATCTGGCCCGGCGGGAGGAGAACCCAGGGATGACCTGCAGAGACTAATTAGTCCGTTTTCAGCCACCAACTCAACCCCCCCTTAAGACACCCTCAACCCAGGGCGCAGGAACCAGCATGCGCCTCGTGGGACTCTTACCGCAGGCCCTGCGCAAGGTGAGCGCTATAGTTGGTGGGGGCTATGCTGGAGTGACTGAGTCCTGCCTGCTACCTAGCGCTTGGAATGGATGGAGCTATGTGTGAAGCGCCCCGGAGAAAAGGAGCGCCGGCTGATGCTCTGGAGCTGAGGGGGCTGCCTGGCGCCAGTTAAGCGCTCTACTTCGTGGCCCAGTAGCGCTGTGAGAGGAGAAGAACTGGTCCACTTGCCAGAGTCGCGTGAGTGCCTCCTCGGAACGGTTGGGAACCGGCGGGAACCCACCCCGTGGTTCTGGCACCCTTGGAATTCTTTCAAACGGAGTGGGAGCCCACCCCACGATCCGCTGCAGAAGCGGGTGCCCACCCCGCGTGTGTGCGGTAACGTCGGAGGGAGCCTACCCCTCAGTGTGGGACAGAGATACTGCCGGAAATCACCGCCGCCGGCAGGGGTGCAGGCGAGGAGCGGGCCGCCGCGCTGCCTGCGGCGACCTGGAAACCCAAGCCTCACAGGGGGCGGGACCTACCGTCCCCATCCGGGAAGAAGAAGCCAGGCGGGAGCCTACCCCGCGCTGGCGCATTGCCCAGGAGGAGGTGGGGGCTCCCCGTGAGAAGAGGAGAGCCCCGAGTGCTGCCGGAGTCCGGGCGGGGCTCCCGCCTGTGAGGAGAGCCCCGCGTAGAAGTCCCGGGTCCCAGGAGGGGGCCCGGGTGAAGGACGAAGGAGCCGCCACCAGAGACGTCTGCAGCCTTGCGGAGGCTGCCTCGAAGTCCCGGGTCCCAGGAGGGAGCCCGGGTGAAGTTCAGTGAAGGCCGCCGGAGGAGCCCTGGTGAGTGGGGCCTGGGCTTGCTTGGTGGGGGTGTGTCGGGGCACATTGCCGGTGCCCACCCCTGGTGCCAGGAGCCTGGTGGTGGGCCTCCGGGGAGCATCGCGGACGCCAGGAGGGGCACCAGGAGTGCCGCATTGGTTCCCTGCACAGCTGCCCCGCCTGACAGCGGGCCGCTACAACAAAGGGGCCTGACTGACTTTGGAGCCCCAGAGTGTGGGACCTCAACGTGGCCCGTTCTGTTTACCGTTCTTTTCGGCTGCAACGTATGGGCCATCGTCAACTTCAGGAGTCCCGGAGTTGGGCTCCTGAGCTCCCGGTGGGGCCCTAACTTTAACAGTAGCTGGTGAGCCTCATTTGTGCACGACCACCACATTGGAGACAGTTGTAAGGTGACTCCGGCTTAGGTGTCTGTGGCCACAGCTAGGGCTGCGTCTGCCTGTTCTGATTTAGGTCAAGGTGACGCCTACAAATGTTTGTCTGCCTAACGGGTGGGGGGGTTGTGATTGATACCCCACGTCACGGATGCTAGATGCGTCGGGATGCCTAGGGGGGATGCTGAATGTTTTATCCCTTAGTACGTGTATTGCTGGTGTTCCGTATACAGGGCTGTACCTGAGCTGAAGTGGCTTATGCCCCGCCTGAGATGGTCTACACCTGATGGGAGCATCCCCTATGTTTCTATGCGCATATGTTTTATGCCTATGGAGAGGCCTCATGCTAGTTTTGCTTAATGTCATGCATAGGGCGAGGGTCTGCCTCATGTCGCATCTATGCCTCTGGCAATGCCAATGTGCATGTTTAAGGTTGATGCCTCCATGCCCAGGTGCATTTACGTAAAGTGAACGGTTAATGCTGATTTATGCTTAAATGCCATGTTTGGAAGCGCTATTGAAGTTGCTATGGGCAGCGCTATGCTTGAATGCCATGTTTTAAAGCGCTATTGAATTGCTATGTGCAGCGCTATGTTAAATGCCATGTTTTAACGCGCTATTGAATTGCTATGTGCAGCGCTATGTTAAACTGCCATATTTAAAGCGCTATGGATTTGCTATGTGCTGCGCGTTGATTCCATGCCAGGTTTTGATGTGTTAATGCTTTTGATCCTGATGTGGATCTAGATAAAACTGATTGGTTTTATCCAACCCACTGGTGTGGTGTCAATTATTGCGTGCGTTTCCTGTCTCAGTGGATGTGTGTGCTGTATGGTCACTTTACACGTAAGCCCCCGGTCCTACAATATCAATAACAGAATATAGCTTTTATGGCCGATAATTCTCAGTCATAACTGGTGCAGTGTCTTTCAGTTTCTGTTAAGATTCTAGGGTAGTAAGAGACTGGGTATGAAGCTTTCTTGTATTCCTCTTTTTGGAATAATCCATCCAGCTCAACCATACACAAAATTGACATTAAGATGTCTCAGAATAAGTGCAGTGATGACAACATTTTTAAGGGCTGAGAATGATTGTCCTTTTCTGCATCCCATCTAGAAGGCATACCTTTCTGAGCTGAGTGATTGATGCAATCAAGATGAAGAAAGGTGCAATAAACTGGTAGCTGAAGTTGGTAAAACCAACAAATGTGTGGACACCTTTTACAATCTTTTGTGTAGCCTTTGAACAACTGGTTGTATTTTTAAGTCATTAATACTAATTTTGTGTGCAGAAATGGAGCTTACCAGAAAAAAAGACTGATGTAACATTCAATTCACATTTTGAGAGTTTAGTATACAGCCTGTGCTGTCGTAACCTTTGCGAAATGTCTTTGGCATTCGGCTGATGTTCATGGAGACTGCCAGAAACTATTAGAATATCATCTAAGTAGACCACCATGTATTGAAACAACAAGTTTCTCAACACGTTGTTTATAAAATGCTGACGTACAACCGCGGCATTTCAAAGACCAAATGGTATTGCAAAGTACTCGCAGTGGTCATAATTTGCTATAGAATCTGGTGTCCATTTATCTCCTCGATGAGTACACACCAAGTTGTAGGCCCAAAGGCCATCAGATTTAGAAAAATATTGGGCACTGCATAGTTGACCTAAAAGAACAGAGATGAGGGGGAAAGGATTCCAGTTTTTGATAATAATGGCATTAAGCTCTTCCTAGTCGATGCATGGTCAGAGTTCTCCATTGGGCTTTAGAGCAAAAGATATTGGGACTCCTACTAGCGAGGTTGACTGTCGTATAAAACCTTTAGCTTAGTTTTCCTAATTACATTTCCTAAGTTAGTCTTCTTCCATTTGAGTAAGAGTGTAGGTCTGAGGCATGGATGCATCTTGTACCAAATCAACTGCAAAATCATATGGTCTATGAGGAGGTAACTAACCACCACCATTTTCACATTATCAAACTCGTTTTACTCAGTTGTCAGTGCTAATGACTCAGTTACCTCTGTATTAGTTATCATATAAGTCTTGGGTTTAAAACAGGTTTCTTGACAATGAGGCAAGGACAAGATAAATTGTTGCTTTTGCCCAATCTGTCTGTGGGTTGTGTTTCTGGAGTCAATAAGTTCCTAAGATGATTGTAAATATAGCACCATTGATGACATAAAAAATGATCTCTACCAGAAGGCGATTAAGTGACGCCGCATAAGAATGATAAACGAACCTTTCGGCCAGGAGAGAATCATTTTTATAAAAGTGTGCTTTGTTTTCAAGCTGGAATTACAGATATGATGTTGTGTTCGACCACGTCCTACAACTCAATGGCGAGCTTAGTGGTTTTCCAAGATCTGTGGACATATTTTACAAAAAGGGTAGTACTTATAGAGACATTCTCATGGTTCCCTCTCTTTATGAATTTGTTTCTTCCTGATTGACCCGATCTGCATTAACTCCTCCACCGCAGAGGAATAGGAGGCAGCCACTGGGGCGGACTTCTACATATATTTATAGGTCCACCGGAAAGTGTTTTGCTTTCTTTTCTCTTATTTAGTTGTTAATCAACTTGATTAAAACCCCCATGGCTGTTAATCGATTAAGAAGGTATCTTTAAATTCTTTGTGTAACCCATAGTAGAATGCAGCAGCTGCGCCTTCATCCACCCAGGTAGCTTCTTTCTGCATTCATTGAAAGTGAACAATATAGGTAATGAGTTGTGAATCTCGCTTTAAAGAAAGGAGCGCCATATGGGTTTTTTGGTTTAGTCTGGTGACCTCCACTGTTCGAAATAGACTCAAGAAGATGCCGCTTTGAAGCAGGTGATGGTCTTGTTTGAGTATCAGATGTAGCCAACGTCACAGCATCTACTCTAGTCGTAGCATGCGGCATGGTGCAGATTGATTCATAAAGGACAGATGGTTTTGCAGTAGAAAGGCTGAGAAAGTTCTCAGATCTCCTGTCCATTTTTTAGGAGGGGCAAAGCCGTGACTGAATGCTGGTCGGATTACAGTTGGTGATGATTCTATCCCAGGCTCTTGTGAATCAGAAGCAAATAGAGCGGAGCCCACTGAGAAGGATTGAGCGGCCCTGGTGAAGCTGCTGTTCCACTAACTGACTGAGTCTAACAGAACATTTCACTCAACTTTTGCCAATCCTTTAATTTCTGTAAATTCCAGATAGCTCTTCTGAAAGAGGAGAGGGATCGAAGCTGGTATATGTAGCCCGACAACTGTCCAGCCTCTGTATAATGGATGTAGACCTCTTGCTTCCCTGTGAGCCGCATTACAGGTGCTTAATGGTCCTAGGAGCGGGCAAAGAATTCCACTTTACCGACGGAATCGCAGAGTTTTGGTCACTCCGCACGGAGTGTGGAGCTCCGAAAAACTTTGCAAAGAGATGCTGAGCGGATTTTTTTCTCTTGTGCGGCTCACCAATGTTAGTTGACGACAGCAAGCCAGATAAATCGCGCGATAGGCCTCCTACAGGCAAGATTACTCAACACGGACAGTCACCGCACGTCATGACCACTCGCGTTGAGAAATCTGCTGGTCACGTTGAGGAAGCTGCTGCTAGAGCAGAATATCTATTTGAGCGGCAGAGAGAAGTTGCACCCTCCTGTGCGGTGCATGGTGCCGTTAGCAAATCAGCGCAAACTGCGCAACCTAATGCCTCCACTGCTTGAAGAACTCTGCGTTGTGCACGGACCTCTGCGAACTCTGCCCAGGCCTAAATAGCAACAGGAATCCAGGAGCAGACTTGGTGCGGTAGAGAACTGATATGCACAAGCATACAGGTTAAGAAGGATCTCATGAGAAGGGAACCAATGGAAGCAGCCAAGACAACAAAGTGCAATAAGGAGCAGGAGCCAAACGTGAAGTAGTACAAGCGCAGAGAAACATAAAATGCAGAATGCCAACAAATGTGTTCTTAGCTGTGCTGGGCAAACCACTCTCTCTTCACCCAGAAATGTTATCCTCTGCCATCGTGGAATGGGAGATCATCATAGGGTAAATAGACATAATATCGAAAAAAAAATATCGAGTAGCAAGAATATCGAGTTTTTAATATCGAATGGACAGAATATCGACTTGCAAAAATATAGTGGTGAAGAATATCGAAAAACAGGTAAGAAATATCGATTGCAATAATATAGTTGTTAAAAATATCGATTTTTTTATAGTGTGTTAAGTGTTAGTATATGTGTTAAAAGTATGTATTAATATTGGAATGTATGTTAGAATATTTTTAAATTATTGAATTTTATGTTTTTTTATTTTTTTGTAATTTAATTCCGTAGCGGGTTGTGGGTTTATAGGGGAGTAGGGTGGGAAGTAATTTAATTATAGTACATTAAATAATAATTTATAGGAATTATTAATTATTTTTAATTTAATTTTGCGTTTTACTTCTGTAGCGGGTTGTGGGTTTATAGGGGAATAGGGTGGGAAGTAATTTAATTATATATTATTAAATAATAATTTATAGGAATTATTAATTATTTTTAATTTAATTTTGCGTTTTATTTATGTAACGGGTTGTGGGTTTATAGGGGAATAGGGTGGGAAGTAATTTAATTGTTATTAGTTAATTATTAATTGGTATTGCAAATTAATTGGTTGTTGATTAATTATTAATTGGTAAATAATTAGTATTAATTGGTAATTAATTTGTATTAATTGTTTAATTGATAATTATGTTAATTGTATTCATTTAATATTTGTAGCGGGCAGTGTGTTTATAGGGGAATATGGTGGCAAATAATATAATTGTAAATAAATAATTATGTAATTTATTTGTGTATATTGTTAATTAATATATCTTTAATTTAATTTTGCATTTTACTTCTGTAGCGGGTTGTGGGTTTATAGGGGAATAGGGTGGGAAGTAATTTAATTGTTATTAGTTAATTATTAATTGGTATTGCAAATTAATTGTTTGTTGATTAATTATTAATTTGTAAATAATTAGTATTAATTGGTAATTAATTAGTATTAATAGGTAAATTGATAATTATGTTAATTGTATTCAATTAATATTTGTAGCGGGTATTGTGTTTATACGGGAATATGGAGGGAAGTAATATAATTGGGAAAAAAAAATTATTTAAATAATTTGTGTATATCCTTAATTAATATATTATAAATTAATTATTAATTGGTATTATTTGCATTTATTAATGTTTGTTATTGAAAAACAATTGTTTGTTAATTAATTATTAATTGTTAATTAATTAAACAAAAATGTATTGGTATTTAAAAATGATCAATTCTTGTGTGATTGGTAATTAATGGTAATACTTGTTTTTGTATTAATAATTAATTAATTTAAAAATAAAAATACATTTATTATTTTCTCTACTATTGCACTTACTTGAGTGGGAATAGTAATTTTTACCCCTACGCTATCCAATGCTTTCCCTATTATTGCACTCTCTGGAGTGTGAATAGTAATTTTTACCCTCCCGCTATCCAACGCTTTCCCTACTGTTGCACTCACTGGAGTGGGAATAGTAATTTTTACCCTCCCGCTATCCAACGCTTTCCCTACTGTTGCACTCACTGGAGTGGGAACATTAATTTTTACCCTCCCGCTATCCAACGCTTTCCCTACTGTTGCACTCTCTGGAGTGGGAATAGTAATTTTTACCCCTACGCTATCCAACGCTTTCCCTACTGTTGCACTCACTGGAGTGGGAATAGTAAATGTTACCCTCCCGCTATCCAACGTTTTCCCTACTGTTGCACTCTCTGGAGTGTGAATAGTAATTTTTAACCCTACGCTATCCAACGCTTTCCCTACTGTTGCACTCACTGGAGTGGGAATAGTAAATGTTACCCTCCCGCTATCCAACGCTTTCCCTACTGTTGCACTCTCTGGAGTGGGAATAGTAATTTTTACCCCTACGCTATCCAATGTTTTCCCTATTATTGCACTCTCTGGAGTGGGAATAGTAATTTTTACCCTCCCGCTATCCAACGCTTTCCCTACTGTTGCACTCTCTGGAGTGGGAATAGTCATTTTTACCCCTACGCTATCCAACGCTTTCCCTACTGTTGCACTCACTGGAGTGGGAATAGTAAATGTTACCCTCCCGCTATCCAACGCTTTCCCTACTGTTGCACTCTCTGGAGTGGGAATAGTAATTTTTACCCCTACGCTATCCAACGCTTTCCCTACTGTTGCACTCACTGGAGTGGGAATAGTAAATGTTACCCTCCCGCTATCCAACGCTTTCCCTACTGTTGCACTCACTGGAGTGGGAATAGTAAATGTTACCCTCCCGCTATCCAACGCTTTCCCTACTGTTGCACTCTCTGGAGTGGGAATAGTAATTTTTACCCCTACGCTATCCAACGCTTTCCCTACTGTTGCACTCACTGGAGTGGGAATAGTAAATGTTACCCTCCCGCTATCCAACGCTTTCCCTACTGTTGCACTCACTGGAGTGGGAATAGTAAATGTTACCCTCCCGCTATCCAACGCTTTCCCTACTGTTGCATTCTCTGGAGTGGGAATAGTAATTTTTACCCTCCCGCTATCCAACGCTTTCCCTACTATTGCACTTACTGGAGTGGTAATAGTAAATTTTACGCGCCCGCTATCCTACACAGAAAATATTGAATATTTTTAATTAATATCACTTTAAGATATATGTATTAATTTTTTTTTTTACTTACTTTAATTATTCATTAAGTTTACTGTTATTTAAGTATTTTTAAGTATGTGTCAGTTAATCATATGTATTATTTCATTTATTTAACATTACTTTTAAAACATTAAAAAAATTCGATATTTTGACTAACTATATTACTTACAACGATATTTTGGATTCGATATTTTTGTAATTTCCTGTTTGGAGATAGGACTTCGATATTTTGGCATTCTATATTTTGGCATCGATATTTTTGTAAGTCTATATTTTTGTAGTCGATATTATGTCAGTGATCCCATCATAGTGTACAATGGAAACAGGCAACCTGGTGGAATGGAAGAAAGCAAACCCCTTTGTCAACACCTCCTGTATCATCTCTACTGGGTTATGTTTCTACAGTCTCCATGTCTTCTTGCAGGTTTCTTGTACCTGTGAACCCTGAGATGCTCTTTGCCATTGGACTGTCCTCATGTCCTCCTCCTCTCCTTCCCGCTGCTGCCCTTCTATGTCTAACCTATCCTTTTACTTTATGCTCCTATCCCTTCAGTTCCTCCCCTGGCGTCTCCTTACCACCCATCCTCTCTTAGCCCTATCCTGGTGCCTTCTACATACAGCTCTGCACTTGGCCCTATCCTTCACTCCTCTCCCCCTGGCTCATGCTCACCACCCCTTTCCTCTGCCTTCGACCTCTGCTCTACCCTTTGGTACTCTCCTCCCTCCCTCCCCTCGTACAGCCCGCCCTTCCTCTTCTCCCGGCTCCTCCTCCCTCAACTCCTCTCCGTCCAGCCACCACCTCTCCTTCACCCTCCTCTCATACCCCAGGCCCATCCTGGCCTTTCTCCTGCAGCCTCACTGTCCCTAGGGCTCCCCCTGCTCCCTCCTCCATTGCCCCCTGCCCTCCTCCTCCTCTCCTCCTTCCTCCTCTCGTACCCCAGGCCCCTCCTGCCCTCCTGCCCTCTCCCTGTCCCTATGGCTCTCCCGCCTTGGATGTTCCGTGAATGCAGGGAGGCCGATTTTATCCGATAAGGTCGTTAAGAAACGTAAGAAGAAAGAAAACGTCTCCAAATTCAATATACCGGCGTCCTTTAAAGATTGAAGCTAAAGATAAGGACCTTAATCTACTAATATTGTGAGAGTCAAACTCCCAATGATTTTAAGTGGCCTTTATTCTCCTGTGATAAAGAACATAAATACGGTGGCTTTTGCGGAACAAAGACAAATACCTGATTATCATTAAGGCAATATAACTATTGGGCAAAAATTTCACTCAGGAAGGTCATCCTCCTATCAAAACTTTCTCAATTGAAAAGATGAGATTTGAAAAAAACGATTTTTAGTCCTGAAGAAGGTGGAAATATTACTAATAACACCGAAACGCTGCGTCGACTTTTAATCTTTGTGTTTTTAATGAACTGAATTATTCCCTTATATAACGGTTATAGAGTGTAACCCATTAGGGGAGGCATATGGATATATGGTTTTAATGTGTTTTGTTATGATTTTGTATGATTTGTAATAAATGATTATGTTTTAGGTAATTTGTTTCGTAAAGAGCCTTTCTAAGTGCAGATATTACACAGTGTTCTTAGTAGATCTTGACAGTGTGGAGAACAACAGTCCTCTGTGTATACTCTTGAGCTATTTTCGATAAGTTTTTAAATAGGGACACTTTGTGTATTTTTCTATTACATATACCCCATCCCTTTGTGTGGTGCACATTGGGGTAACTCCCCTCCTGTTTTTGAACCTATGGCTCTCTCCTCCATGTCCTCCTGCTCCCTCCTCCTCTTGTAACCCAGGCCCCTCCTAACCTCTCCCCTGCCAACTCGCCCTTCCTATGGCCCTCCGTAACCTTCCCCATGGCCTCCTGCCCTTCCCTCCTCTCGTACTTCAGGCCCATCCTGCCCTCCCTGTCCCTAGGGCTCCCCTTGCTTCCTCCTCCATGGCCTCCTGGCCCTCCCTCGTCCACCCTCCTCTCGTACCTCAGGTCTCTCCTGCCCTCTCCTCTGCCCCGGGGGCTGCTCCTGTTCCATCCTCCATGGACCCCTGTGCTTCTCTCTCTCCTCCTCCTCTTAACCACCCTCCTCTCGTACCCCAGGCCCCTCCTACCCTCTCCCCTGCTACCTCCCCCTCCCTATGCCCCCCTACTCTATGGCTTCCTGCCCTAACCTCCTCTGGTTACCCAGACCCCTCCTGCCCTCTCCTCTGCAGCATCCCCGTCCCTGGGTCTCCCCCTGTACCTCCTCTATGGCCTCCTGCCCTTCCCTCCTCCTCCTCCCTAAGCTCCTTTCCTCCATCCTCCTTTCATACCCCAGGCCCCTTCTGTCCTCTCCCCTGCAGCCACTCTGCCTCAATGGCTCCCTTCTCCATGGCCTCCTGCCCTGCCCTCCTCTCCACCACCCTCCTCTCGTACCCCAGGCCCCTCCTGCCCTCTCCCCTGCTGCCTCCTTGTCCCTTGGGCCCCCGGTGCTCCCTACTCCATGGCCTTCTTCCCTCTCCTCCTCTCGCACCCCAGGCCCCTCCTGCCCTCTCCCCTGCAGCCTCTCTATCCCTAGGGCTCCTCGTCCATGGCCTACTCCTCCTCTCATACCCCAGGCCTGTCCTGCCCTCCCCCATCCCTATGAATCCTCCTGCTCACACCTTCATGGCCTCCTGCTCTTCCCTCCTCCCTCTCTTCTAACTTCCTCTTGTAGCCCAGGCCCCTTCTGCTCCCTCCTCTGTAGCCTACTTCCCTTCCCTCCATCTCCTCCTCTGGTACCCCAGGCCTGTCATGCCCTCTCCCTCCTATGGTTCCTCCTTCTCCCTCCTCCGTAGGCTCCTGCCCTTCCCTCCTCCTCTCGTCCACCCTCCTGAAGTGACGGGGGTCGCAAACACTGGGTGGCTGCCTTGTGTGCCAACATGCGGCACTAAGGGGGGTCGCCCTCTTAGGAGGGTCCCCTTCGTGGACCCGGGGCAGCCCGCATTTCCTTGTCTCCTCTTCCTCTCGTACCCCAAGACCCTCCTGCCCTGCCGCCTCTCTGCCCCAGGGCTCCTCCTGCACCCTCCACCATAGCCTCCTGTCTTTCCCTCCTCCTCCTCCTTGTCCTCCTGCCCTCATCTCGACCCCCAGGCCCCTCCTGCCCTCCCCGTTGCTGGGGTTTCCCTGCTCCCTCCTCCATGGCCCCTTCCCTCCTCTACTTCCTCCTCTTATACCCCAGGGCCCTCCTGCCATCTCTCCCTTCCTAGGGGTCCCCCTGCTCCTCCTCCATGGCCTTCTGCCCTTCCCTCCTCCTCCTACATGTCCTCCTGCCCTCCCCTCCTCTAGTACCCCAGGTCCCTCATGCCCTCTTCCCTGTCATCTCTCCCTCCCTAGGGCTCCCCCTGTTCCTCCTCCATGGCCTCCTGCCCTTCCCTCCTCCACCCTCCTCATCCCAAGCCCCTCCTGCCCTCCCCATCCCTGGAGCTCCTGTCCTTCCCTCCTCCTTCTCCTCATCGTCCTACTGCCCTCCTCTCCTACCCCAGGCCCCTCCTACCCTCATCGTCCCTTGGACTCCCCCTGCTCCTCCTCCATGGCCTCCTGCCCTTCCCTCCTCTCCTTCCTCCTCTTGAACCCCAAGCCCCTCCTGCCCTCTTCCCTGCCACCACTCCCTCCCTAGGGCTCCCCCTCCATGGCCTCCTGCCCTTCACTCCTCTTCTCCTCCTCCCTCCTCTCTTACCCCACGCCTCCTCTGCCCTCTCTCTCCCTCCCTCACTAGGGTTCCTTCTGCTCCCCCCCTCCATGGCCTCCTGCCCTTTCCTCTTCCTCTCTTCCACCCTCCTCGGTACCCCAGGCCTCTCCTACCATCCCTTGGACTTCCCCTTTTCCTCCTCCCTGGCTGCATGCATGCCCTTCCCCCCTCCTCTCTTCCACCCTCGGTTGTATGACATAATTTCGAAACACAAAAAATCGACCTACAAAAATATCGCAACTAAAATATCGTGGTCAAGAATATCGACATCCTATCTACAACATGGTAAGTACAAAAATATCGATAATTTAATATCGATGTCAAAAATATCGTAATTCAAAAATATAGTTTTTTTTAAACTTTAAAAATATATGTAAAATAAACCAAATAATACTTATAAATCCAAGAAACATAATTAAATATATTTTATAAT
Organism: Triturus cristatus; assembly: GCF_964204655.1. Lineage (NCBI taxonomy): Eukaryota > Metazoa > Chordata > Amphibia > Caudata > Salamandridae > Triturus > Triturus cristatus. The sequence continues at coordinate 10,061,529 of NC_140592.1, read as the reverse complement.
ATGTAAAATTTATAATAAATATATATAATTAAATAAAACTTTAATTAAACATATATATAATATATAATATATACACTTACGTAAGGATTACTTTTAATAATAATTTCTGTAACGTATAAATTATTAAATATTTATTTAAATTACCAATACATCTATACACATAAAACAATAACATTAATAAATATTAAATAATTACATATAGCAAATAATAATCAATATTTTTAATTTGAATATTTTTTATTATTAATTATATATTACAATAGCTAAAATATTACAAAACATATTAAATATCAGACACAATAAAACTACTAGTCCAACTACAACAAAAACAACAGTAAGGAAAATGTTGGATAGCGTAGGGGTAAAAATAACTATTCCAACTCCCGACAGTGCAACAGTAGGGAAAACATTGGATAGCGTAGGGGTAAAAATTACTATTCCAACTCCAAAGAGTGCAACAGTAGGGAAAGCGTTGGATAGCGTAGGGGTAAAAATTACTATTCCAACTCCAGAGAGTGCAATAGTAGGGAAAGTGTTGGATAGCGTAAGGGTAAAAATTACTATTCCCACTCCAGAGAGTGCAATAGTAGGGAAAGTGTTGGATAGCGTAAGGGTAAAAATTACTATTCCCACTCCAGACAGTGCAACAGTAGGGAAAACGTTGGATAGAGTAGGGGTACAAATAACTATTCCAACTCCAAAGAGTGCAACAGTAGGGAAAACGTTGGATAGCGTAGGGGTAAAAATTACTATTCCAACTCCAGAGAGTGCAATAGTAGGGAAAGTGTTGGATAGCGTAAGGGTAAAATGTACTACTCCAGAGAGTGCAATAGTAGGAAAGTGTTGGATAGCGTAAGGGTAAAAATTACTATTCCCACTCCAGACAGTGCAACAGTAGAGAAAACGTTGGATAGCGTAGGGGTAAAAATAACTATTCCAACTCCAAAGAATGCAACAGTAGGGAAAACGTTGGATAGCGTAGGGGTAAAAATTACTATTCCAACTCCAGAGAGTGCAATAGTAGGGAAAGTGTTGGATAGCGTAAGGGTAAAATTTACTATTCCCACTCCAGAGAATGCAATAGTAGGGAAAGTGTTGGATAGCGTAAGGGTAAAAATTACTCTTCCCACTCCAGACAGTGCAACAGTAGAGAAAAGGTTGGATAGCGTAGGGGTAAAAATTACTATTCCAACTCCAAAGAGTGCAACAGTAGGGAAAGCGCTGGATAGCGTAGGGTTAAAAATTACTATTCCAACTCCAGAGAGTGCAACAGTAGGGAAAGCGCTGGATAGCGTAGGGGTAAAAATTACTATTCCCACTCCAGATAGTAAAACAGTTGGGAAAGCACTAGATAGCACCGTGATTCTATGAACATTATAACCAAATCTATAATTTCTTATAAAAAAAATTGCATGTTAACAATGTATTTTAAAAATAATTATTATTAAATACCAATTATGTAAAATAAATATTTCAATAAATAACATTAAATTACATCCCAGACTATTCCCCCTTTAACACACAACACACTACACATACAAAATACACAATAGATTTAAATATCAATGTATCTCTTATTTACAATTAATAATACATTCTTTATAATTAATATAGTTATTAATTGACTAATTAATACATATTAACTACAAAATTACAAATATTCACCTATTAATTATTAATTAACAATACATTAATTAGCAATAACAACAAATAAAATAAAATAATAAATTATTTATATTTACTATATTTAACTAACTAATAACAAATAATTAATAATAATTAGAAATAAATAAAAAATATCATTATTTATTTTATTTTAATTACATCCCACCCTATTCCCCTATAAACCCACAACCCACTACACATAAAAATTCACATAATTATTTTAATTAGCAATTAATCACTTAATAAAATTAAATCACCAATTAATTACTAATTAACAATTAATTAATTAACAATAAAAATAAATAAATATTAATAATAAACTAATTATAATGTATATAATTAACCAATTAATAAAATAATTTTACTATTAATAATTAATTAACAATTAATTAATCAATTAATATTATTAATTACCAATTATTAATTAATTACCAATTAATTAATCATAAATACCAATTAAACAATACATATTAATTCATTAATTATAATTAAATTACTTCCCACCCTATTCCCCTATAAACCCACAACCCGCTCTGATACTAAAACGCTAAATTAAATTTAAAATAATTATTAATCTCTAAACATTTATTTTTAAATGTATTAAAATCCATTACAATAATCTTTAACATACAAATAAAATACATATTAAATTACATTACACTAAATAAATATCGATATTATTGATATCGAAATTTTTGCTTACGATATTACTTACATCGATATTAATTACTTCGATATTATTAACTTCGATATTACTTACCTTGGGATCGATATTCTGTCCATCGATATTCTTGACTTCGATATTCTGTACCTACGATATTAAAAACACGATATTATTGTAGGTCGAAATTTAAAACTCGATATTTTGGCTAAACACCTCCACCCTCATCTCTTACTACAGGCCTCCCCTGCCCTCCCTCTCCCTCACTAGGGTTCCTCCTGCTCCTCCTCCATGGCCTCCTGCCCTTCCCTCCTCCTTTCCTCCTCTCGTACCCCAGGCCTTTCCTGCCCTCCCCTGTCACCTCTTGCACCCTAGGATTCCTTTTTCTCCTCCTCCATGGCCTCCTGCCCTTCCCTTCTCCTGTACCCCAGGCCCCTCCTTCCCTCCCCTCGGGCCCCCCTGCTCCTCCTCCATGTCCTCCTGCCCTGCCCTCTTCTCGTACCCCAGGCCCCTCCTACCCTCCCCGTCCCTTGGACTGTCCCTACTCCTCCTCCATGGCCGCATGCCCTTCCCTCCTCCTCTGTTTAGGACCCCCCTCACGTACCCCAGGCCCCTCCTGTCCTCGCTGTTCCTGGGGCTCTGAGGAACTTCGATTTTCGATCACGATCGAATCGACCCGCCATTTTGTGACCCGCCGCCATTTTGTGTTGCCATCACTCAGGCAGCACGGCGAACGAAGTCTATTCTGCTTTTCCCGTAGTTTGGTGTCGAAATACGTCCTCGGCCTTTATTTGCGAAGCTGGTGTTTGGAATAGCCGAGTACACTAATCCTTGTCTGGCTTTCCTAATCCCTGTTTCAACTATCTGTAGGCTCACACCATTCTTTCCTGATCATATCTTATCAACTGGCCTTCACTGTCTCCTGCTAGCATTCTCTTGTTTCACGACTGTCCTCCAATACATACAAACGTATCTCTCCACCTGCAAGTTAGTTATGACTCTGTTAATCTATCAGTTTGAGGGTGGGGTGACGAACACCATTGGAGGAGAGGTCTCTTCGAGTCATCTGATATTTCTGTTTTCGAACCTTTCTTATTGGTTTCGCTTTGTTTTTCCACTTACCCTATTGGCTCTTTTCTTCTATGCTTGGGAGTGTGTCTCGTTAATAATTATGTATTGTATAGTATTTAATCTGATGCGCCACAGAGTGAAGTGGCAGTCTCCTGAGAACCTACTTTGTGTACTTCTAGGATAACTGTACTAGCTGCAGCTAAATAAATCCAATCTTCTAACGCCGACAGAGTGTCCCGTGTCTCCGTGTAACGAAGCAGGTGAACTCCGAGGACAGAGGGCATACCCTGCGCCGCCAGGCCCAAAAGGTTCTGGTTCTTCAATTGGCGCCCACTGTGGGGCGGCTTCAGTGGTACCGGTTCTGCTCGAAGGTCGTGAGGAACCCCGCAAGAAAATTCCGGAGGGTTCGCGAGCCACACTAAGCGACCCCTGTATGTCGAAAGTGGTCCGAAGGTCTTTTGCAGCGCGGTTACTCCTTCCTGACGGCTACTGACGACCGCTGCCCTGACTGCCGCCCTGCTTTGGCCCATTCCTATGATGATGTATGGTAAGGCGAGACGATAGACGGGCCTCTGTTGGTGGAAGAAGATGTCCTTAGTTAAGTATTTTCGTGGGTCGCGCCCACAATTTGGTTCTTTGTTTGATGTCCTTAGGTTTCTTAGATTTAGTTTTTGCAAAGGCTAAAGCCGAGGGTAAGTGCATTTGTACTGCGTAAACTGAGTTTTACTCCCTTGAAGTCTGTGAACAGTCCAGAAGACATTTCGAAATGCCTGGTCTGACTAAATTTGGAAGAATGTGTTGTCTTGGTTGTAATAGGGACTCCCGACTTGAGGACTCTTGTCCGATTCCTTCGGTTGGAACTCCCACATATGAGCTCTATTCGAAACATGGTATCGGCCCCATTGCCTTTAACGAGACATGGACTCGATACACGAAGAAAGATGGTGTTCTCAAATGGCCAGAAAATGGTAGTTTTGACCCTGATGTGTTAGACAATTTGGAAGCAGTATTATTCAAAAGAAAAGCCCGGCCGGCAATGTTTGACTCTTTCCGCCTTTGGCGTAAGGAAGCCAAACAGAAAGAAATTAAACAAGCAAAACGAGATAGGAAAGCACAGGGTATGACAATTATACAGGCTGCCCAACAGTTCAAAAATGATGAAATTGACAAAGCGACTGAAATTTCAGAAAGACAACATCGCATGGCGATAGATAAATGCTATCCGGTGTTGCCTGTTTCTCCTTCTGATAATAAGAAAGATATAGAAGAGGATCCCCTAATGTCTCATTTATTAAGGTTGCCTCCACCCTATGCGCAAAATGCCAATGTACCTCAGCCGTTACAGCCTGCTCAGCTGCTGGTGGTACCTCCGCCGGTTCCGGCTCTTCAGCATTTGCCTCCTCCAGTATTACCGCCCTTACCGGTTTTACCATTAGTCTCAACTTCTTTGCCTTCATCTCCTGATCTTAGCTCTCCTTTGCCTTCTGCTCCTCCTGCAATTTCCAGTCCTTCTCCTGTTAGTTCTCCTAATACTCTGTCTCCAGTTCTAATGTCAAATTCACCGTCTGTGCGTAAGCGTCTCACAGATTCTGTCACTAGTATTCTATCTCCTTTTTTTGGAGCTTTTAATGTGTCTCCGGCTTTTGCTCGAAGACAATCTCGTAGTCAGTTTCCAGATTTTGAGGAACGAGAGAAGCTAGACTCTCTTGCACGAAGATGGATCAAGAAGGGTCCACAATAAAGTGTGCTTGATATTATGCCTACCTTTTTGTAATGGAATGCGCCTACGCAGAGATATGTTTTTAATGTAATGTGCGACATTCTCATTAAAGAATGGGAAGATGTGAGTTCGAGTCCGATCTCACAAGATCTGTTAGATGTTCAAGCTGATTTTGAAAAAGGACTTATTGTAGGTTCCAAAGTCGAGGAAGCTGTAAGGACACTTATCTCTCATAGATCCTTATTGTTTTCTCAGATTTTTCTTGATTCCGATCCGTCGGTTAAACTAACGTTGAAAAATTATCCTATGAGAGAGGTTCCTCCAGTATGGAAGGAAGAGGTTCCAGCAGCAGGTGCTAATCCAGCTATTCCTGCTCATTTCCAGTGTATATGGGTACATGTGCCATGGAAGAGATCTGAAGTTTTAGCTCTTAAACAGACTCTACCAGATCCTCGTAAGAACCCTGTAGGTTATTACAAAGAATTATCGCAGACAATCGATGCTTGCATTATGAACCTAGCAGATATCGATATGTTGATGGGTAATGTCGTCCCACAGACAATATGGGCTAAGATTCGTAGAGAGGATCACGCACAGGAATTAGGTGCTACTTGGAATGTTATAGCTGATACAGCTAGAGATCAAGTGGTGGCGCAAAGCCTGATGCTTTGATCTCGGAACTTCCTGGTAGAATCATTACGTTAATGAAAACTATGATGCCTGCACTGAGAGTTAATTGGGATAAGCTAGCAGCATGCAAACAAAAGAAAGATGAAAGTGTCTCTGACTTCTTTACTCGTTTTGAGGAGACATTTATCGATCACAGTGGTCAGGACATGGCTACCGAGAGTGGACAGCGATTATTCGTGGACAAATTTGTATTCAATTTGCTTCCCGAGCTGTGACACAAATTAAAAGATTCAGAGAGTTCTTGGGCTGTTTCTTCTTCTGCTCAGATATTGGCTATTGCACAATATTATGAGAATAGGGATAAAGAAGAAAAAGAAAAGCAAGAGAAAAAGACAAAAGATTTAAAAACGAAGGTTCTCTTGCAGCAAGCTTATCCTCCACGTTATGTTCAGCCTCAGACTCAGCAGCCACCGCAGTTTCAGAAGTTGTATCAGAAACCTGAGCCATACATTCCGCGACCTTTGTTAGGTCCTAATCAATGTGCCTATTGTAGAGAAGAAGGTCATTTTAAGAGTAGTTGTCCTGTTTTATTGCAGCGCAATGGAGCGTTATCTGCTCCACGAGGTCGTGCTGGCCTCCAGTCAGCAAACAGAGGTAGAGGTCGAGGTGCGTTAGCTCAAGAACAGCGTGTCCTTCCTTCTCCTAATTCCATGAACTACTTTGATCAGCAGAATGTGAGATCTACTCAGTATTATAATGAAGACCATTATGTTGAAGGCGAGAATGAGAGTCTTCATGCCAACTAGGACAGCCATGGACAAAGTAGAGGAGTTGTGCCAATCCCAGTAGATCAAAAAGGTCCTTATGTTAATGTCACTACAACGGGTGTATCAGAGCCATTTCTTCTAGATACTGGAGCAATGAGAAGTTCTATCATTCATTCTAAACTCCCTGGGGCACCTTTGTCTGGCTTAACAAAGGTTTCCGTAGGAATCTCTGGCGCCCCTGTTCGCAATCCGGTTTCATGTCCTTTGCCTATTTCAGTTGGTCCTTATGATTTGGAAGCTCCACTTCTGTTGACGAATGATTGCGATGAGAATCTGTTGGGTCTAGACCTATTGAAAAGAATGCATGCTACAATATATTGTTCTCCTTCTGGCGTACATCTCACTCTAGGTCAGAAGTTGATCTCCCCAATGTATCTGTCCAAAGATCAGTTTCCTCCTGAGTTGCTTTCTCTTCCAACAGCACTTTGGGCCACGGGTCCGAACGATGTGGGTTGTCTTGAGATACCGCCTTATGTTGTCACTCTCAAGCCCAATGTTGAATTACCACGTATCCCACAATATAGAATTTCTGCTGAAGGTGAAAGAGCGCTTTTGGAAATCATTCATGACCTAATTCGGAAGGATGTGGTTGAAGAAACGAGAGGTAACACATGCAATAGTCCTATTCTTCCTGTTCTTAAACGTACTGATCCTTCTCAGCCTCCTGTATACCGGTTTGTGATTGATCTGCGAGAAGTAAACAAAATTGTGATTCCACAATTTCCTGTTGTTCCAGATATCACTGCTTTGTTGACAATGATACCTTCCACAGCGACTTGGTTCTCTGTTATCGATCTAAAGAATGCCTCCTTCTTCAGTATTCCTATTGCAGAAGAGAGTAGGGACATTTTTGGTTTTTCTCTTGGATGCCGAAGCTTCCGATTTAAGCGCGCACCCCAAGGCTATTGTGAAAGTCCCTCCATTTATAGCCAAGCTTTGAAATGTCATCTTGATACTTTTCACTTGCCGATTGGTGCTGCCCTTATTCAATACATGGACGACTTATTAGTCGCCGCCGATACAAAAGATATCTGCAAAGATGTCACTGTTGCATTGTTACGCCACTTGTTTAAGCTGAATCACAAGGTTTCACCTTCCAAACTACAGTATGTTTGTCAGGAGGTTATCTACTTGGGTCATCTCCTATCAAAGGAGGGACGACGATTGACACCAGAACGAATTCAAGCGATTGCACGAATGTCTGTACCATCCACACAAAGGGAAGTACGTGCCTTTCTGGGTATCACTTCTTATTGTAGACAGTGGATCCCTAACTTCTCTTTGATCGCCAAACCTATGTTGGCACTCACTTTAACATATACGCCTCAGCCCCTTCCATGGACTGATTGGTGCCAAAAGAGTTTCACTGACTTACGTACTGCTCTCTGTTCTGCTCCTGTACTAGGCACCCCAGATTACACTAAGCCTTTTACGCTGCATGTTCACGAGAGAGAAGGTTGTGCGTTGTCAGTCTTGACACAGCAATTTGGAGACAGACAGCGGCCATGTGCTTATTTTTCGGCTACATTAGATCCCGTAGCTAAAGCACTGCCTAGTTGTCTCAAAGCCACAGCAGCCGCAGCAATTTCTATCCGACAGTCTGCTGGAATGGTGTTAGATAACACTCTCATTGTCATGGTGCCGCATCCAGTGGATACTTTGCTGAACAGAACAAAGACACAGCATCTTACGAGTGCACGTCTAACTGGTTACGAGTTGACGCTATTGGCTAGTCACGTACACATCAAACGATGCAATACCTTGAATCCAGCTACTTTGTTGCCCCTTCCAAATGAGGAGAGTGTTGAGGATCAGCATGATTGTTTCTTCCGTACTGAGGAAGAGACAAAAGGAAGAATTGACCTGAGAGACACCATTAGAGAATCCGGATGGAACTCTATGGGTAGATGGTTCTTGTTTTAAGATGCCTCATGGAGATACGGTTTCAGCCTATGCTGTAACTACCTTACATACAATTGTGGAAACTGCACGCATTAGACACAATTCAGCGCAAGCAGCAGAGTTGATAGCACTGACGAGAGCTTGTGTATTATCGAAAGGGAAAAGAGTGAACGTGTACACTGACAGTCAGTATGCCTTTGGTGTAGCGTTCAGTTTTGGGAGTCTCTGGAAGGAAAGGGGATTCCTAACTTCACATGGCACCAAAATACAGCATGGTCAGTTAGTGACTGATCTCCTTGAGTCGCTTGTTTTACCCATCCAAATAGCGATAGTGAAGTGTAGTGCACACAAGAAGATTACGGATGATGTTGGACGAGGAAATGCATTTGCTGATGAAATAGCAATGAAAACAGCGAGAGATTCAACGAGTCGAATGTATATGGCAGGTCCTGCAAATTGGGTCAGAGAGAGAGGAATGTGTGAGAATACAGTGGAAAGCGTGAAAGCGATTCAGAAAGAGAGTTGAGCAAGTGGAGAGAAAGTACGGGAATGTTAGATGAGATGGGTTGTTGGGTAGAATTATCCGAACATCAACGTTGGTTGTTACCAGATGCTTATGTACTTCCAGTGGTTACTATGGCTCATGGTCCAGCTCACCTGAGTGCAAAAGGCATTTGTAAACTTTTGGCCCCAGTGTGGCAAAACGAGAACATCCCAAAATGTGCAGACAATGTAGTAAAGCATTGTATTGTTTGTCTGATGTACAATCCAGGAAAGGGAACCCCAACTCCAGCAGGTCACTTTGCTCCTCCGACATACCCATTTGAAGTATTGCAAATCGATTACATTCACATGGATCGATGCAACAACCTCAAATATGTTCTGGTGGTAGTATGTGCCTTTTCAAGGTGGATAGAAGCATACCCTTTTAAAGATAATACAGCTTTGTCTACAGCTAAAATCCTACTAAAAGAGTTCTTTCCCAGGTTTGGTTTGCCACGCATTGTCTGGAGTGACAATGGGAGCGAATTTGTTGGCCAAGTCATGCAGAAAGTTTGTGCAGGTCTTGGAATCAAGCAAAAGTTCCACGCGGCAAATCATCCACAGTCAGCGGGTTTAGTAGAATGTTACAATGGAACTTTGAAGTTAGCAACAATTCAAGCAAATACGGGACTTAATTGGCCTGATGCTTTGCCGTTAGCTCTGCTATCCACCAGAACTGCAGTACACTCTCGTTTGGGACTTAGCCCTTACGAAGTGGTGTTTGGCCGTCCGGCCAACGTATGGGGAATACCCCGCCCTAAAAAATTCTCAGACTTGCCCTATCCAATGTTGATTGACTATCTGCATGACCTTACAACTAAATTACGTGTTCTTCATCAACAGGTTCAGAGTGCTCTGCCGGAGGCCTCCACAGACCCGGGTCATTCCATCCGACCAGGTGACTGGGTCTGTGTGAAGAATTTTCAAAAGTCGAACAATCTGCAGCCCAGGTGGCGTGAGCCTCGAGTGGTATTACTGACCACGAGAACAGCCGTCAAAGTTGAAGGAAAAAAGAATTGGATTCACGGTGTGCATTGCAAGAAAGTACCTTTGCCTTTGCCTTTTGATCAGTGGGTTCGTAGAGGGATTGGTGACTGTGAAGGCGAAACAGTTCCACGATTTGTACCCTTTAGCGATGCACACCTGAATGGGACATTGTCTGAGAAAGAGGACGACGACATTTTACAAGAAGCAATTCCATCGCATCGTCGCTTGAATACGACTGAACCAAGAACATTGTTTCGAGATCAGAGTGTTCCGGGGAAGGAACGTTATAACCTTAGGCCCAGACAAAAGAACAATTGAGACTTTCTCCTCCCTTGTGTAGTGTTCTGTTTAGGTTGCAGGGTCACGGTAGGAGTCTAGGTCACGACCTGAGTAGTGACAATAGGTCTGCAGGATCCTCAGTGTCATAGGACGGTAGAGCATCGTGACTTCAGTGATTGAGGAAGATTGCCGTGAGCATCCACTAGTGAAAATGGAAACTACACCAAGTAATAAAGAGAGAAAAGATGGAGGGAAGAAAGCATCTTGTAAAATAATGTACAGTCATTTTAGTATAACTTTATGTGTTTTAATATCATTGTGTATTGCCATGGCGATTATTGGTTGGATAATTTATGTTTTGCAGCCAAGAAACACCTCCCCTTCTTCCTCTTTGCCCTCTTCTACTATCTCTCCACACCTCTTTCATACTTTCCCTTCACATGAACTTGTCAGAAGAACCGAGTATTACAACAATTCCTTTGTCCAACTATTACACCAGCATCAATTAGTGGTTAACACAACTGATTGTTGGGTATGTGGTCTTATGCCCCATACCACCGAGAAAGGAATACCATATCTAGTTCTCCCTTTCTCTTATGAGGGTTCTGCTTGGGCATTCTTCGTCATTTTCTCCAATGCTTATCAAAGTAAATTCAGGCGGTCTGTTACTTCACAAATTAATTATCCGGATTTTAGTCATAGTTCCTTGATTAAGGGTATGGTAGTTATGGCTAAAATCATGGAGAACAGCAACATTTCCATCGACGAACGAAAAGCATACACCAATTGGAACGTCACCCAATACATGTCGAGTCTTAATAGTAAAGTGGGAAAGGGAAAGTCTTCGCCAATCTGGACTATACCTCATCAAGGCAACTTCTGTTTAAAAATAAATGATCGCTCTTCGGACACTGCACCAAAAAGTAACTGCTCCTACACGTACATTTATTCCTCTCCAAACTCGCCTCCTCTAGTACCGTCTCAAGGCACCTATTTCATTTGCTATGATAGAGCTTATACTTGGTTACCAACGGGTTTCTCTGGTACTTGCTACATAGCCTTCCTTCTTCCTCCTACTTATACTGCTTCTGCCAATTATCACCGAACCCGTTTCAGCCGAGGAATTATTGACTCAAAAGACACCGCGGGACAAGAGGGAGGAGATTTCCTTAAAGGTTTTCTTCCCTTCTGGGGTCCAATGGCTAACAGCAGAAATATAAGGCAACTGGTCCGTGTCGTAGAGACTACAATAGACATCACTGTAGGAGCCTTAAGTAATTTCACGGCAGAACTACAGGCGGATCGTCATATGACCTTACAAAACCGAGTTGCCTTAGACTTTATTCTTGCCGATCGTGGTGGAGTGTGTAAATTGATCGGGTCAAGCTACTGTATTTTCATTCCTAATGACGCTCCGACAGTATACCAAGCTATCTCCAAATTGCACATAATCTCCGAGTCTATTCATCAGGACGAAGGAGATTGGCCTTTAACGGAATGGTTTTGGGGACTACTGTCCAAATGGGGTTGGAAAGCATTGACATTCCTTGGAATAATCTTGACCATTGTATTTTCTTGCTGCCTCTGTATGCACTGTGGTCCCGCTATCTGTGATCTTTGTGCTACTCTGTACATCCCGAAACCCAAACCACAGGTAATGGAAAACATAAGAATGATGTTACAGCAACAGCTCGATGATCTCATGGCTATTGATGTGGACTCAGATTAACGTGAGTCTATCTTGCCTGAGTTCTGGCAAAAGGAGGGTCTGAGGAACTTCGATTTTCGATCACGATCGAATCGACCCGCCATTTTGAGACCCGCCGCCATTTTGTGTTGCCATCACTCAGGCAGCACGGCGAACGAAGTCTATTCTGCTTTTCCCGTAGTTTGGTGTCGAAATACGTCCTCGGCCTTTATTTGCGAAGCTGGTGTTTGGAATAGCCGAGTACGCTAATCCTTGTCTGGCTTTCCTAATCCTTGTTTCAACTATCTGTTGGCTCACACCATTCTTTCCTGATCATATCTTATCAACTGGCCTTCACTGTCTCCTGCTAGCATTCTCTTGTTTCACAACTGTCCTCCAATACACACAAACGTATCTCTCCACCTGCAAGTTAGTTATGACTATCAGCTTGAGGGTGGGGTGACGAACACCATTGGAGGAGAGGTCTCTTCGAGTCATCTGATATTTCTGCTTTCGAACCTTTCTTATTGGTTCCACTTTGTTTTTCCACTTACCCTATTGGCTCTTTTCTTCTATGCTTGGGAGTGTGTCTCGTTAATAATTATGTAGTGTATAGTATTTAATCTGATGCGCCACAGAGTGAAGTGGCAGTCTCCTGAGAACCTACTTTGTGTACTTCTAGGATAACTGTACTAGCTGCAGCTAAATAAATCCAATCTTCTAACACCGACAGAGTGTCCCGTGTCTCTGTGTAACGAAGCAGGTGAACTCCGAGGACAGAGGGCGTACCCTGCGCCGCCAGGCCCAAAAGGTTCTGGTTCTCCAGCTCCTCCTCCATGGCCTCCTGCCCTTTCCTCCTCCCATAACCCAGGTCCCTACTGACCTACCCGTCCCTTGGACTGCCCCTCCTCCTCCTCCATGTCCTCCTGCCCTCCTCTCCTACCCCAGGCCCCTCCTACCCTCACGTCCCTTTATTATTTATTTATTTATGCGTTTTTATATAGCGCAGACTTTACCCGAAGGTGCCAGAGCGCTTCACAATTAGAACAGTAATGATACATGAGGAGAAAATTACAACTGAGCATGTTACAAAAGCAAATGTTACGTTACATAAGGCAATAGTGACAATTGTGCATGTATCAAGAGCAAACAAAATACAAGAGGTAGCAAACGATACGTTACAAGAGGAAAAGTGACGTGTGCATGTTACAAAAGAGTACAAAATACAAGTAGAAGTATAATACTGCAATAAATGGCAGACACTGTCCCTGGGGCTACTCCTCCATGTCCTCCTGCCCTCCTCTCCTACCCCAGGCCTCTCCTACCCTCACCGTCCCTTGGACTCCCCATGCTCCTTCTCCATGGCCTCCTGCCCTTCCCTCTTCTTCCTCCTCCTGAACCCCAGGCCCCTCCTGACCTCTTCCCTGCCACCTCTCCCTCCCTAGGGCTCCCCCTCCATGGCCTCCTGCCCTTCACTCCTCTTCTCCTCCACCCTCTTCTCTTACCCCAGGCCTCCTCTGCCCTCTCTCTCCCTCCTGCTCCCCCTTCCACCCTCCTCGGTACCCCAGGCCCCTTCTACCATCCCTTGGACTTCCCCTGCTCCACCTCCCTGGCCGCATGCATGCCCTCCCCTCCTCTTCTCTTCCACCCTCCCCTCGTACCCCAGGTCCCTCCTGCCCTCCCTGAGGCTCCTCCTCCATGGCCTCCTGCCCTTCCCTCCTCCTCTCTTCCACCCTCATCTCTTACTACAGGCCTCCCCTGCCCTCCCTCTCCCTCACTAGGGTTCCTCCTGCTCCTCCTCCATGGCCTCCTGCCCTTCCCTCCTCCCGTACCCCAGGCCTTTCCTGCCCTCCCCTGTCACCTCTCGCTTACTAGGATTCCTTTTTCTCCTCCTCCATGGCCTCCTGCCCGTCCCTTCTCCTGTACCCCAGGCTCCTCCTCCCCTCCCCGTCCCTCAGGTCCCCCTGCTCCTCCTCCATGTCCTCCTGCCCTGCCCTCCTCCCGTACCCCGTACCCCAGGCCCCTCCTACCCTCCCCGTCCCTTGGACTGCCCCTACTCCTCCTCCATGGCCGCATGCCCTTCCCTCCTCCTCTCTGCCACCCTCCTCTCGTACCCCGGGCCCCTCCTGTCCTCCCTGTCCCTGGGGTTCCTCCTCCATGGCCTCCTGCCCTTCCCTCTTCCCATAACCCAAACCCATTCCTGACCTACCCGTAACTTGGATTGCCCCTCCTCCTCCTCCATGTCCTCCTGCCCTCCTCTCCTACCCCAGGCCCCTCCTACCCTCACCGTCCCTTTATTATTTATTTATTTATGCGTTTTCATATAGCGCGGACTTTACCCGAAGGTGCCAGAGCGCTTCACAATAGGAACAGTAATGATACATGAGAAAATTACAAGTGAGCATGTTACAAAAGCAAATGTTACGTTACATAAGGCAATAGTGACAATTGTGCATGTATCAAGAGCAAACAAAATACAAGAGGTAGCAAACGATACGTTGCAAGAGGAAAAAGTGACATGTGTGCATGTTACAAAAGCGTACAAAGTACAAGTAGAAGTATAATACTGCAATAAATGGCAGACACTCAAACCACAAGAACAAACGTTAAGTTACATGAGGCAATGGTGGCAATTGTGCATGTATCAAAAGCAAACAGAATACAAGAGGTAGCAAACAATACGTTACAAGAGGAAAAGTGACGTGTGCATGTTACAAAAGAGTACAAAATACAAGTAGAAGTATAATACTGCAATAAATGGCAGACACTCAAACCACAAGAACACACTGGGAAGGCACTTCTATAGTCATGGAGAACAGAATTTCCTGTAATGGAAGGACTTCCTTCAGAAAATAGAGAGGGCGTGAATTAAATTTGGAAGTGTCTTTGAAGGAAGAGAACTTTGAGGTCAGTTTTGAAGGCCTGGGAAGAGGTGGTGGTCCGGAGCTGAGGCGGGAGTGAGTTCCAGATTCTCACCGCGTTGCCTGAAAAGGATTGGGCCATCGATCTTTCCTTCTTGAAAGTGGGAGGTTCAAGCAATACATTTTCCGCATTACATGATGGTCTGGAGCCTCCAGAGAGTTTCAGTTTATTCACCAGGTAGCGAGGGGAGGAGGAGTGCAAGGCTTTGTGGGTGATACAGGCAGTCTTGTAGATAGATCGTGCCTCGATGGGAAGCCAACGGAGGGTGGATAAAATGGGTGTGATGTCCCTTGGACTTCCCCTGCTCCTCCTCCATGGCCTCCTGCCCTTCCCTCCTCTCCTTCCTCCTCTTGAACCACAGGCCCCTCCTGCCCTCTTCCCTGCCACCTCTCCCTCCCTAGGGCTCCCCCTCCATGGCCTCCTGCCCTTCACTCCTCTTCTCCTCCACCCTCCTCTGTACCCCAGGCCCCTCCTACCCTCACCATCTCATGGACTCCCTCTGCTCCTCCCCCATGGCCTCCTGCCCTTCCCTCCTCTCGTACCCCAGGCCCCTCCTGCCCTCCCCGTCCCTCGGCCCCCCCCCTGCTCCTCCTCCATGTTCTCCTGCCCTCCTCTCCTACCCCAGGCCCCTCTTGCCCTCACAGTCCCTTGGACTCCCCCTGCTCCTCCTCCATGGCCTCCTGCCCTTCCATCCTCTTGAACCCCAGGCCCCTCCTGCCCTCTTCCCCGCCACCTCTCCCTCCCTAGGACTCCCCCTGCTCCTCCTCCACGTCCTCCTGCCCTTCACTCCTCTTCTCCTTCACCCTCCTCTCTTACCCCAGGCCTCCCCTGCCCTCCCTCTCCCTCACTAGGGTTCCTCCTGCTCCCCCCTCCATGACCTCTTGCTCTTCCCTCCTCCTCTCTTCCACCCTCCTCTCGTATCCCAGGGCCCTCCTGGCCTCCCTGTCCGTGGAGCATCTCCTCCATGGCCTCCAGCTCTTCCCCCCTCCACCCTCCTCTCGTACCCCAGGCCTCTCCTGCCCTCCCCCTGCCACCTCTCACTCCCTAGGATTCCTCCTCCTCCTCTATGGCCTCCTGCCATTCTCTCCTCCACCTCCCGTAACCCAGGCCCCTCCTACCGTTTCTGGCCGCATGCATGCCCTTCCCTCCTCCTCTCTTCCACCCTCCCCTCGTATCCCAGGCCCCTCCTGTCCTCCCTGGGGCTCCTCCTCCATGGCCTCCTGCCCTTCCCTCCTCCCATACCCCAGGCCCCTCCGGCCCTCCCCGTCCCTTGGACTGCCCCTCCTCCTCCTCCATGTCCTCCTGCCCTCCTCTCCTACCCCAGGCCCCTCTTACCCTCACCGTCCCTTGGACTCCCCCTGCTCCTCCTCCATGGCCTCCTGCCCTTCCCTCCTCTTCTTCCTCCTCTTGAACCCCAGGCCCCTCCTGCCTTCTTCCCTGCCACCTCTCCCTCCCTAGGGCTCCCCCTGCTCCTCCTCCATGTCCTCCTGCCCTTCACTCCTCTTCTCCTCCACCCTCCTCTCTTACTACAGGCCTCCCCTGCCCTCCCTCACTAGGGTTCCTCCTGCTCCCCCCTCCATGGCCTCCTGTCATTCAATTCAGTTTATTAAAGTTTTGGAACTCCAAAGAGGTCCACTTAAAAGGATACATACCAATGAATACATAAAGTGCAATAAAACCATGGGATAATACAGAATTACAAGGCCGTCGGAATAAAAAAAAATATTTCAACATATAGCAGTATCAAGGGATAACATTTTGAATTTAGCAGCCAACAATGAGGAAACAGAGCATATCCTGGGCTGTGCAAGTAGCGATTAGAAAGCAGCCGGGACAACATAAAGCACCTTCATGGATCAAAGTTTGAAATTAGCAGCCAACAATGAGAGAACAGGGCATATCCAGAAATGTGAAAATAACAAGTAGAACGCAACCGGATCATGTGCAAATTTACAAATTAACGTTAAAAATTAGATGAGCATAAAGCCTTTAGAATGGAAGACAGAACAATGCGAAATACTTTCGTAATTAAGAGAGGATAAAACGACTACAAAGAAGTTAACGATTCAAAAATTATATCCCACTTGGAAGATATAGAGTTAAAATATGTACATAAATTCCTTTAAAAAGTTGAACAATTTTACGCACACTGCTTCATTTTGGGGATTAAAAAGAAAGTTGCAAGCTGAAGCTACATCCTTAACACCATTTTGTAAAAACATCGGTCTAAGCTAGCGACGGCGATGAAAGGCCAGTGCCGGACAAACAAACACAACATGATGCAAGTTCAGGATGCTCAGTTCACAAAAATTACAATTTTTTACATTTTTCGGATTCTGAGACCAGTGTGCTGTTAAATCATTTAGAGGTAGGAGATTTAATCTAAATAAGGAAAACCAGCGTCTTGTTCCATGATCTAAGTTCCAAGTTAAATATTTCTGAGGAAGTTTCGGGGAAGTAGTCCTTGCTATTATCTTTAGTCTCTCTTTAGTATTACAGAACTCAATATCTCTATTAAAGCTGATCATACCACTTAAGTTTTTTACAAAGGATTTGAATTCTAATAGCGGGAGAGAAATCGCAGATTCCTCCTGAACACAAAACCATTTTAGAGCCAGAGAGAAATCTCGATTTTCAGAGTATTTCTCCCCCATACCACCAAAAATTTCCTAACTCATGAAACCTCTTAGTGAATAAAATTCACTATTTTTTAACTGGTATCCCCAGCGTAAAACTCTGGAAATGCCTTGAATATAGGTGCTTATCAGTCCAAATTCCTATCTAATAGCAGCTGACGAAACTAACATATTAAAATTACACAATTTTTGTAAAATCTGGTCTTCTATCTTCTCTAAAAAAAAACTCCATTCCTTTACAGTGATTGATTCCTCTCATACTCCAGGCCCCTCCTACCCTCCCTTGTCCCTAGGGCTCCCCCTGCTCCTCCTCCATGTCCTCCTGCCCGTCACTCCTCTTCTCCTCCACCCTTCTCTCTTACTACAGGCCTGCCCTGCCCTGCCCTCCCTCTCACTCACTAGGGTTCCTCCTGCTCGTCCTCCATTGCCACATGCCCTTCCCTCCTCCTCTCTTCCACCCTCCTCTCGTGCCTCAGTCACCTCCTGCCCTCCCTGTCCCTGGGGCTACTCCTCCATGTCCTCCTGCCCTCCTCTCCTTCCCCAGGCCCCTCTCACCGTCCCTTGGACTCCCCCAGCTCCTTCTCCATGGCCTCCTGCCCTTCCCTCCTCTTCTTCCTCCTCCTGAACCCCAGGCCCCTCCTGCCCTCTTTCCTGCCACCTCTCCCTCCCTAGGGCTCCCCCTCCATGGCCTCCTGCCCTTCACTCTTCTTCTCCTCCACCTTCCTCTCTTACTCCAGGCCTCCTCTGCCCTCTCTCTCCCTCCCTCACTAGGGTTCCGCCTGCTACCCCCTCCCATGGCCTCCTTCCCATCCCTCCTCCTCTCTTCCACCCTCCTCTGTACCCCAGGCCCCTCCTACTATCCCTTGGACTTCCCCTGCTCCTCCTCCCTGGCCGCATGCATGCCCTTCCCTCCTCCTCTCATCCACCCTCCCCTCGTACCCCAGGTCCCTCCTGCCCTCCCTGTCCCTGAGGCTCCTCCTCCATGGCCTCCTGCCCTTCCCTCCTCCTCTCTTCCACCCTCCTCTCATACCCCAGACCCCTCCTGCCCTCCCTGTCCCTGGGGCTACTCCTCCATGTCCTCCTGCCCTCCTCTCCTACCCCAGGCCCCTCCTACCCTCACCGTCCCTTGGACTCCCCCTGCTCCTTCTCCATGGCCTCCTGCCCTTCCCTCTTCTTCCTCCTCCTGAACCCCAGGCCCCTCCTGACCTCTTCCCTGCCACCTCTCCCTCCCTAGGTCTCCCCCTCCATGGCCTCCTGCCCTTCACTCTTCTTCTCCTCCACCCTCCTCTCTTACCCCAGGCCTCTTCTGCCCTCTCTCTCCCTCCCTCACTAGGGTTCCTCCTGATCCCCCCCTCCATGGCCTCCTGCACTTCCCTCCTCCTCTCTTCCACCCTCCTCTGTGCCCCAGGCCCCTCCTACCGTCCCTTGGACTTCCCCCTGCTCCTCCTCCCTGGCCGCATGCATGCCCTTTCCTCCTCCTCTCTTCCACCCTCATCTCTTACTACAGGCCTGCCCTGCCCTCCCTCTCCCTCACTAGGGTTCCTCCTGCTCCTCCTCCATGTCCATGGCCTCCTGCCCTTCCTTACACCATCCTCTCATACCCCAGGCCCCTCCTACCCTCCCCGTCCCTTGGACTGCCCCTCTCCTCCTCCATGGCCTCCTGCCCTCCCCTCCTCCTCTCTTCCACCCTCCTCTCGTACCCCAGGCCCCTCCTGCCCTCCCTGTCCCTGAGGCTCCTCCTCATGGCTTCCTGCCCTTCCCGCGCTTCTTGACAATTAGGCCTGCGCAGGCTCCGCCCCCTAGCGCCTATTGGTGGCCGCCGCGGTGGCCCGCCCCTTTGTGATCCCTGAATGGCCGCGGGGTTCCGCATGGTGGGCGTCACGTGCCACAACAAGTGCCGTCACTCATGCGCCTCTTAAAGATGCCGCGCGCTGTGAATGGGCGACGCTCTGTCAATGAGGCCGGCGCGCGCCATTCATGGGTCCTGCGCATGCGCATGCGCGTCCGAGGAGCGGGGACTGGCATGCTTGTGCCCTTCCAGCTGTAAGTGTGGTGCTAGCTGGGCACAGAGGCTTGTGTTCCTCTGCAGCCCCTCCCTGGCTTGGCACCCATGGCTCCCTCCCCGGCCGTGTGCTCCTCTGCAGCTCCCTGTACCGCCTCATCTGGGACTGGAATGCTTGTGCCCTACCAGCCGTAGGTGTGGTGCCAGCTGGGCACAGATGCTTGTGCTCCTCTGCAGCCCCTCCCTGGCTTGGCACCCACGGCTCCCTCTCCGGCCGTGTGCTCCTCTGCAGCTCTCTACCGCCTCAGCTGGGACTGGCATGCTTGTGCCCTACCAGCCGTAGGTGTCGTGCCAGCTGGGCACAGAGGCTTGTGCTCCTCTGCAGCCCCTCCCTGGCTTGGCACCCAGGGCTCCCTCCCCGGCCGTGTGCTCCTCTGTGTGTGTGTGTACCATGTGCCTCACACGTGTAGCGGTGCTTTGTAAATAAATATTGAGGAGTGAACTTACCACTCCTGAAAGACACGGACACAAGTGCTGAAAGCCAGACCTCAGTCTGAGGTCAGGGGGTCGCTTGTTACCCTACTCTGGGCATTCGCATCACAACCTCTCAGAGGTCGGGTGTTGCCATCTGGGAGGGCAAGTGTTGGCATCTGCCTCTCTCACAGGTCAGGTGTTGGCATCTGGCCTTCAGAGGTCAGGTTTGGCATCTGGCCCTCCCTCAGAGGTCAGGTCTTGCCATCTGGTCCTCAGAGGTCAGGTTTGGCAGCTGGCCCGCCTTCAGAGGTAAGGTGTTGGCATCTGGCCCTCCCTCAGAGGTCAGGTGTTGACATCTGGCCCTCAGACATCAGATGTTGGCACCTGGCCCTCAGACATCAGGTGTTGGCATCTGGTCCTCCCTCAGAGGTCAGGTATTAGCATCTAGCCCTCCATCAGACATCAGGTGTTGGCAGCTAACCCTCCCTCACAGGTCAGGTGTTGGCATCTGGCCCTCCATAAGAGGTCAGGTGTTGCCATCTGCTCCTCTCGGAGGTCAGGTGTTGACATCAGACCCTCTCGGAGGTCAGGGGTTGGCATCTGACCCTCAGAGGTTAGGTGTTGGCATTTGACCCTCTTAGAGGTCAGGTGTTGGCATCTGATCCTCCCTCAGAGGTCAGTTGTTGGCATCGGATCCTCTCGGAGGTCAGGTGTTGGCATTGACCCTTCGTCAGAGGTGTGGTGTTGGCATCTGCCCCTCTCGGAGGTCAGGTGTTGGCATCTGCCCCTCTCGGAGGGCTGGTGTTGGCATCTGCCCCTCTCAGAGGGCTGGTGTTGGCATCTGGCCTTCTGGGAGGTCAGGTGTGGCATCTGGTCCTCCCTCAGACATCAGGTGTTGGCACCTGGTCCTCAGAGGTCAGTTGTTGGCATCGGATCTTCTCGGATGTCAGTTGTTGGCATTGACCCTTCCTCAGAGGTCTGGTGTTGGCATCTGGCCTCCTGGGAGGTCAGGTGTGGCATCTGGTCCTCCCTCAGAGGTCAGGTGTTGGCATCTGCCCCTCTCGGAGGTCAGGTGTTGGCATCTGCCCCTCTCGGAGGGCTGGTGTTGGCATCTGGCCTTCTGGGAGGTCAGGTGTGGCATCTGGTCCTCCCTCAGACATCAGGTGTTGGCACCTGGTCCTCAGAGGTTAGGTGTTGGCATCGGACCCTCTCGGAGGTCAGGTGTTGGCATTGGACCTACTCTCAGTGGTCAGGTCACCCACAGCCGGAGTCTAAAAGTATACAGCTGCACACCGCTGTGCCAGGGTGCCCCCAGTGCACACACGCGTGTACTGTGCTGTTCAAGGGGGTGCGCTGGAGACAGGTCACTTTTTCAGGTCGCCCATAGGTTTTTCGACTTTTAAAACGAGGGCTCTGCGCTCCCGATCAAGTTCCCCATATTTCAAAGTTGGATGGTTTGCCCATTGGTTCATGCCCAGTCGTGTGCTGGCAGTCAGTCAGTCAGTCAGTCAGTCGCAGCAACACAAGTAGGTTGTTCCTTTCACACGAATACTTGGTATGAAAGCCTCCCGCGGGCATCAGTTCTCCTCCTTTATCTGTCTTATGTAACACGATTTATGTCGCCACAGATGGCTTGTTAGTTTTCTTGGGTTTTCCTTGGGGTAGCGCCTACGTATTGCTACAGCGCTATGTGCCGCAGGGTCACATCACCTAACTCTGCTTAAAAATAGACGCATACTGGCACTATATGTGCAGAGGCAACGACTAGTACACACACACACTGCCTCCTTCTGGACACTTGCTGGTAATACACCAACCCCAGGACGCCCTGTTTGACTTCCTGGTGACAGGTTCAAATCCTGCCGGTCAAAAAGCACCTAGATGCCCCAGAGGATCACTTGGCGCTTTCAGGCACGCTTACCACTACTGAACCTGGCTGCAGCAGGAAAGGGGGTGGTTCCTGGTGAGCTCGTGCAGCCTCCCACCAGGCTCTCACTCTAGCAGGGGGCGAGTGAGCTTGGAGTAGTCTGTCAGGTGCCAGGGCACTCCCTCACATACTCACTCTCCCCACCAGGCTCTCACTCTAGCAGGGGTGAGTGAGCTCAGAGTTGTCTGTCAGGTGCCAGGACACTCCCTCTTCACACACATACTCACTCTCCCTACCAGACTCTCACTATACCAGGGGTGAGTGAGCTCAGAGTTGCCGGTCAGGTGCCAGGGCACTCCCTCTTCACACACATACACACTCTCCCCACCAGGCTCTCACTCTAGCAGGGGTGAGTGAGCTCAGAGTTGTCTGTCAGGTGCCAGGGCACTCCCTCTTCACACACATACTCACTCTCCCCACCAGGCTCTCACTCTAGCAGGGGTGAGTGAGCTCGGAGTTGCCTGTCAGGTGCCACGGCACTCCCTCTTCACACACATACTCACTCTCCCCGCCAGGCTCTCACTCTAGCAAGGATGAGTGAGCTCAGAGTTGCCGGTCAGGTGCCAGGGCACTCCCTCTTCACACACATACTCACTCTCCCCGCCAGGCTCTCACTCTAGCAGGGGTGAGTGAGCTCAGAGTTGCCTGTCAGGTGCCAGGGCACTCTCTCTTCACACACATACTCACTCTCCCCGCCAGGCTCTCACTTTAGCAGGGGTGAGTGAGCTCAGAGTTGTCTGTCAGGTGCCAGGGCACTCCCTCTTCACAAACATACTAACTCTCCCCGCCAGGCTCTCACTCTAGCAGGGGTGAGTGAGCTCAGAGTTGCCTGTCAGGTGCCAGGGCACTCCCTCTTCACACACATACTCACTCTCCCCGCCAGGCTCTCACTCTAGCAGGGGTGAGTGAGCTCAGAGTTGCCTGTCAGGTGCCAGGGCACTCCCTCTTCACACACATACTTGCTTTCCCCACCAGGCTCTCACTGTAGCAGGGGTGAGTGAGCTCAGAGTTGTCTGTCAGGTGCCAGGGCACTCCCTCTTCACACACATATTCACTCTCCCCACCAGGCTCTCACTCTAGCAGGGGTGAGTGAGCTCAGAGTTGTCTGTCAGGTGCCAGGGCACTCCCTCTTCACACACATACTCACTCTCCCCACCAGGCTCTCACTCTAGCAGGGGTGAGTGAGCTCAGAGTTGCCTGTCAGGTGCCACGGCACTCCCTCTTCACACACATACTCACTCTCCCTGCCAGGCTCTCACTCTAGCAAGGATGAGTGAGCTCAGAGTTGCCGGTCAGGTGCCAGGGCACTCCCTCTTCACACACATACTCACTCTCCCCGCCAGGCTCTCACTCTAGCAGGGGTGAGTGAGCTCAGAGTTGCCTGTCAGGTGCCAGGGCACTCCCTCTTCACACACATACTCACTCTCCCCGCCAGGCTCTCACTCTCGCAGGGGTGAGTGAGCTCAGAGTTGTCTGTCAGGTGCCAGGGCACTCCCTCTTCACACACATACTCACTCTCCCCGCCAGGCTCTCACTCTCGCAGGGGCGAGTGAGCTCAGAGTTGCCTGTCAGGTGCCAGGGCACTCCCTCTTCACACACATACTCACTCTCCCCGCCAGGCTCTCACTCTCGCAGGGGCGAGTGAGCTCAGAGTTGCCTGTCAGGTGCCAGGGCACTCCCTCTTCACACACATACTCACTCTCCCCGCCAGGCTCTCACTCTCGCAGAGGTGAGTGAGCTCAGAGTTGCCTGTCAGGTGCCAGGGCACTCCCTCTTCACACACATACTCACTCTCCCCGCCAGGCTCTCACTCTCGCAGAGGTGAGTGAGCTCAGAGTCGCCTGTCAGGTGCCAGGGCACTCCCTCTTCACACACATACTCACTCTCCCCGCTACGCTCTCACTCTCGCAGGGGTGAGTGAGCTCAGAGTTGCCTGTCAGGTGCCAGGGCTCCCTGTGTTTACTCTCTCTCTCTCGCCCCTCCCTCTGCCTTGTGGTGAGAAGGCTCGGAGTTGTGCACGAGTTGCCAGGACTTCCTCTTCCCCTCTTTCCGTCTTCTCCACCTCTGCCCCCTCCCTCTCTGCCTCCCCGAGGCTCTCACTGGAGTTTGAGGTGAGCATAGAGTTGTGCAGGAGTTGCTGGGCTCCTTTAAGACAGGCCCCGCCCCTCCCCACCAGGCTCTGCCTTTAATTGAGGCTGGAGAGGAGCTTTAGCAGACAGGCGCTGGAAGAGCAGCCCTGTGCCAGCAGGGATCCAGGGCTGGTGGTCTGCTCCCAGCGCGCCCCCTGACGCTTTGGCTCAGGTTTCCTGCTGTGGCTCTGAAGCTTGAACCTAGCGCTGCTTCCTGGCTTCCAAGCTCCTCAATATTCAGACCCTGGTTCACTGACAGACGCCCCTCTTTCCTTTGGATCGTCAGATCTCATTTCGGACGCCCCTCTCCTCCCCGGGCCCTGTGTGATCCTCCGCATCGGGCACTGGTTCGCAGGTCAGACGCTCATCCCTGCAATAGACCATCGGACCCTGGTTGGGACGCACCTGCGGCGGAGTCCTTGTGTGATCCTCGTCCTCTGCTGCACGCCGTGGTTCGCATTTCAGAGCCTCCTGGAATCTCTTCTTCAAACTCTGGTTCGCAGTTCGGACTCTCCTGCCCCCTCTTGGACCCTTCTGCCCCTCTTAGACTCACTTGCCGCGCATTTGGACCCAGCTGCCCCCTCTTGGACTCTCCTGCACCGCTTTTGGACCCTGCTGCCCCCCTGGACCCTGCGTTCCCCTCTTGGACCCCCCTGTACCCTGCTGCCCACCCCCCGACCCTCCTGCCTCGTCTCTGGTCCAAAGTGTCCGGATTTCTGACTTACTGACCCCACCTCCCCTCTGCATTATTTTTGGGGTGCAGCGCCCACAGTTTGGAGCTCCTGGGGGTCCTGGTTCGGAGGGTCCAGTGCCCGAGTGTGGAACAAGCCCCAGTGTTTCAGTTTTGGGGGTTCAGTCCTGAAGTGATTTCTGAGCCCCATCCCCGGACCCTCACCGGGGGGGTCCCGCGGAGCCCATGAAGACCCACCTGTGGGCCGGCCGCCCCCCGCCCCCCACCATGGCGGCCCCCGCCCCGGCCAAGAGCCCCGAGTGGCTGCAGGAGGAGCTGGAGTCGGGTGGGGGGGCCGCCCTGCTGCTGCTGGACTGCCGCCCCCATGAGCTCTACGAGGCGGCCCACATCGAGGGGGCCGTGCACCTGGCCCTCCCCGGCCTGCTGCTGCGCCGCCTGCGGAGGGGGCGGCTGCCCCTGCGCGCCCTACTGCCCGGCACCGAGGACCAGGAGCGGCTGTCCCAGCGCTGCCGCACACACACCGTGATCCTCTACGACCAGGCCTCGGAGCACTGCCCGGAGGGGGGGCCCCAGGGCCCGGTGCTGGCGCTGCTGCTGCATAGGCTGCGAGAGGACGGCTGCGCGGCCTTCTACCTCCGGGGTAAGAGGTGCCCCCCCAACCCAGGGTCCAGGGGTAACCTGAACTTGGGGGCACTACCTTAAGAGAGGTGTGCATCCAGGGTGTGCGGGGCAGCTGAGATCCTTCTGCCTCCGGGGTAAGAGGACCCCCCCCCCCCCATGGTCAGGGTGTTAACTGAGCATGGGGGTTATGGGGTTCTACCTGAGCAGGGGAGAGCACCTAGGCTGGGGGGGGGGGGGGGCAGCTGCGATCCTTATACCTCAGGGGTAAGAGAGGGCCACCCTGGGGTGAGGGTGGATATCACCTGGCCATGGGGTACTACCTGAACAGAGGACAGCACCTGGGATGAGCTGGGGCATCTGCGAGCCTCAGACCTCCGGGGTAAGAGGAGGGCCCCGGGCCCCACGGGCGCACTACCTGACCAGAGGTGGACATCTAGGGTGGGCGGGGGCAGCTGCCAGATGTATACTTAAGGGGTTAAGAGGACACCCCTGCCACTACATGAGCGGGGGGGGGGGTACCTAGGGACTGCAGATAGATGCCTGCACTGCCTTTTAACACGGGTTAGAGGAGGTCTCCCCCTTTCAGATGAAGGGGGTACAAGCTGAGCTGAGGGGTCAGCTAGGGGCTGCGAGAGGGCCGCCTCGGGCCTTTTACCTGAAGGGTAAGTCGCCACCCCCCTCCCGAAGTACTGACTGGGTTTTGACCTTGGGGTACAGGTTGGCACTGTCTCGCTGGAAATGACTGGGTACTGTCACTGGGGTACAGAAGCACTACTCGGTGGTACTGGCTGAGTGCTTTCTCTAGGGGTACAGGAGGGCACTGTCTCGGTGGTACTGGCTGGGTGCTTTCTCTAGGGGTACAGGAGGGCACTGTCTCGGTGGTACTGGCTGGGTGCTTTCTCCAGGGGTACAGGAGGGCTCTGTCTCGGTGGTACTGGCTGGGTGCTTTCTCCAGGGGTACAGGAGGGCTCTGTCTCGGTGGTACTGGCTGGGTGCTTTCTCCAGGGGTACAGTTTGGCACTGTCTCGGTGGTAGTGGCTGGGTGCTTTCTCTGGGGGTACAGGAGGGCACTGTCTCGGTGGTACTGGCTGGGTGCTTTCTCCAGGGGTACAGTTTGGCACTGTCTCGGTGGTAGTGGCTGGGTGCTTTCTCTGGGGGTACAGGAGGGCACTGTCTCGCTGGAAATGACTGGGTACTGTCACTGGGGCACAGAAACACTACTCGGTGGTACTGGCTGGGTGCTTTCTCCAGGGGTACAGGAGGGCACTGTCTCGGTGGTACTGGCTGGGTGCTTTCTCTGGGGGTACAGGAGGGCACTGTCTCGGTACTGACCCAAGGGTACAGGTTGGCACTGTCTCGGTGGTACTGGCTGGGTGCTGACCCCCAGTTTCAGGAGGGCACTGTCTCAGTGGCACTGGGTGAGTGCTGTCCCTGGGTCGATGGCACTGTCTCGGCGGTACTTGCTGGGTGCTTTCTCCAGGGGTACAGGAGGGCACTGTCTCGGTGGTACTGGGTAGGTGCTGTGCCTGGAATACAGGAGGGCACTGTTTCAGGGGCACTTGTTGGGTGCTGACCCTGAGGTACAGGTTGGCACTATCTCGGTGGTACTGGCTAGTTGCTGACCCCCTGGTTCTGGAGAGCACTGTCCTGGTGGCACTGGGTGGGTGCTGACCTTGGGGTACAGGTTGGCACTGTCTCGGTGGTAGTGGCTGTGTGCTTTCACTGGGAGTGCAGGTTGGCACTGTCTCGGTGATAGTGACTGGGTGCTGTCCCTGGGTCACAGAAGGGCACTGTCTCAGTCGTAGTGGCTGGGTGCTGACCCCGGTGTGTAGGTGGGCACTGTCTTGGTGGCACTGGGTGGGTGTTGTCCCTGGGTCACAGGAGGGCACTGTCTCGGTGGTAATGGCTGGGTGCTTTCTCTGCGGGTACAGGAGGACACAGTCTCGGTGCTGACCCCGGGGTACAGGTTGGCACTGTCTCTGTGGTAATGGTTGGGTGCTTTCTCTGGGGGTACAGTTGGGCACTCTCTAGGTACTGAACCCTGGGTACAGTTTGGCACTGTCTCGGTGGTAGTGGCTGGGTGCTTTCTCTGGGGGTACAGGAGGGCACTGTCTCGGTACTGACCCAAGGGTACAGGTTGGCACTGTCTCGGTGGTAATGGCTGGGTGCTGACCCCCAGTTTCAGGAGGGCACTGTCTCAGTGGCACTGGGTGAGTGCTGTCCCTGGGTCACAGGATGGCACTGTCTCGGTGGTAGTGGCTGGGTGCTTTCTCTGGGGGTACAGGAGGGCACTCTCGGTATTGACCCCGGGGTGCAGGTTGGCACTGACTCGGTGCTAGTGGCTGGGTGCTAACCCCCAGTTTCAGGTTAGCACTGTCTCGGTGGTAGGGACTGGGTGCATCTCTGGGGGTACAGGAGGGCACTGGCTGGGTGTTGACCCAGGGGTATAGGTTGGCACTGTTTCGGTGCTTTCCCTGGGGTAGAAGCCGCTGAGGCCTCCCGGGGGTTCTGCGGGGCACTTTCCTCTTAAGATGGAGACGGACGGGTTGGTCCTTCACTGACTGAGGGAATGGGGGTGTGCAGGAATCCCTCCCTGTGGGTACAGCTGTGTGGTGGGGTGGGGGGGGGGGAGTCAGGGGGGATAGTCAGTGTGAGGGCACCGCCTGGTAGTACTGACAGAAATGTACTGGAAAATGGAGGGGGGGGGGCGGGCGGAGTGGTTGGTTCAGCGGAGGGGGTGGTTCACCTGGCAGGTGGTTGGTTCAGCGGAGGAGAGTGGTTCTCCTGGCAGGTCATTAGCGGAGCGGTGGAAGGTGGTTCACCTGGTAGGTGATTGGCTCAGCCCTAGGGGGGGGGGTTTCACCTGGCTGGCAGGTGATTGGTTCAACGGAGGAACACGGTTCACCTGGGAGGTGGTCGGTTCAGCAGAGGAGGTGGGGCGGCAGATGATTGGCTCAGCGGTGGAATGTGGTTCACCTGGCAGTTGGTTGGTTCAGCAGAGGAGGGGGGGGGGGGTCATCTGGCAGGTGGTTGGTTCAGCAGAGGAGGGGGAGGGTCACCTGCCGCGTGGTTGGTTGAGCGGAGGCGAATGTTCTAGCAGGTCATTAGCTGAGCGGTGGAAGGTGGTTCCCCTGGCAGGTGGTTGGTTCAGCGGAGGAGAGTGGTTCTCCTAGCAGGTGATTGGCAGAGCGGTGTAAGGTGGTTCACCCGGAAGGGGATTGGCTGAGTGGTGTAAGGTGGTTCACCTGGCAGGTGATTGGCTCAGCAGAGAGGGGGGTTGGGGGGGTCACCTGACAGGTGATTGGCTCAGCGTAGGAAGTTAGTTCACACTATTACCATTAATGTTTGATGCCTCTACGGTCCCCTCAGTGCCCTGGGTGGGCAGCTCTGGGCGTGTCTAGGGCTGCGGTTTGTATTCACCGGACACCCCTTAGAACTCCCCAGTTCTAACTTAGTTCAGAGTGTAACGGAAAATGATGATCAACCAGGATAAAGTGACCCAGCGTTCAATGTAAGATAACGCTCGGGCACAGCAACATCTGGATTTAAAATGGCAATTTAAGATAACCCTCGAGCACAGCAACATCTGGATTTAAAATGGCACGTGAGCACCATAAAATAAAACTAAATTCTTGTTAGCGCGTAATTACATCATTGTTGGAGGCGGAGCCTTCCTAGTTTCATAGGTATTCGTTGACCTTGGGTTAAATGCCCCCCTTCCCCTTTAAGGGCTGGGGTCCCCCGGAGGAATGCCCCCCGTGGTCAAACACTTTCAGGGCAGCGGATTATTTTGTGTGAAAAGGATCCCTCCTCGCACTGATCACAGTGGCTCAGTCGGTGTGATCCCGGCCAGATCGCCGTAGCATCGGCTGCCGGGGACACCAGGCAGATCACCGAACTGCCCAGAAATCGTTCAAAATGCGGCGGCTCGCATTGCCAGCTCCTGCCCCCCCCCCCCTCGTTCTTTACACACTGGTTACTCAAGGAGGAATGACGCTCTCTGAGGCCCTGGTGATGTCCTATTAAGTAAGCCGGGTCTCAGTCCGTTCCACTCACTCTGCAAAAATGGCCAGATCCATGAGAGCCAGGATAAGCCGGGGGACCAGATCTCTGGGATCCAGAGGACTAGAACTCTAAGAGCTAGGGGACCAGATCCTTATGAGCCAGGATACCAGATCTCTAGGATCCAGAGGACTAGATCTCTAAGAGCCAGGGGACCAGATCCTTATGAGCCAAGATACCCGATCTCTAGGATCCAGAGAACTAGATCTCTAAGAGCCGGGGGACCAGATCCTTATGAGCCAGGATTCCAGATCTCTAGGATACAGAGGACTAGATCTCTTGGAGCCGGGGGATCAGATCCTTATGAGCCAGGATACCAGATCTCTAGGATCCAAAGAACTAGATCTCTAAGAGCCGTGGGACCAGATCCTTGAGTCAGGATACCAGATCTCTAGGACCCAGAGGACTAGATCTCTAAGAGCCAGGGGAACAGATCTCTGTGATCCAGAGGACTAGATCTCTAAGAGCCAGGGGACCAGATCCTTATTAGCCAGGATACCAGATCTCTGGGATCCAGATGACTAGATCTCTAAGAACTGGGGGACCAGATCCTTTTGAGCCAGGATACCTGATCTCTCGGATCCAGAGGACTAGATCTCTAAGAGCCGGGGGACCAGATCTCTGGGATCCAGAGGACTAGATCTCTAAGAGCCGGGGGACCAGATCTCTGGGATCCAGAGAATTAGATCTCTAAGAGCCTGGGGACCAGATCCTTATGAGCCAGCATACCAGATCTCTAGGATCCAGAGGAATAGATCTCGAAGAGCCGGGGGACCACATCCGTATGAGCCAGGATACCAGATCTCTAGGATCCAGAGGACTAGATCTCTAAGAGCCAGGGGACCAGATCCTTATGAGCCAGGATACCAGATTTCTAGGATCCAGAGGACTAGATCTCTAGGAGCTGGGGGACCAGATCCTTATGAGCCAGGATACCAGATCTCTAGGATCCAAAGGACTAGATCTCTAAGAGCCGGGGGACCAGATCCTTATGAGCCAGGATACCAGATTTCTAGGATCCAGAGGACTAGATCTCTAGGAGCCAGGGGACCAGATCCTTATGAGCCAGGATACCAGATTTCTAGGATCCAGAGGACTAGATCTCTAGGAGCTGGGGGACCAGATCCTTATGAGCCAGGATACCAGATCTCTAGGATCCGGAGGACTAGATCTCTAAGAGCCGGAGACCAGATTTCCAAGAGCAATGGGACCAGATATCTAGGAACCGAGTGACCAGATTGCTGAAGGCCAGAGGACCAGATCTCTATGAGCCAGAGCACCAGATCTCTACGAGCATAAAGGGCCACTGCTCCCCACCTATGGTAGCTCCCCTCTCAGGGGACCCCGGGCCCAATTTTCTTGAGCTTAACACCTGTTTTACACTTGCAACATCACCCTGCTTTTGGGCCCTGTCTCAGCCCTAGTTTGGGGGGTTTCCCACCCTGCAGTGGGACCCCGTATCGGCTGTGGTTTGGGGGGTCTCCCACCCTGCAGTGGGACCCCATATCCTCCCTAGTTCGGAGGTTCTCCCACCCTGCCGTTGGGCCCCGTATCAGCCCTAGTTCGGGGGTCTTTCACCCTGCAGTGGGGCCCCGTATCAGCCCTAGTTCGGAGGGTCTCCCACCCTGCAGTGGGGCCCCGTATCAGCCCTAGTTCGGAGGTTCTCCCACCCTGCCGTTGGGCCCCGTATCAGCCCTAGTTCGGGAGTCTTTCACCCTGCAGTGGGGCCCCGTATCAGCCCTAGTTCGGAGGGTCTCCCACCCTGCCGTTGGGCCTCGTATCAGCCCTAGTTCGGAGGGTCTCCCACCCTGCAGTGGGGCCCCGTATCAGCCCTAGTTCGGGAGTCTTTCACCCTGCAGTGGGGCCCCGTATCACCCCTAGTTCGGGGATCTTTCAATTCACACTGCAGTGGGGCCCCGTATCCGCTCTAGTCTGGAGGGTCTTTCATCCTGCTGTGACCTCCACCTGTGAGTCTGGGGCGGGTGGAGACCTTTCCATAGGCAGAGTCTAGATGAGTTTGGGCGGATGCCAGCTTCAAACCTTGTACCCCCTAACCCCCCCCCCCCCCCCCCCAAAAAAAAAGAAATGCAAGCCCCAGTCTGTACAGCCTGACCGTGCCTGTGTTTGGAGGGAGGGGTACCGGAGCTGCTCCCTTGGAGGAAAGAGTCGTGGGGCGGGAGGAGATGAGATGCCGCTCCTAGGACACCCCCCCCCCCCCCCGTCTGCCCTCAGCGGCGCCCTTCGCAGGCCTCCCTGCGTGACTCTTACTTACAGGCTGTATGCTGAGGGTGATCATCGTTAATCCTTTAATGTGTACAAAGTGATGGCAGACACCCCCCCCCCCCCCTCCCTTCCCTGCGCCTCGCCCGCGCTAGTGCCTGTTGATTACACATCTCTGTGTGATCCTGGGCGTGCGCAGCGAGGGTGGCTGACGAGCCCTCCGTGCCTTGGTCAGCGTCTGGATCTGTGGGGGGGGGGGGGGGGGAGAGGGCTGCCCCACCACTGAAGCTCCCTTGACTCTACCTTCTGGTGCATATACTCCCCTCTCAAATACACCCAAAGCCCACCCCTCACGGTCCCTGATATTGAATGTAACGAGCACCCGTGCCCCTCCCCCACTGCGCCTCCTGGTGAACACTTGACTTCTAGCCGCTCTGCGTATACATGTGTCAACCTAGAGCCGACAGGCTCAGACATTCCTGCCCGGCCCTGGAGCTCATTGCAAGCCCCACACTCCCCCCTCATAGCGCCTCCTGGTTGAGCACTTGACTTCTAGCCGCTCTGCGTATACATGTGACCAGCAGTGCTTTAAATGGGGGCAAACTAGTGCAGGCACTCATTTAAATGTGGCGAGTGGGCGGGGCTTGGGGGCGGGGCTTAGGGCAATCATGCCGATACTTATTGACTTCGATGCTACTTGCAGCACATACCAAAACACATGGGAAATATCTTTCAATGAACAAAGCAGGTTTGTTTACTTATAAGAAAAAACACGAAACCCAAAGGCGGCGATATTTCAACTTTTCGTTGTTTTGTAAAATGTGCAACATAAATTTTTGCTGTTCTCGAGTGACACAGAAAGAAACAAGCAAACATGCACCCACAAAACATTCCACACATTTCCGCTAATATAACTTCCAAGAGTGTCTCTATTGTCTCCCCCCTTCTCTCGTTTTTCTCAACAATCGCAGGCAAGCAAACAAGAATCGAGTACGCTTTAAAGCCATTTGAACCTGGTTACCTCCCATGGCTTTCTTAATTACGCCATCACTGGGCTGCCTCCATGTCTGTGAACACCCAGATGGCATGCAAATGAGCCCACACTGAATTGTTCAGCTGGGCTCGGCGCAGGTCTATAGAAGTGCCTTAGCTATAAAAAAAAAAAAAAAGGCCGCCAGCGTTTCATGAGTACCGGTACTCTCCTCGGCAGTAGAGAAGTGCCGGTACTCCGAGGGATAAATCTAAGAAGTGCCGGTACTCAGTACCGGTGAGTACCGGCCCATTTAAAGCACTGGTGACCAGGCGCAAAAAGATGAGGTATGAGGCAATAGTGACTGCACCTATCATTTAGTGGGGTCAAGGTCTATACTAGTTTTGGGGTGCTAAGGATCTGAGGTTCAATACCCCTAAACCCCCTTAAAAAAATCATAAACAAAGCACTATGATCCAGCACACCACATGATCATTATATATAGTACAGCATTGTATATCGAAGAATATCAGTCCATTCAGCAGATCTGGTTTCAAATTCCTTCTATTAATTTCTTCTTTAAAATCTGCGTAGCCAATGCGTTTCGTCCTTACGGACTTCTTCAGGGCAAAATGTAATAGGAGGGTCTTTTCTGTGTACTCCCTCACTACAGAGGTTACTGGTGCGCGCTCGTATTTATTTCCTTGATTTGATATTGTGTCTTCAGTGCAATTTTTTACCCTGTATGAATGGACTGCGTGATGGAAGGACCGCTCCTTTAAACTTCAAATGGATATAAATCCTAGACCCTAACAGGGTAAAAAATTGCACTGAGAACACGATATCAAATCAAGGAAATAAATACGAGCGCTCACCAGTGACCTCTGTAGTGAGGGAGTACACAGAAAAGACCCTCCTATTACATTTTGCCCTGAAGAAGTCCGTAAGGACGAAACGCGTTGGCTACGCAGATTTTAAAGAAGAAATTAATAAAAGGAATTTGAAACCAGACCTGCTGAATGGACTGATATTCTTCGATATACAATTCTGTATTATATATATTCATGTGGTGTGCGGGCTCCCTGTGCTTGTGCGGGGTCCCTGTGCTTTGTCTACGCATACATGTGCTAGTCTAGAGCGGACAGGCTCAGACATTCCTACTTGGCTCTGGAGCTCATTACAACCCCCCCCCCCCCCCCTCTTGAAGCCCCACACTGCCTCCTCATAGCGCCTTCCGGTTGAACACTGGACTTCTAGCCGCTCTGAGTTCTGTGGGGGGCGAACAGGCTCAGACATTCCTGCCCTCTCTGGAGCTCGTTACAATCCCCCTGGGACTGCGGGCCTCTTGAACCCCCACTCTTAGCGCCTCCTGGTTGAACACTGGACTTCTAGCGGCTCTGCATTCTGTTCTGCGTAGACGTGACTGCCGGGGCGGACAGGCTCAGACATTCCTGCCCGGCTCTGGAGCTCATTACACCCCCGGGTCTCTTGAAGCCTCACGCTGCCTCCTCATAGCGCCTCCTGGTTGAACACCGGACTTCTAGCCGCCCTGCACACTGTTCTGTGTAGACATGTGACTTCCGGGGGCGGACAGGCTCAGACATTCCTGCCCGGCTGTGGAGCTCATTACGCCCCTGGGTCTCTTGAAGCCTCACGCTGCCTCCTCATAGCGCTTCCTGGGTGAACACTGGACTTCTAGCCGCCCTGCACACTGTTCTGTGTAGACATGTGACTGCCCGGGCGGACAGGCTCAGACATTCCTGCTCGGCTCTGGAGCTCATTACACCCCCCCTGGGACTTCAGGCCTCTTGCAGCCAGATGCCAGAAGAGGCCTTTAGGAAGGCTTGGAGCTCAGGGGCAGGTACCTCCCTCCCAGTTTCCGCCTCGTGCCCCCCCCCCCCCCCACCCCCGCCTCCCAGCCAGCTCGGTTTCCATTGGTACAGACTCCCTCACTCGGACCGCCCCCCTTGCACCAGTCAAACGAATACAAGCGTTTTATTTTTCAATGGAGAGAAGATGACGCAACGACGTGTGCCCTTAAAGTCTGTCCAGCCAGAAACGTTTTAAGGCATTGGCAAAGTAGGCGATTGCCCGCGGCCCCCACCTTTCAAGACCCCCCAAACGCCCCCCCCCCCCAGAGAGTGAACTTTCTATTTGACCTCTGTTGTATTTCTCTATCAAAACGTCTCCCTGCCTACCTCTACTTGTCTTTCTGTATTAAAATTCAAAGTTGTTCCGTACAGGGCCCCCCAAAATATGTCTTGCCCGAGCCCCGAAAATCTTTAAGATGACACCTGTCCAGCTCTTGGAGGAGCCCTGCCCAGGACTGGCCACTCTGAGATTCGAAGTGTAAGGATGAACGTCGGACTGTGCCGCCCGGCTGCGTCTTCTGAGATGCCACCAGATAGGGCCAAAATCTGCGGGGTGTAGGAGCCCCCTTTCTTGCCACATGCCCCTCTCTTTATCCATAGAAGACGATCCAGCATGCACCTCCCTTTTATCCACAGAAGTGGATGCTCGCATGCTCCCCCTTTCATCTGGAAGAGAAGCTTGTGTCTGTGGTCCCGCCTCTAAGCGCCTGTCGTGTAAGGTTCGGGCACTAGTATCTGTTGTGCGATCGCTTCTGTGTTGTATTGTGTCTGAGGTCCCGCCTCTAAGCGGCTGCCATGTTAGGCTCACTCACTAGTATCTGTTGTGCGATCACTTCTGTGTTGCATTGTGTCTGAGGTCCCCCCTCTGAGTGCCTGATGTGTAAGACTCTGGCACTAGTATCAGTTGTGCAATCACTTCTGTGTTGTATTGTGTCTGAGATCTGGCCTCTAAGCAGCTGCAGTGTAAGGCTCCGGCACTTGTATCTGTTGTGTGATCACTTCTATGTTTTATTGTGTCTGAGGTCCGGCCTCTAAGCGGCTGCCGTGTTAGGCTCACTCACGAGTATTTGTTATGCGATCACTTCTGTGTTGTATTGTGTCTGAGGTCTGACCTCTAATCCGCTGCCATGTCAGGCTCACTCAGTAGTATCTCTTGTGCGATCACTTCTGTGTTGTATTATGTTTGAGGTCCGGCCTCTAAGCGCCTGTGGTGTAAGGCTCAGGCACTAGTATCTGTTGTGTGATCGCTTCTGTGTTGTATTGTGTCTGAGGTCTGGCTTCTAAGCGCCAGCTGTGTTAGACTTACTCACTAGTATCTCTTGTGCGATCACTTCTGTGTTGTATTGTGTCTGAGACCTAGCATCTAAGCGCCTGCCGTGTAAGGCTCGGGCACTATTATCTGCTGTGCGATCACTTCTGTGTTGTATTATGTCTACAGTCTGGCCTCTAAGCGCCAGCCGTGTAAGGCTCGGGCACTAATATCTGTTGTGCGATCACTTTTGTGTTGTATTGTGTCTGAGTTCCGGCCTCTAAGCACCTGTGGTGTAAGGCTCAGGCACTAGTATCTGTTGTGTGATCGCTTCTGTGTTGTATTGTGTCTGAGGTCTGGCTTCTAAGCGCCAGCTGTGTTAGACTTACTCACTAGTATCTCTTGTGCGATCACTTCTGTGTTGTATTGTGTCTGAGACCTAGCATCTAAGCGCCTGCCGTGTAAGGCTCGGGCACTATTATCTGCTGTGCGATCACTTCTGTGTTGTATTATGTCTACAGTCTGGCCTCTAAGCGCCAGCCGTGTAAGGCTCGGGCACTAGTATCTGTTGTGCGATCACTTCTGTGTTGTATTGTGTCTGAGGTCCGGTCTATAAGCGCCTTCCGTGTAAGACTCAGGCACTAGTATCCATGTGTGATCACTTCTGTGTTGTATTGTGTCTGAGGTCCCGCCTCTAAGTGCCTGCCGTGTAAGGCTTGGGCACTAGTATCTGTTGTGTGATCACTTCTATTTTATATTGTCGCGCAGGCCTAGCTGGTAGGCCCCTGTAACCGAGGGACCAGTGAGGTCCTTGACTCGGAGCACGAAGAATCTTTCTCACCTAAGAAACCTTTTTAAACACTTAGGGGCCTGTTAGGATGGCTGGCGGACATTCGTCCGCCCGCCACCCTAGCGGTGCTGGGACCAGCTGCCAGTGGTGCGGCGGTCCCGCACCGGCAAGTAGGATGCCACCGCCACCGTGGCGGTGGCATCCTCTATTCCCAGCATTGTGGCGAGCGGTGCTCACAGCACCGCCCGCCACAATGCTGGGAATGCACATCGCGCATTGGCATGCACAAGGTGACAGGCACCGCGTGGTGCCTGCCACTTTGTCCGTGCCAATGCAGGGGGGTACCCATGTGCCCCCCCAACATCCCGGGGGCCCGCAATGGGTCCTCAACTGCAAAATCCGCATGCCTTTCGGTGGCGGCGTTGCTGCCTCCCGCTCCCATTGTAATATGGATGGCGGCGTCTAGCAGACGCCGCCACCATATTCAACCATTTTCAGCCCGGTCGACGAGTCGACCGGGCGGAAAAGCGGCGGACGGTCATCCCATCTGCCTCGGTATCCCCCGCCATCATAATATGGCGGGGGAAATGGGAGGCGGGCGGGGGATGATGTCGGGCGAATCGCCACCACCATGCGGGCGGTGGCGATCCGCCCAACATCATAATAGACCCCTTAAGGGTGGATTGGTGGGGCCTTATGTGGGGGTTTCCTCTCTTGGGGTTGAGCTGTTCAAGGAAAGTTAGAAGTCTCCACCCAGAAGGGGTAGGGGGAGGAATCGTTTTTAGTTTTAGTTAAATTGGTGTTTGATTTTTTTTGTTTCTTTTCCTCTTCCAAGTGTTGTGCTGGTCCTGTGAGCCCTGAACACACATCCTCTCCCCACGGTCCGGCACTGTTCAGGGGTCGCCGAGGTGTCTTTGCCTGACTAGGAGCTAGTTTTGCACAGCGGTGGGAAAATTTGCCCCACCAGACAACTCCCCTTCCTACACGAGGTTAAAGGGCACTGCCATCTCCACATGGCCGGCCAGTCGGTTCCAACTCCTAGGAATGCCTCTTCTCGAAACGAGGGCGCCAAGTGCCCCTCCCCTCCCACCCTTCTTCCGCTCCGCCATCTTTGTATGGGCCCTCCGAAGCCTGGAGCAGCTCCTACAATCCAGCTGTTTCAGTCACAGGTTTTGGGCATGGTACAGGGCGGCCCTGCTGTTCCTGACCGAGGCGTGACTGCACAAAGATGCAGAACCTGATGTGGTGCAAGCGCTACCCCCAGGATACCATATACTTAGGAGGGATAGCGTGTCTCGGAATGGCGGGGGCATTGCCACCATCCTTAAAGATCACATAAAGGGCTGCATTGAACCAGATATCCTCCAGGATTGTGAAATCATGGGATTCACACGCACCTTTCCCCCCACACGCTCATTGTCAGGATTTCTAATATACCGACCCCTGGGCCCGTATGGGACGTTTGTCGAGTCCCTTACAGATACGGCGGCAACAAGGGAAACTCCGCCGCTAATTTCACAATTTTGGGGGACCTCAATATGCACTTAGATGACCCCAATAAAGCTGAGGTCCTCAGCCTATTACAAAATCTACAGGCCTTACAACTCACAAGTCCAACACACGACATAGGCCACATACTAGACCCTGTATTTTCGAATGAAGAAAAACTCTCTGTAGACAGTCCATCCCCAGTCCCTTGGTCAGATCACTTTATTATTCCGATAGTCTGGGGGTTGCCAACGATTATACCGAACAATCGAACATTGAAGAGTTGCGACTAATCTTGGGCAAAACTAGCTCTGGAAATCTGGTCTACGACACTGTCGAACGCTAATCCTCCAGGTGACCCTGATCCTAGTAGAGCCTCCGATCATTATATCAAATGGATTGTAACATCCTTAGACTCCATTATCCCTCATAAATGGAGTTCAAGGAGACGCATAGAAAAACAATTTCCATGGTACACCCCTAAAATACGAGAAATGAAACAAAAATGTAAAAAAAACTAGAGAGGGCATGGAGGAAGGATTACAGCCCAGAGAAAAAACACAAATCCAGAGAGGCGATCAAAAATGATCAGACGGATACTAAGAAAGCTCAGGCACAACATTACGAGGAGAAAAGCAACATGGCCGCCAATGCTGCCAGGGAAAGTGCCAGAATAGCAAAGAAGCGGGCATACTGCCCCCAGCCAGACAGGTCTATAGAAGCAGCACCTCAAGGGTCTATAGAAGCAGCACCTCAAGGGTCTATAGAAACAGCACCTCAACAGTCTATAGAAACAGCACCTCAACAGTCTATAGAAACAGCACCTCAACAGTCTATAGATAGCATCAGCACCTCAAGAGTCTATAGAAACAGCACCTCAAGAGTCCATAGAAACAGCACCTCAACAGTCTATAGAAACAGCACCTCAACAGTCTATAGAAACAGCACCTCAACAGTCTATAGAAACAGAACCTCAAGAGTCTATAGAAACAGCACCTCAAGAGTCTATAGATAGCATCAGCACCTCAAGAGTCTATAGAAACAGCACCTCAAGAGTCCATAGAAACAGCACCTCAAGAGTCCATAGAAACAGCACCTCAACAGTCTATAGAAACAGTGCCTCAAGAGTCTATAGAAACAGCACCTCAAGGGTCTATAGAAACAGCACCTCAAGGGTCTATAGAAACAGCACCTCAAGAGTCTATAGAAGCAGCACCTCAAGAGTCTATAGAAACAGCACCTCAAGAGTCTATAGAAACAGCACCTCAAGAGTCTATAGAAACAGCACCTCAAGAGTCTATAGAAACAGCACCTCAAGAGTCTATAGAAACAGCACCTCAAGAGTCTATAGAAACAGCAACTCAACAGTCTATAGAAGCAGCACCTCAAGAGTCTCTATAGAAACAGCACCTCAAGAGTCTATAGAAACAGCAGCTTAAGAGTCTATAGAAACAGCACCTCAACAGTCTATAGAAACAGCACCTCAGGAGTCTATAGAAACAGCACCTCAACAGTCTAAAACAGCACCTCAACAGTCTATAGATAGCATCAGCACCTCAAGAGTCTATAGAAACAGCACCTCAAGAGTCCATAGAAACAGCACCTCAACAGTCTATAGAAACAGAGTCTATAGAAACAGCACCTCAAGAGTCTATAGATAGCATCAGCACCTCAAGAGTCCATAGAAACAGCACCTCAAGAGTCCATAGAAACAGCACCTCAAGAGTCCATAGAAACAGCACCTCAAGAGTCCATAGAAACAGCAGCTCAAGAGTCTATAGAAACAGCAGCTCAAGAGTCTATAGAAACAGCAGCTCAAGAGTCTATAGAAACAGCAGCTCAAGAGTCTATAGAAACAGCACCTCAGGAGTCTATAGAAACAGCACCTCAACAGTCTAAGAAACAGCACCTCAACAGTCTATAGATAGCATCAGCACCTCAAGAGTCTATAGAAACAGCACCTCAAGAGTCCATAGAAACAGCACCTCAACAGTCTATAGAAACAGCACCTCAACAGTCTATAGAAACAGAGTCTATAGAAACAGCACCTCAAGAGTCTATAGAAACAGCACCTCAAGAGTCCATAGAAACAGCACCTCAAGAGTCCATAGAAACAGCACCTCAACAGTCTATAGAAACAGCGCCTCAAGAGTCTATAGAAACAGCACCTCAACAGTCTATAGAAACAGCACCTCAAGAGTCTATAGAAACAGCACCTCAACAGTCTATAGAAGCAGCACCTTAACAATCTATAGAAACAGCACCTCAGCAGTATATAGAAACAGCACCTCAAGAGTCTATAGAAACAGCACCTCAACAGTCTATAGAAGCAGCACCTCAGCAGTCTATAGAAACAGCACCTCAAGAGTCTATAGAAACAGCACCTCAAGAGTCTATAGAAACAGCACCTCAACAGTCTATAGAAACAGCACCTCAAGAGTCTATAGATAGCATCAGTGCCTCAAGAGTCTATAGAAACAGCACCTCAAGAGTCTATAGATAGCATCCGCACCTCAAGAGTCTATAGAAACAGCACCTCAAGAGTCTATAGATAGCATCAGCACCTCAACAGTCTATAGAAACAGCACATCAAGAGTCTATAGAAACAGCACCTCAAGAGTCTATAGATAGCATCAGCACCTCAACAGTCTATAGAAACAGCACCTCAACAGTCTATAGAAACAGCACCTCAACAGTCTATAGAAACAGCACCTCAACAGTCTAAAGACAACAGCACCTCAAGAGTCTATAGAAACAGCACCTCAAGAGTCTATAGAAACAGCACCTCAAGAGTCTATAGATAGCATCAGCACCTCAACAGTCTATAGAAACAGCACCTCAACAGTCTATAGAAACAGCACCTCAAGAGTCTAAAGACAACAGCACCTCAACAGTCTATAGAAACAGCACCTCAAGAGTCTATAGAAACAGCACCTCAAGAGTCTATAGATAGCATCAGCACCTCAAGAGTCTATAGAAACAGCACCTCAACTGTCTATAGAAACAGCACCTCAAGAGTCTATAGAAACAGCACCTCAACGCTGAATGGAATTAGCAGAATTCTTTAATAAAAAAATTCTCGATATATACAACTCGGTCCCACCAGCTCCTGGGCCTGAGAACCTGATCTCTGAATCTGAAAGTACTAAGGATGGATCGGACCGTCTAGTTGACTTTCCCATCCTAGACCTGGTCACTCTCTCCAAACCTTTCACTACAGTCCAATCAGGATCCCCTGTGACGCTGTTCTAGTGCACAAGGTAAAGGAGGTCATCTTACCGGCATTATTGGAAGTTCTCAACTCATCCATAATCACCGCGTCCGTACAGAGGTCGTGGAAACACGCCATGGTCAAAGCACTAACTAAAAAACCCAAACCTTAACCTGGAAGTTTGGAGCAACTATCAGGCGGTTTCACTTCTCCCCATGACCAGTAAAGTCTTAGAAAAACATGTAAATAAGACCCTTACTAACTACCTTGAATCCCACTCGATTTTACACACCTCCCAGACAGGCTTCCGACCTAACGATGGCACAGAAACTGCACTATTAACAGTTATGGAGGAATCGCGGAAAGTCCTTGATCAGGGAGGTACCGTGGCAATCATCCTGCTTGATCTAAGTGCCGCATGTGACTGCAGCACCTAAACAGTCTATAGACATAGCGCCTCAAGAGTCTATAGAAACAGCACCTCAAGTCTATAGAAACAGCACCTCAAGAGTCTATAGAAACAGCACCTCAAGAGTCTATAGAAACAGCACCTCAACAGTCTATAGATAGCATCAGCACCTCAAGTCTATAGAAACAGCACCTCAAGGGTATATAGAAACAGCACCTCAAGAGTCTATAGAAACAGCACCTCAAGAGTCTATAGATAGCATCAGCACCTCAGCAGTCTATAGAAACAGCACCTCAACA
Organism: Triturus cristatus; assembly: GCF_964204655.1. Taxonomy (NCBI): domain Eukaryota; kingdom Metazoa; phylum Chordata; class Amphibia; order Caudata; family Salamandridae; genus Triturus; species Triturus cristatus. The sequence goes on along the minus strand of NC_140592.1, from coordinate 10,019,586 downwards.
GTCTATAGAAACAGCACCTCAACAGTCTAAAGACAACAGCACCTCAACAGTCTATAGAAACAGCACCTCAAGAGTCTATAGAAACAGCACCTCAAGAGTCTATAGATAGCATCAGCACCTCAAGAGTCTATAGAAACAGCACCTCAACAGTCTATAGAAACAGCACCTCAACAGTCTACAGACAACAGCACCTCAACAGTCTATAGAAACAGCACCTCAACAGTCTATAGAAACAGCACCTCAAGAGTCATAGATAGCATCAGCACCTCAACAGTCTATAGAAACAGCACCTCAACAGTCTATAGAAACAGCACCTCAACAGTCTATAGAAACAGCACCTCAAGAGTCTAAAGACAGCACCTCAACAGTCTATAGAAACAGCACCTCAAGAGTCTATAGATAGCATCAGCACCTCAAGAGTCTATAGAAACAGCACCTCAACAGTCTATAGAAACAGCACCTCAACGCTGAATGGAATTAGCAGAATTCTTTAATAAAAAAATTCTCGATATATACAACTCGGTCTCACCAGCTCCTGGGCCTGAGAACCTGATTTCTGAATCTGATAGTACTAAGTATGTATCGGACCGTCTAGTTGACTTTCCCATCCTAGACCTGGTCACTCTCTCCCAACCTTTCACTACAGTCCAATCAGGATCCCCTGTGACGCTGTTCTAGTGCACAAGGTAAAGGAGGTCATCTTACCGGCATTATTGGAAGTTCTCAACTCATCCATAATCACCGCGTCCGTACAGAGGTCGTGGAAACAATCCATGGTCAAAGCACTAACTAAAAAACCCAAACCTTAACCTGGAAGTTTGGAGCAACTATCAGGCGGTTTCACTTCTCCCCATGACCAGTAAAGTCTTAGAAAAACATGTAAATAAGACCCTTACTAACTACCTTGAATCCCACTCGATTTTACACACCTCCCAGACAGGCTTCCGACCTAACGATGGCACAGAAACTGCACTATTAACGGTTATGGAGGAATTGCGGAAAGTCCTTGATCAGGGAGGTACCGTGGCAATCATCCTGCTTGATCTAAGTGCCGCATTTGACTCTGTAAATCATGGTATCCTCTTGGATAGACTTAAAGAGGTAGGAGTCGCAGGCAAAGACCTGCCTGGTTTAAGTCCTTTCCAACGGGTATATCATTCCAGGTATTTGAAGGCAGCCAGACCTCAAGAAAGGTCCCACTAACCTGCGGTGTCCCACAGGGGTCTTCATTAAGCCCCACCCTTTTCAATGTGTAATTAAGACCCCTGGCTGAGATAATCTTCCCGTATGAGATCCAGATAGTGACCTATGCGGACGACACTCAGTGGTAGCCCTTAACCACCCTAAGAATATCGCCGTCGACCTTGAAACGTGCCTAGGAAAGGTGGCCACTTGGATGGACCAATCATACCTTAAGCCTAACGGGGACAAGACTGAGCTAATGATTCTTGGCAATCACGTGCAGCTCTCCAGCTGTGAACTGGCCCGACTGCCTGGGTCCACCTCCAAAACCTAAAGAAAGGATCGAAAGCTCAGGAATCTGGCTAGATCGGTCACTAAAACGTGGCCACCAAGCAGTACACGTGGCAGCTACATGCTTTGGAATCTTAAGGCAATTCCTGAAAATACTGCCACTGCTCCCGGCCACGGCACGCAGAACTATGGTGCCCGCACTGGTGTTGCCTCGGTTGGACTATTGTAACTCCTTATACCTGGGCACCCTGAATGCCACCACAAGGAAACTTCAGGTGGTGCAGAACTGCACAGCCAGGCTGCTACATAGCATCCCCAGAAAGCAATCGGCTAAACCAGCACTGAAGGCACTGCATTGGCCACACATCGCAGAACGCATAATGTTCAAATCTCTCTGCATTGCACATAAAACCCTTTGGGGACCGGTCCAAAAATCAATCACTCCTTGATGTCCTTTCATCGGCCCTGTCGCAACCTGAGATCGGCCAACCTATTCCAAGCGAAGGTTCCTAAAATCTGAGAGTACGTTCGGGCGGGCCTATGTTCTCATATAATGCGTCCACTCTATGCAACATGCTGCCGATCCATCTTCGTTCTACGACTCACTACTTAGCATTCAGGAAGCAAATAAAAACGTGGCTCTTCCAGAAATTGCAGTGAGACTGGGATCTTCTAGTGGTTGCATCCAGCGCTGGGAGGCCTACGGGTAGTAAAGCGCTTTACTAAGAATGAATTAATAATAATAATCGGGGAGGGCGGGCCTGCTGTCATGGGGGAGGGCGGCCCTGCTGTCATGGGGGAGGGCGGCCCTGCTGTCATGGGGAGGGCGGCCCTGCTGTCATGGAGAAGGGCGGCCCTGCTGTCATGGGGTATAGTGGCTCTGCTATAATAAGGGAAGGGCAGCTCTGCTGTCATAGGGGAAGGTCAGCTCTGCTGTCATGGGGGAAGGGCAGCCCTGCTGTCATGGAGAGGGCGGCCCTGCTGTCATGGGGAGGGCGGCCCTGCTGTCATGGGGGAGGGCGACCCTGCTGTCGTGGGGGAGGGCGGCCCTGCTGTCATGTGGGAGGGCGGCCCTGCTGTCATGTGGGAGGGCGGCCCTGCTGTCATGGGGGAGGGCGGCCCTGCTGTCATGGTGAAGGGTGGCCCTGCTGTCGTGGGGTATAGTGGCTCTGCTATAATAAAGGAAGGGCAGCTCTGCTGTCATGGGGTGAGGGCGGCCCTGCTGTCATGGGAGGAGGGCGGCCCTGCTGTCATGTGGGAGGGCGGCCCTGCTGTCATGTGGGAGGGCGGCCCTGCTGTCATAGGGGAGGGCAGCCCTGCTGTCATGGGGTATAGTGGCTCTGCTATAATAAAGGAAGGGCAGCTCTGCTGTCATGGGGTGAGGGCGGCCCTGCTGTCATGGGAGGAGGGCGGCCCTGCTGTCATGTGGGAGGGCGGCCCTGCTGTCATGTGGGAGGGCGGCCCTGCTGTCATGTGGGAGGGCGGCCCTGCTGTCATAGGGGAGGGCAGCCCTGCTGTCATGGGGTATAGTGGCTCTGCTATAATAAAGGAAGGGCAGCTCTGCTGTCATAGGGGAAGGGCAGCTCTGCTGTCATGGGGAGGGCGGCTTTGCTGTCATGGGGGAGGGCGGCCCTGCTGTCATGAGGGAGGGCGGCTCTGCTGTCATGGAGGAGGGCGGCCCTGCTGTCATGGGGTATAGTGGCTCTGCTATAATAAGGGAAGGACAGCTCTGCTGTCATAGGGGAAGGGCAGCTCTGCTGTCATGGGGAGGGCGGCTTTGCTGTCATGGGGGAGAGCGGCCCTGCTGTCATGGGGGAGGGCGGCCCTGCTGTCATGGGGAGGGCGGCCCTGCTGTCATGGGAAGGGCAGCCCTGCTGTCATGGAGAGGGCGGCCCTGCTGTCATGTGGGAGGGCGGCCCTGCTGTCATGGGGGAGGGCAGCCCTGCTGTCATGAGGGAGGGCGGCTCTGCTGTCATGGGGAAGGAAATAGGAGCAGCAGGAGATCACAAGACTGTTGGCAGTGCTACGAAGCCTCAAGCTTGTGTTCATGAGCGCTGTAACCATTTTGTGTAAAGTGTTGTGTTATAAAGTGATGTAACGTGTGTGTGTTTCCCTTCTTTTCTTAGGGGGCTTCTCCAAGTTCCAGCTGGAATATCCGGACCATTGTGAGACGAACCTTGACAGCTCCTGCCCCAGCTCCTCGCCCCCCACCTCGGTCATGGGTCTTGGGGGGCTACGCATCAGCTCTGATTGTTCCGACGGAGAGTCCGACCGGGAGCCGGGGAGCGCCACGGAGTTCGAGAGCCCCCTCCCCAACAACCAGTCCACTTTTCCTGTCCAAATCCTGCCCTACCTGTACCTGGGCAGTGCCAAGGACTCCTCCAACCTGGACGTCCTGGGCAAATATGGCATCAAGTACATCCTGAACGTGACGCCCAACCTGCCCAACAAGTTTGAGCACGACGGGGACTTCAAGTACAAGCAGATCCCCATCTCGGACCACTGGAGCCAGAACCTCTCGCAGTTCTTTCCGGATGCCATTGCGTTCATTGGTAGGTAGAGCGAGCGCTGACCATGCACTGCGTTCATTGGTGTGTGGCACTAGTGCTGCCCATGTACTGCGTTCACTGGTAGTGGCGAGAGCACTGCCCATGTACTGTGTTCAGTGGTAGGTGGTGCGAGCTCTGCCCATGTTCTGCGTTCATTGGTAGGTGGCGCGAGCGCTGCCCATTTACTGCGTTAATTGGTAGGTGACAGGTGCACTGCCCATGCACTGCATTCATTGGTAAGTGGCGCGAGCACTGCCCATGTGCTGCGTTCACTGGTAGTGGTATGAGCGCTGGCCATGTATTGCGCTCCTTGGTGTGTGGCGCGAGCGCTGCCCGTGTACTGCGTTCATTGGTAGGTAGAGCGAGCGCTGACCATTTACTGCGTTCATTGGTAGGTAGAGCGAGCGCTGACCATTTACTGCGTTCATTGGTGTGTGGCGCGAGTACTGCCCATGTACTGCGTTCAATGGTATGTGGCACGAGCGCTGCCCATGTACTGCCTTCATTGGTAGGTGGCAGGAGCACTGCCAATGTACTGCGTTCATTGGTAGGTGGTGCGAGCGCTGCCCATGTACTGTGTTCATTGGTAGGTGTTGTGGCGCGAGCGCTGCGCATGTACTGCGTTCTTACCAGATTCCTTCTATCCCTTCTCTTGTGTACTTTTAATGGTATCCTTGAACTCGCCTTTACACAAAGCGCAGGTATTAATCGTGTCATGCTGGCACCCCCTCCCTGAAGAGGGTCCGTTTCTCACAGGCCCATATGCCATGCATCAGGTCCCCTGTGTAGGCGGAGCTACCATCGCGGACCATCCAGTGAGGATGCCACAACCATCCTTTGTCACGAGTGCAGTGGGCTCTATGCAGGTATCTCAAGGCGATCCATCTTTCCTGAGGGGGTGGGGGGGAGAACTAATTTCATTTTACATTAGGTAATTCCCTCTCTCCGTTGTTTCCTGTGGGAGTGCGTTGCAATCCTATGATGCTTGTTTACCCCAAAGTTGGGCTGGAGCAGGTGTTGACACATTTAGTGCTGCCATAACTTGAGAAGTGTATTTTCTTATTGCAGTATCATAACGTGTATTTATAAAGCGCTCGTTCACCCAGCAGGGTACCTTAGCGCTGAATAACAGATGTTTATTGCTACCCAACTCAATGGTACTCATTTTATGGGCTTTAGAATGATGAAAGGCTGAGTAGACCCGCCGGGATGTGAACCTGTGACCATGAGGCCTACAGTGGCCGCGTTGGTCCACCGAGCCACCAGACCCGGCTTGTGGTCTCTCACTCTAGTGGGTTTGACTCTAGATTAAAATTCCCTTTACCCCACTCATTTTGAGTATTTATTCCCCATTTTGCTACCACTGCCCCAGGGCTTCCCCCACATTTACTACCAAGTAGTATCTTTACGTGTGCGGACACCTCCACCACTGTGGTGGGCATGCGGCGAAGACAAGACAGGAGAGGCGTGGCCTCTGGCAGTAGTTTGGGAGCAGGGCATGAGTCCTACAGTAGTCCTACCTCCTGAAGTCCTATGTACGTCACAGGCTACTGTGAAGGATTCCTTCTCACTCCTTCTGGTATAAATGTACCAAGGATGGCCAGGGTCACCTGTGGCTATTGAGGTGAAGTGCAGGGCAGCATGGGGCAGGGGTGACGCCTCTTGTGATCTTGTGCAGTGGGATCCAATCAATTGATGACATGCTAGTGCTAGCCGGATTGAATCTCATTTTGAGGACTCAAGTGGCCGGTCTTGTGGGATAGAATCAAGTGATGACGCCTCCAGTGGCGAGGTCTTGTGGGATAGAATCTCGACTGATGACGCCCCCAGTGGCGAGGTCTTGTGGGATAGAATCGAGTGATGACGCCCCCAGTGGCGAGGTCTTGTGGGATAGAATCGAGTGATGACGCCCCCAGTGGCGAGGTCTTGTGGGATAGAATCTCGACTGATGACGCCCCCAGTGGCGAGGTCTTGTGGGATAGAATCGAGTGATGACGCCCCCAGTGGCGAGGTCTTCTGGGATAGAATCTCGAGTGATGACGCCCCCAGTGGCGAGGTCTTCTGGGATAGAATCTCGAGTGATGACGCCCCCAGTGGCGAGGTCTTCTGGGATAGAATCTCGAGTGATGACGCCCCCAGTGGCGAGGTCTTCTGGGATAGAATCGAGTGATGACACCTCAGGCAGCGTGACATAGAATCAAGAGAAGACGCCTCGGTGGCGATGGCTAAGGTCTATTCAGTTAAGTGGCGATGTCTAGGGCGATTGATTCAAGTAAAGATGTCTAGGGCTGTTGATTCGAGTGGAGATGTCTGGGGCTATTGATTCGAGTGGAGATATCTGGGGCTATTGATTCGGTCTGAGATGTCTGGGGCTATTTATCTGAGTAGAGCTGTCTGGGGCTATTGATTTGAGTGGAGATGTCTGGGGCTGTTGATTCGAGTGGGGATGTCTGGGGCTGTTGATTCGAATGGAGATGTCTGGGGCTGTTGATTCGAGTGGAGATGTCTAGGGCTTTTGATTCAAGTGGAGATGTCTGGGGCTATTGATTGGAGTGGAGATTTCAAGGGCTATTGATTCGAGTCGAGATCTCTAGGGCTATTGATTCGAGTGGGGTTGTCTAGGGCTACTGATTCAAGTAAAGATGACTAGGGTTGCTGATTCGAGTGGGGATGTCTGGGGCTATTGATTCGAGTGGAGGTGTCTGGGGCGATTGATTTGAGTGGAGATGTCTTGGGCTATTGATTCGAGTGGAGATGTCTTGGGCTATTGATTCGAGTGGGGATGTCTGGGGCTATTGATTCGAGTGGAGATGTCTGAGTCTGTTGATTCGAGTGGAGATGTCTAGGGCTTTTGATTCGAGTGGAGATGTCTGGGGCTATTGATTGGAGTGGAGATGTCTGGGGCTATTGATTCGAGTGGAGATGTCTTGGGCTATTGATTCGAGTGGGGATGTCTGGGGCTATTGATTCGGTCTGAGATGTCTGGGGTTGTTGATTCGAGTGGAGATGTCTGGGGCTATTGATTCGGTCTGAGATGTCTGGGGCTATTTATCTGAGTAGAGCTGTCTGGGGCGATTGATTCGATTGGAGATGTCTTGGGCTATTGATTCGAGTGGAGATGTCTTGGGCTATTGATTCGAGTGGGGATGTCTGAGGCTATTGATTCGAGTGGAGATGTCTGGGTCTGTTGATTCGAGTGGAGATGTCTAGGGCTTTTGATTCGAGTGGAGATGTCTGGGGCTATTGATTCGGTCTGAGATGTCTGGGGTTGTTGATTCGAGTAGAGCTGTCTGGGGCGATTGATTCGATTGGAGATGTCTTGGGCTATTGATTCGAGTGGGGATGTCTTGGGCTATTGATTCGAGTGGAGATGTCTTGGGCTATTGATTCGAGTGGGGATGTCTGAGGCTATTGATTCGAGTGGAGATGTCTGGGTCTGTTGATTCGAGTGGAGATGTCTAGGGCTTTTGATTCGAGTGGAGATGTCTGGGGCTATTGATTGGAGTGGAGATGTCAAGGGTTATTGAGTCGAGTCGAGATGTCTAGGGCGATTGATTCGAATGGAGATGTCTGGGGCGATTGATTAGAGTGGAGATGTCTGGGGCTGTTGATTCGAGTGGAGATGTCTGGGGCGGTTGATTAGAGTGGAGATGTCTGGGGCGATTGATTAGAGTGGAGATGTCTGGGGCTGTTGATTCGAGTGGAGATGTCTGGGGCGGTTGATTCGAGTGGAGATGTCTGGGGCTTTTGATTCGAATGGAGATGTCTGGGGCTGTTGATTCGAGTGGAGATGTCTAGGGCTTTTGATTTGAGTAGAGCTGTCTGGGGCTATTGATTTGAGTGGAGATGTCTTGGGCATTGATTCGAGTGGGGATGTCTGGGGCTATTGATTCGAGTGGAGATGTCTGGGGCTGTTGATTCGAGTGGGGATGTCTGGGGCTGTTGATTCGAGTGGAGATGTCTAGGGCTTTTGATTCAAGTGGAGATGTCTGGGGCTATTGATTGGAGTGGAGATGTCAAGGGCTATTGATTCGAGTCGAGATCTCTAGGGCTATTGATTCGAGTGGGATTGTCTAGGGCTACTGATTCAAGTAAAGATGACTAGGGTTGCTGATTCGAGTGGGGATGTCTGGGGCTATTGATTCGAGTGGAGGTGTCTGGGGCGATTGATTCGAGTGGAGATGTCTTGGGCTATTGATTCGAGTGGGGATGTCTGGGGCTATTAATTCGAGTGGAGATGTCTGGGGCGATTGATTCGAGTGGGGATGTCTGGGGCTATTGATTCGAGTGGAGATGTCTGGGTCTGTTGATTCGAGTGGAGATGTCTGGGGCTATTGATTGGAGTGGAGATGTCAAGGGCTATTGAGTCGAGTCGAGATGTCTAGGGCTATTGATTCGAGTGGGGATGTCTGGGGCTATTGATTCGAGTGGGGTTGTCTAGGGCTATTGATTCAAGTAAAGGTGACTAGGGTTGCTGATTCTAATGGAGATGTCTGGGGTGATTGATTCGAGTGGGGATGTCTGGGGCTATTGATTCGAGTGGAGATGTCTGGGTCTATTGATTGGAGTGCAGATGTCAAGGGCGATTGAGTCGAGTCGAGATGTCTAGGGCTATTGATTCGAGTGGGGATGTCTGGGACGATTGATTAGAGTGGAGATGTCTGGGGCTGTTGATTCGAGTGGAGATGTCTGGGGCTGTTGATTTGAGTGGAGATGTCTGGAGCGATTGATTAGAGTGGAGATGTCTGGGGCTGTTGATTCGAGTGGAGATGTCTAGGGCTTTTGATTTGAGTAGAGCTGTCTGGGGCTATTGATTTGAGTGGAGATGTCTTGGGCTATTGATTCGAGTGGGGATGTCTGGGGCTATTGATTCGAGTGGAGATGTCTGGGGCTGTTGATTTGAGTGGGGATGTCTGGGGCTATTAATTCGAGTGGAGATGTCTGGGGCGATTGATTCGAGTGGGGATGTCTGGGGCTATTGATTCGAGTGGAGATGTCTAGGGCTTTTGATTCGAGTGGAGATGTCTGGGGCTCTTGATTGGAGTGGAGATGTCAACGGCTGTCGAGATGTCTAGGGCTATTGATTCGAGTGGGGATGTCTGGGGCTATTGATTCGAGTGGAGATGTCTGGGGCTATTGAGTGGAGATGTCAAGGGCTATTGATTCGAGTCGAGATCTCTAGGGCTATTGATTCGAGTGGGGTGGTCTAGGGCTACTGATTCAAGTAAAGATGACTAGGGTTGCTGATTCGAGTGGGGATGTCTGGGGCTATTGATTCGAGTGGAGGTGTCTGGGGCGATTGATTAGAGTGGAGATGTCTGGGGCTGTTGATTCGAGTGGAGATGTCTGGGGCTGTTGATTCGAGTGGAGATGTCTGGAGCGATTGATTAGAGTGGAGATGTCTGGGGCTGTTGATTCGAGTGGAGATGTCTAGGGCTTTTGATTTGAGTAGAGCTGTCTGGGGCTATTGATTTGAGTGGAGATGTCTTGGGCTATTGATTCGAGTGGGGATGTCTGGGGCTATTGATTCGAGTGGAGATGTCTGGGGCTGTTGATTTGAGTGGGGATGTCTGGGGCTATTAATTCGAGTGGAGATGTCTGGGGCGATTGATTCGAGTGGAGATGTCTGGGGCGATTGATTCGAGTGGGGATGTCTGGGGCTATTGATTCGAGTGGAGATGTCTAGGGCTTTTGATTCGAGTGGAGATGTCTGGGGCTCTTGATTGGAGTGGAGATGTCAAGGGCTGTCGAGATGTCTAGGGCTATTGATTCGAGTGGGGATGTCTGGGGCGATTGATTAGAGTGGAGATGTCAGGGGCTATTGATTCGAGTGGGGATGTCTGGGGCTATTGATTCGAGTGGGGATGTCTGGGGCTATTGATTAGAGTGGAGATGTCTGGGGCGATTGATTTGAGTGGAGATGTCTTGGGCTATTGATTCGAGTGGGGATGTCTGGGGCTATTGATTTGAGTGGAGATGTCTGGGGCGATTGATTTGAGTGGAGATGTCTGGGGCTATTGATTCGAGTGGGGATGTCTGGGGCTGTTGATTCGAGTGGAGATGTCTGGGGCTATTGATTCCAGTGGAGATGTCTTGGGCTATTGATTCGGGCTGAGATGTCTGGGGCTGTTGAGTCACGTGCTGATTTCCTCTTTAGCTTGTTGCTCTTCTACTTTGGCGCGCCCTCCAGATGTTGTGGTTTTTAGAAAGAGCCATGGAGACAGTTTGTGCTGATATCACTAGTTCTACGGGAGGGGCCCACCTGAGTTATCAGGGCTAGTGCTGGCCGTGGGGGCCCCGGAACCCAGGGGCGACGGGGCTGGCTTTTTACCAAGACTGCCCAGTGGCACCTGGGCAGCCGAGGGGGGGGTGGGGGGGGGGGAGCCTATCTGATGGTCTCTGCTTTCCAAAAGGTCTAGTTGTTGAAGAAACACCAGGCTCTCTCGTGGCGGCATGACTGTCTGTTTCCCACTGTCCCTTTAGTTCAGAGCGAGCCGAGGTCTGACCTCTTGTTGTGTCCTTTCATGCACGGGGACAGTGAGGGGTTCCTTGCACGATGCCTGTGAGAGGCTTCTGGGCGCAGTGTCAGTGAAAGGGTCCCGTATACGGTACCACTGAGAGGGTACCGTCCTCGGTGCCAGAAGGTTCCGTGCATCGTGTCAGTAAATGAATTCAGTGCACGGTGCCAGTGGGAGGGTTCTGTGCATAGTGGCACTGTGGGGATCCTATGGACGGGACCAGTTAGGGGGTTCTTTGCACGATGTCAGTGTGAGGGTTCTGTGCACGGGACCAGCGAGGGGGTTCTTTGAACGATGCCCGCGGGAGTGTTCTGTGCACGGTGCCTTCAAAAGAGTTCTGTGTACTGTGTTAGTAAACGGATTCAGTGCACAGTGCCAGTGTGAGGGTTCTGTGCACGGGACCAGTGAGGGGATTCTTTGCATAGTGGCACTCTGGGGGTTCTGTGGACGGGACCAGTTAGGGCGTTCTTTGCACGATGTCAGTGTGAGGGTTCTGTGCACGGGACCAGTATGGGCGTTCTTTGTACGATGTCAGTGTGAGGGTTCTGTGCACGGGACCAGTGAGGGGGTTCTTTGCACGATGCCCGCGGGAGTGTTCTGTGCACGGTGCCTTCAAAAGAGTTCTGTGTACTGTGTTAGTAAACGGATTCAGTGCACAGTGCCAGTGTGAGGCTTCTGTGCACGGGATCAGTGAAGCGGTTAGTTGCACAGTGCCTCTGAGAGGGTTCTGGGCACAGTGTCTCTGAAGAGATTTGAACATAACTTTGGCGTGAACAATGAATTTGTTTTGTGCATCTACACCTCTTTTTGCTTACTGTTCAACGTGTCGCATGCTAGTGCACTCTGCCTGCTGTTGTATGTGCAGCAGATTAGTGCACTTTGCTTGCTGTCCTACAGCGTGTTGCATGCTAGTACACTTTGCTTGCTCTTGCACAATGTGTTGTATGCTAGCGCATGTTTGCTTGCTGTTGTACAACGTGTTGCAGGCTAGCTCATGTTTGCTTGCTGTTGTACAACGCCTAGCTGGTTAGTGCACTTTGCTTGCTGTTGTACAACGCGTATCCGGTTAGTGCACTTTGCTTGCTGTTGTACAACGTGTTGCAGGCTAGCTCATGTTTGCTTGCTGTTGTACAACGCCTAGCTGGTTAGTCACTCTATTTGCTATTTTGCAACTTGTTGCAGGCAAGTTCACTTTGCCTGCTGTTGTATGCTTTGCAGGTTAGTGCACTCTGCTTGCTGTTGTATGTGTAGCAGGCTACTGCGCTCTGCCTGCTGTTGTACCACGTGTAGCAGGCTAGTGCACATTGTTTGCTATTGTACAATGTGCAGCAAGTTAATGCACTTTGCTTGTTGAATTATGTGTAGAGGGGCTGGTGGATGCTTGGTTGCTGGTGTACAGCGTATCGCAGATTAGTGTACTTTGTTTGCTGTTGTACAGCATGTAGTAGGTTACTGCACTTTGCTTCTTGTTGAATAGCGCTTAGAAGGCTAGAGTATGTTTGCTTGGTGTAGGTTAGTGCCATTTGCTTGCTGTTGTACCTGTTACAGGTTAGTGCACTCTGCTTGCTGTTGTACAAGGTGTTGCAGACGTGTGCACTTTGCTTGCTGTTGGTCAATGTGTTGCAGGCTAGTGTACTTTGCTTGCTGTCGCACATGTTGCAGGCCAGTGCACATTTGCATGCTAGTGCACTCTGCATGCTGTCGTACAACGCGTAACTGGTTAGTGCACTCTGCATGCTGTCGTACAACGCGTAACAGGTTAGTGCACTCTGCATGCTGTCGTACAACGCGTAACAGGTTAGTGCACTCTGCATGCTGTCGTACAACGCGTAACAGGTTAGTGCACTCTGCATGCTGTCGTACAACGCGTAACAGGTTAGTGCACTCTGCATGCTGTGGTACAACGTGTAGTAGGCTAGTTAGTGCACTCTGCATGCTGTTGTACGACGGGTGCAGGCTAGTGCACGTTTCTCGAAGGCTCCCGGGTATATTCGTGGCTGTGCACATGTTGGATGCGCCCTCATGTGCATGCTTGATGCGTGCTCTGTGGTTGGATGCTTGTTGCCATAGCGACGGGACATTGAGCATTACCTCACCCACTTACTGTAAAACCAAATTTAGTTCATGGTGAGGTCAGCTGACAACACGTCGGAGGTAGAGCACCTTCAGTGGGGGCTTTGCGGGGAAGGGAGGGGGGCAGCCTTTCAGAGTCTGGGGGTGCTTACTCGGAGTCTGCAGGGGGCCGATGGGTGTGTCTCGTCCACTGGAGGAGACCACCCTGTGCATCAAAGCACTGAACCCTTCTCCTGCCCCCGACACCCCTGTCGTTCAGGGGTGATTAGAAAGCGAGGAGAGGCGCGTGCCCCCCTTGGAAGGGCCATTATAAACCGGTGCATCAGAGGGTGCAGAGGCTGGCAGCATAAACCAACCTGGGGCAACCCTGCTGCTAAAGATGACAGAAGACAGCCAAAGGCAACGGGGCTCGCCTTTGAACAGCGCAAGCCACCATTGAGTTTCCCAGTGCTTGTTGTCAATGCTAAATAGCAGTAGTGAAAAAATATGTTTGTCACCAATGTCGACCAACAGCAAAAGTGTATCAAAAGCCTAAATGGCTGTCGCAGTGCGAGATGTATACGTGTTACGTGCTCATGTGTCAGTCACTATGCAAGTGACGGTGCAGCAGGCTTAAAAAATATATATAGTTTAAATATACCGTTCCAAGATGGCGGACTTTCATCTTGGTGTGGTAAATTACAAATGTAAACAAGCATTGGCATAGCCAATTGGTCTCGCCTTTGGGACCCGATAAGTGTTTATCTATGCAGCACACAAGCTGCGAGTTTACAAAGATCAGAAAGTAGACAGCAGATTAAGAGCCTCGGCGTGTGGCTGGACAGCTCCCTCTGTTTTAATCACCAAGCCACAAAGCTCTCTGCTACCTGTTTCGGCCTAATGAGAATGCTAAGAAAGATCCTTCCCCTGCTCCCTTTCCAGGCCAGGAGGATTATGGTACAAGCTCTTGTACGGTCCCGCCTGGACTACGGGAACGAACTGTATCTCGGTGCCCCTCAGTCCACAATCCAGAGGCTACAAGTAATCCAGAACTGTGCAGCTCGCCTACTGCTCCAGATTCCCCGGAGACAAACAGTGTAACCTGCCGTGCGTAACCTTCACTGGCTTCCCATCCGGGCCAGGATACATTTTAAGGCCATGTGCCTGGCCCATAGAGCTCTGTGGAAATCGGGCCCAGGCATCCTTCAGTCCTTGGCCACCCCCTATCAACCCCCTAGGAGTCTTCGCTCCAGCTCCGCGTTTCTTGCCACCTCTATGAAAGTACGAAAATCCAGATGGGGGGGGCGCTCTTTCTCCCTGATTGCTTCCAACCTCTGGAACTCCCTCCCCCCCACTCTCTGAGGGGAACCTAACCTGCTGGCATTCCAGAAACGTCTCAAAACTCATCTGTTCAGTACCTCACACTAGCACCACATGCCACTCTGTCTCTCTAGGAGGCCTCAGGGTAGCTAAGCGCTATACAAATTTAATTTCATTCAATTTCATTCAGACAGAGCAACCAGTCACATTTCGTGTAACGGCGGAAGTTGTGCTAGGCACTTTTTTAACTGCATGAGCTTGAAGCTTTGTGCATATAAATTGATTCAAAATGTAATTCTGAAATATTCAGCCTGTTCTGAGGCGAAGGTAATTTGTCTCCATGAGGGCGTTGGTAACTTCTAAAGCTGGCCCCTGTAAAAAGCAGTGATGCACCACATTTCTGACCTGGATGCAAAAGTATAGTCTCTTGGAAGCAGGCCCCTCCTTCTTTATTCTGCAGACATATGAAGACCAGCCATGTATCTATATAGTTACCACGAGGCCTTCCAAGTTCCTGCTTCGCCCACACATGCTTCGCTTTGAAAAGACTGGGCGCTGCACGAGAACGCAGGTTTCAGCAGCAGGCATCATTCATGTATATTACGTCTCCTTATGTAGTTTTAAAAAGGCAAATAAATGATCAAAATAGTTTTCTTTTCCTTCCAGGCCGATGAGCATGCTGACGCGGCGTTGTCTATGCCGTAGATAGTGCAGCACTTGTGATACTAGGGGAGGAGCCTGCACCCATGACTCGTGTCCAGCACCAGTCGAGACGGGCGAAAAGAATATCGACTTATCATGGCAGGCCTCCCACTGATGCCCCTGCATCCTCGAGGGGGGGTACACTAGAACAGAATCCTCGATCTGAAGGGTGGTGCCCAGGTCCTGGGCAGAGCCTGAGGGAGGAGATCCGCTGCCTGTGGAGTCCTGTGATCTCAAAGAGGAGAGCCCTGGGGGTGGAGCCCTGTGGTGTCGCTGGGGTGGGAGCCCTGTGGTGTCGCTGGGGTGGGAGCCTTGTGGTGTCGCTGGGGTGGGAGCCCTGTGATGTCGCTGGGGTGGGAGCCCTGTGGTGTCACCGTGGTGGGATTCCTGTGGTGTCACTGCGGTGGGAGCCCTGTGGTGTCACTGTGGTGGGAGTCCTGTGTTGTCACTGCGGTGGGAGTCCTGTGGTGTCACTGCGGTGGTAGCCCTGTGGTGTCGCTGGGGTGGGAGTCCTGTGATCTCAAAGAAATGAGAGCCCTGTTGTGTCACTGGGGTGGGAGCCCTGTGGTGTCTCTGGGGTGGGAGCCCTGTGGTGTCACTGGGGTGGGAGCCCTGTGGTGTCACTGGGGTGGGAGCCCTGTGGTGTCACTGGGGTGGGAGCCCTGTGGTGTCACTGTGGTGGGAGCCATGTGGTGGCACTGTGGTGGGAGTCCTGTGGTGTCACTGTGGTGTGAGTCCTGTGATCTCAAAGAGGAGAGCCCTGTGGTGTCGCTGGGGTGGGAGTCCTGTGGTGTCACTGCGGTGGGAGTCCTGTGATCTCAAAGAGGAGAGCCCTGTAGTGTCACCGGCGTGGGAGCCCTGTGGTGTCACTGGGGCGGGAGCCCTGTGGTATCACTGGGGCGGGAGTCCTACAGTGTCACTGCGGTGGGAGTCCTGTGGTGTCACTGCGATGGGAGCCCTGTAGACTCACTGCGGTGGGAGCCCTGTGGTGTCGCTGGGGTGGGAGCCCTGTTGTGTCACTGCAGTGGGAGTCCTGTGGTGTCACTGCGGTGGGAGTCCTTTGGTGTCACTGCGGTGGGAGTCCTGTGGTGTCACTGCAGTGGGAGTCCTGTGGTGTCACTGCGGTGGGAGCCCTGTAGTGTCGCTGGGGTGGGAGCCCTGTGGTGTCAATTGGGTGGGAGCCCTGTGCTGTCACTGCGGTGGGAGCCCTGTGGTGTCACTGCGGTGGGAGCCCTGTGGTGTCACTGCGGTGGGAGCCCTGTGGTGTCACTGTGGTGGGAGTCCTGTGGTGTCACTGTGGTGGGAGTCCTGTGGTGTCACTGCGGTGGGAGCCCTGTGGTGTCGCTGGGTTGGGAGTCCTGTGGTGTCGCTGGGGTGGGAGCCCTGTGGTGTCACTGGGGTGGGAGCCCTGTGGTGTCGCTGGGGTGGGAGCCCTGTGGTGTCGCTGGGGTGGGAGCCCTGTGGTGTCACTGGGGTGGGAGCCCTGTGGTGTCACTGTGGTGGGAGCCCTGTGGTGTCACTGTGGTGGGAGTCCTGTGGTGTCACAGTGGTGGGAGTCCTGTGGTGTCTCTGCGGTGGGAGCCCTGTGGTGTCACTGCGGTGGGAGTCCTGTGGTGTCACTGCGGTGGGAGCCCTCTTGTGTCGCTGGGGTGGGAGTCCTGTGATCTCAAAGAAATGAGAGCCCTGTAGTGTCACTGGGGTGGGAGCCCTGTGGTGTCACTGGGGTGGGAGCCCTGTGGTGTCACTGGGGTGGGAGCTCTGTGGTGTCACTGGGGTGGGAGCCCTGTGGTGTCACTGGGGTGGGAGCCCTGTGGTGTCACTGGGGTGGGAGCCCTGTGGTGTCACTGCGGTGGGAGCCCTGTGGTGTCACTGTGGTGGGAGTCCTGTGGTGTCGCTGGGGTGGGAGTCCTGTGATCTCAAAGAAATGAGAGCCCTGTAGTTTCACCGGGGTGGCAGCCCTGTGGTGTCACTGGGGTGGGAGCCCGTGGTGTCAGTGGGGCGGGAGCCCTGTCGTGTCACTGGGGCGGGAGCCCTGTGGTGTCACTGTGGCGGGAGCCCTGTGGTGTCGCTGGGGTGGGAGCCCTGTGGTGTCGCTGGGGTGGGAGCCCTGTGGTGTCGCTGGGGTGGGAGCCCTGTGGTGTCGCTGGGGTGGGAGCCCTGTGGTGTCGCTGGGGTGGGAGCCCTGTGGTGTCGCTGGGGTGGGAGCCCTGTGGTGTCGCTGGGGTGGGAGCCCTGTGGTGTCGCTGGGGTGGGAGCCCTGAGGTGTCACTGGGGTGGGAGCCCTGTGATGTCACTGCGGTGGGAGCCCTGTGATGTCACTGCGGTGGGAGTCCTGTGGTGTCACTGGGGTGGGAGCCCTGTGGTGTCACTGGGGTGGGAGTCTTGTGGTGTCACTGGGGTGGGAGCCCTTGTTGTGTGACTGGGGTGGGAGCCCTGTAGTGTGACGGGGTGGGAGCCCTGTGGTGTCACTGGGGTGGGAGCCCTGTGGTGTTACTGTGGTGGGAGCCCCGTGGTGTCACTGTGGTGGGAGCCCCGTGGTGTCACTGTGGTGGGAGCCCTGTGGTGTCACTGGGGTGGGAGCCCTGTGATGTCACTGTGGTGGGAGCCCTGTGGTGTCACTGTGGTGGGAGCCCCGTGGTGTCACTGGGGTGGGAGCCCTGTGGTGTCACTGCAGTGGGAGTCCTGGTACATAGGCCGCAACTGCATGAAACTGCACTTGATGAACTGATCCGAACCAGCCGAGAAGGGACGCAAACAAACACAACAGAGGGACCTCGCTCACAGCAGCCTTTATTCATTCTGTGTCGCAGATCAGCCTCTCGAGGCGAGCCGCACTCTTGGAAGCACATACGAGTGGTATTCCTGAAGAAGGGCTGTTGACTTTACCGCACTGAAAGTGGCATTTCTAGGTCACTGTTTACGAGCATGCGATTCCTGTGCCCGCCTGAGCACACACTGCGTTGTATAGGTTACAGAGCCAGTATAGACGGCACAGCTGACGCTATGCATCATTCACCACAATGTCTTAGTTACTAGAAAGACTATTTTCTTAAACAGTAATAGCAAATGGTTTTATTACTGAGTCATAACTTGCATAGTTAGGCGACCAAATGGCTCAGCGAGTTAAACACTGCCTCTGAAACTTGCAGGTCACGAGTTCAAAATGTAATGACGACCCAGTGTTCTATCCTTCAGTGGTCAATAAATTGAGTACCATTACTTCGCAACAGCTGTATAATTATTAACCCTTTCTGCAAGATTCCTTTCGAAAACCAGCGAGTAAAGTTTGCGGAGTGCGCCAATCCTGTGTGCTCTTTCTTTATTGGATGTATCTGTGCTTCACTAGGGCTTAAAGGGGGTAAAAGTTGTCACCAGTGGCACAGCTGAAGGTGCAAGTATTTGTCAGCCCAGCCTTTTGTAAGTAAGCCTGCTTGCACTGTGATTGCCGACTGCCACGAGCAACCGTAATCTAAGGGCATATTAAAGAAGTCTTCCACGTCTGCAGGGGTCATGTTCAATTATTTAAAAAAGGCTCTAGATAAAATCAGAGACATGCTATTTTTTAAACTCCTCTCCACTACTTTCCTTAGCGTAACAATACGTTTAGACAAACGTGTGTCCGTAAATAAATTTACCCAATTAATGAGAAGAATGTGTTGCCTCCGACAACATTAAATACCGTTCTATCCAACCTATGTGTGTACATGGGACGCAGTGGACTGCGTTGGATATGTCGCGCCCCGCTCCCTAATGCCGGCTGGGACTTGGATAATAGAGGGCAGATGTTGGCACCTGATGGTCATCGGTATAGTTACTAGTGGGATGGTGGCTAGCAGGCTAGACAGCCAAAATAATATCGATTTATAGTTCCGTGCAGGTCTGACACTTCTTGGGCAGGGGTAGGTGGAAGGAAGGAGCAAAGATAATGCCAACTGGTGCTCATGTACAGCTTTGGGTTGAGTTCGCAATAAATGAGCGCTTTATAAAACTGCAAGAAATATGTGTGTGTCCACAGAGCTGAGTGCTGGTTAGTGCAATATGAAATAGTGGTGCTTGTATTTATAGCGCTAAAAGGTCCCAGCCCCCGCTGAAATCGTTGCAAATATGCATTCCAAACAGCAGTGCAATGTTAGGAAATAAGCACGCAAAACATATGACGCAAGAGGGGGCAGTGTGTCCTTGTAGCTGCTTGTAAGGCAGGGAGCTTTCAGAGGGTTTGCATGCTTGCTTACCTTGGACGTTGAAACAACTCGCTGCCCCACATAGTTTTAACAAGGAGACGAAACCCCCGTGCACCAGTGTTTTTACATTTAATATTTTATAGTGGGTGTTTAAAGCAGGAAACTGACCGGAGATGCTAAAACTGTAAGCAAACGGCTATGTGCCAGGAGATAGGGTTTTCTACAAGTCGCTGACATTCCAGGGTTTAAGCATCAACACGTTTGCTTTTTTTTTAAAGGTGAGGACGCAAAAGAGAATTTGGCTTTCTGAGTTCATGCAGAGGCGTAATATAAACTGAGGTTGATGAGCATGTCCCCAGACGAGGAGGTTGTCACTGGGGGGAAGAAGGTAGGGAAAGAGCCAACGGAGCAGGGACGGGTCAAAAAAACGATTAAACCGCTCCTCATATAAAAGCAACAAACGCTGAAAACACAACATCAGTATATCCGGGGATAACATTCCAACAGCCGAGGTGCCTCACAGCCTTTAAATTATGGCCCTCAATGTGCTATGATGTTAGATTCTGGAAATAAAGTGAATCTGCGAACCGACGGCCGGCACACTAACTCTAGTACACCTCTTCAGAGACAAAGGTTAGAAAAAGAAGGAAAGGGTCTCTCTAAAGACAGAATGCAGGGAAAAATCCGCCAGGAAAATCAGGGAAAAGACCACGGAGGCGAGCGCTGCTAAAAATGACACATTATCTAGTTTCCTGCCTCGACCCCGCTTCTAGTAATAGCAAATACTATAGTTTCCCTCTAGTGGTGCCAACGCGCTGCTACACAAAAACAACAAGCACTGAAAGACAAGTCCTCGTGCATGTACGGCATTAGAAAACATGATCCTCCACAACAGATAGCACCCTGCGCAGCGCTGCTCGCTCCCGCAAGGTGGATGCCTGGCATGAACGAGCTGCTGAAAAGTGCAGACCGATTCCTAAAGGACTTTTCCTAGCGCAGCACATGCGCGCTGCCTAGGCGAGACCTAAAAAGTGTATTTTAGAGAAGTGAGCCGCCGGGGGCAGCTGGCATCTGGAGCAGGGGTCCCCCCACTGTGGGCCCAACCTGGGCAATTACAGGCCTAGTGCACGCAATAAATATGTACGCCTTTAAAAAATTTTTTTTTGTTTTTTTACAATTTTTATATGACACAGTATTAAAACAATACATATCTTAATCTTAAAAGAGATGTAAGAAATAACAGAGATATCAGAAAGTGATAAAATCTTCTGAAACAAGGCAATTACTTAATAACATTAACAAGAATCATGATAATGAGACATATTGTATAAAGCGATAAGTAATAAAGATGAAAAGTTACATCAACATCATAAAAGAATAAATTCTATAATAAAGAATGTTTTGTTTGTTTATTTTGTTTTATAGGGAGGAAAGGAAAGAGCCGGAAGAGGGGAAAAAGAGGAGGGGGAAAGAGAGAAAAGAAGAAAGAAGGGATAGATAAGTAGAATGAAAAATGGGTGTTATGAGAAGGATGAACGTGAGGATAGAAAAGTAGTAAAAGGTAACCATAGGAAATCAGATTTAATCTTGTGAAAAATAGAGGAATGAGAAACTGAGGCACTTCTATGTTCATCCCAAATCAAATTCCACCAGAGCAAACAGGATAGTTTAGAGTTATCTTTCCAACAGGTTAATATAACTTTAAAAGCGAGAGCAATAAAAAGGTCAAATAAAATAGTTTTCCAGGGGAGGTGGTCAAAGTCAGGAGATATGGTGCCCAAAAAGATATTGTGAATAGCAAATGGAATATTGCATGAAAATGTAAGTAGACATTTTGACAATATAACTTTCCAAAATTCATATACATTGGGACAATAATAAAATAAATGCGTCAATGAGCCTTCAGAGGAGAGACAGGACCAATACAAGGGGGCAATAGAGTGATCAATTTTATAACTACTCTGTTAGATATAAAATATACAGCTCTGCTGACCTGGTTCTCTCCCTCTAAAGCAGCTCTGCTGACCTGGTTCTCTGGCTTTGAAGCAGCTCTGCTGACCTTGTTCTCTGGCTCTCAAGCAGCTCTGCTGACCTGTTTCTCTGGCTTTGAAGCAGCTCTGCTGACCTGGTTCTCTGGCTCTAGAGCAGCTCTGTTGACATGGGTCTCTGGCTCTAGAGCAGCTCTGCTGACCTGGTTCTCTGGCTTTGAAGCAGCTCTGCTGACCTTGTTCTCTAGCTGTAGAGCAGCTCTGCTGACCTGGTTCTCTGGCTCCAGAGCAGCTCAGCTGACCTGGTTCTTAGGGCCTAGAGCAGCACTGCTGACCTGTTTCTCTGGCTTTGAAGCAGCTCTGCTGATCTGGTTCTCTGGCTCTAAAGCAGCTCTGCTGGCGTGGTTCTCAGACTCTACAATGGCTCTGCTGACCTGGTTCTCTGGCTTTGAAGCAGCTCTGCTGACCTGGTTCTCTGGCTCTAGAGCAGCTCTGCTGACCTGGTTCTTAGGCTCTAGAGCAGCTCTGCTGACCTGGGTCTCTGGCTCTAGAGCAGCTCTGCTGACCTGGTTCTCTGGCTCTAAAGCAGCTTTGTTGACCTGGTTCTCTGGCTCTGCAACGGCTCTGCTGACCTGGTTCTTTGGCTTTGAAGCAGCTCTGCTGACCTGGTGCTCTGGCTCTAGAGCAGCTCTGCTGACCTGGTTCTTAGGCTCTAGAGCAGCTCTGCTGACCTGGTTCTCTGGTTTTGAAGCAGCTCTGCTGACCTGGTTCTCTGGCTCTAAAGCAGCTCTGCTGACCTTGTTCTCTGGCTCTAGTGCAGCTCTGCTGACCTGGTTCTCTGGCTCTCAAGCAGCTCTGCTGACCTGGTACTCTGGCTCTAAAGCAGCTCTGTTGGCCTGGTTCTCTGGCTCTACAGCAGCTCCACTGACCTGGTTCTCTGGCTCTACAGCAGCTATGCTGACCTGGTTCTTAGGCTCTAGAGCAGCTCTGCTGACCTAGTTCTCTGGCTTTGAAGCAGCTCTGCTGACCTGGTTCTCTGGCTCTAAAGCAGCTCTGTTGACCTGGTTCTCTGGCTCTGCAACAGCTCTGCTGACCTTGTTCTTTTGCTTTGAAGCAGCTCTGCTGACTTGGTTCTCTGGCTCTAGAGCAGCTCTGCTGACCTGGTTCTCTGGCACTAGAGCAGCTCTGCTGACCTGGTTCTTTGGCTCTAAAGCAGCTCTGCTGACCTGGTTCTCTGGCTTTGAAGCAGCTCTGCTGACCTGGTTCACTGGCTCTAGTGCAGCTCTGCTGACCTTGTTCTCTGGCTCTAAAGCAGCTCTGTTGACCTGGTTCTCTGGCTCTACAGCAGCTCTGTTGACCTGGTTCTCTGGCTCTAAAGCAGCTCTGTTGACCTGGTTCTCTGGCTCTGCAACGACTCTGCTGACCTGGTTCTTTGGCTTTGAAGAAGCTCTGCTGACCTGGTTCTCTGGCTCTAGAGCGGCTCTGCTGACCTGGTTCTCTTGCACTAGAGCAGCTCTGCTGACCTGGTTCTCTGGCTCTAAAGCAGCTCTGCTGACCTGGTTCTCTGGCTTTGAAGCAGCTCTGCTGACCTGGTTCTATGGCTCTAGAGCAGCTCTGCTGACCTGGTTCTCTGGCTCTAGAGCAGCTCTGCTGACCTGTTTCTCTGGCTTTGAAGCAGCTCTGCTGACCTGGTTCTCTGGCTCTAGAGCAGCTCTGCTGACCTGTTTCTCTGGCTTTGAAGCAGCTCTGCTGACCTGGTTCTCTGGCTCTAGAGCAGCTCTGCTGACCTGGTTCTCTGGCTCTAGAGCAGCTCTGCTGGCCTGGTTCTCTGTCTTTAAAGCAGCTCTGCTGACCTTGTTCTCTAGCTGTAGAGCAGCTCTGCTGACCTGGTTCTCTGGCTCTAGAGCAGCTCTGCTGACCTGGTTCTCTGGCTCTAGAGCAGCTCTGCTGACCTGGTTCTCTGGCTCTTGAGCAGCTCTGCTGACATGGGTCTCTGGCTTTGAAGCAGGTCTGCTGACCTGGTTCTCTGGCTCTAGAGCAGCTCTGCTGACCTGGTTCTCTGGCTCTACAACGGCTCTGCTGACCTGGTTGCGACAGATACAGGGTCGATTCTGAAGATAAGTCACCCAGGAGCAAATTTCCAACATTTTGGAATTGGCAGAGGATTGGTCGGAGTACTGCCGGGAAACCATGATGACAATCACACTTTCGTGAGGCCAGTTGTTGAATTTTTTGTAAATCTCAACTTTCTCACATGCGGATATGGGTATTTTTGGAAACAAGTATAGGTAACGTACATTTACGCATGCGCAAATCCCTCTCAATTACAGAAACCCATTCCCCTGAGTCGCAAACAATTTTGGGTGAGCCTGTTCTCCGTTTCCACCCTCCTGCCCGGACAATGTTACATTTTGGACCGTGTCACAGGAGGGAACGGATTGCGAGAACACCCACAAACACGCAAGCTTGGCAGAGAGAAACTTCCAGTCCCAGAGCATTCCCACCATGTAACGTCTGCCCCCCCACACCCCCTCCCCTTGGTCGCACAATACATGCAAGTAAATCTCTTTACTAGTGTTATAAATCTATACTCTGATTCCTACACCTGGATTAATCTCCATAGAAGAGCCAGGTGTGTTCACCTTCGTAATGATTTGAAGAACCAAACCCATAATGTTTCACTTCGGGACTGCACTACAAGATTCCAGCTCTAATCCCAGCTTCACTATTCCACAAATAAGGTACGTGATCCTGGCCAAACCACTATCTTCCCTTTCCATAATTCTTTCTCAAAAATAGGGTCTGCTTAGAAACAAGGCAGCCCTCAAAATAAATGCCTATATTGGCTCCATATGTTGAAACACACGCTTACAACCAGAAACCGGTCCTAGGATGCTTGATTCCGGTCCAGGGAAGACATGGCTTGGCAGTTCGGGCTGGACTGTTCCCATGAGGCACAGGGTCAAGACTGATTTGCATATGGCCATGTCTAAACTGGGGTGGTGTAGTGGGCAAAAGAACGATGGATTTAACCCAGATCTCTTGACTGGGGGAGAATGTATGCATTGTCAGCATTCCGTCCATCATTTGTTTGTTGTAACTACAACCGAAAACAGGGCACTTTTAAAAATAAAACTACTATATCCTGTTTAAACTAGTCCCAGACACCGGACACAACCTATGTGAGCCTCCGGGCACAAGAGGTTGCAGGGCTCAGCTTACAGCACACCCACCGTTAGGCACCGTGAGCCATCTCTACGCGGGGACAGGAGATGTGCACGCGTACGGAGTGCACATCTCCTGTCCGTACGCGTGCACAGCTCCTGTGCCCCTTCGGCAGAGAAACCGACAACAATAGGTCTCGCCAAGGCGTGCAGCGCATGCGCTGTGTCGCTAGGCGAGACCTAAAAAGAGTATGTAATAAGTGCTGAGAATACTTTAAGATAGGGTATTTGGAAATGAAAGTACAGTTGGTCATAAAGACAACATCCTGGAAGGAAAAGTCATTTATTAGTGGTTCGACAGCAACCCATGTTGGCATTGGGGAATCTTGGTAATTTTTAGACATGGCATAGAATTGATGAATCAAAAAGGCAGTGTGATATAGTTTAAAATGAGGAAAAAAGACACCACCCTCTGATTTTGAGCGAATTAATTTAGAGAAAGCAATGAGAGTACATTTGTTATTTCACAGAAATTTGGTACATCGAGAGCGTAAAAAGAACCTGAGGTACAATCATCATTTTAATCGTGTCAAGTCTGCCCCACCAAGATAAAAATAATGGGGACCAGGAAGACAATAAATTGGTGAGCTTAAGTTTCAAGGCAGAGAAATTATGAGCGAAGGTATCAGAAATACCTGGGGAAAACCATATTGCTAAGTATGTAATCTTTTGGGGACACCAAGTAAAGTTAGTCGTATCAAACATATAGCGATAACAGGATGAATTTAGTGGTAAAATCTCAGTTTTGGAAAAGTTTAGTTTGTCGCTAGAAACAGTGGAAAATAAAGAAATCTCTTGTAGAAAAGGGGGAAGAGAATTGCAGGGGATTGGACATGTAAATTAAGATATCATCTGCGTATGCAACGCCTTTAAATTCTGCACTTTTCTCTTCACATTTGCCATGCTTCAGAGGTCAAAGGTCAGTTTCTGACAAACTGCTGCTTATTTTTAAATACATTGATTTGGCTTCACAAACTCCTCTCATTTTGCAGTCAAAGTCAAGAAAAGTGAATTATGTGAGAATCTTGGTGGGGTGCAGGGAGTGTGAAAGAAAAGGTTGTAGGGAGTCATTTGTTTGTTACACACTGCAAATACAGGTAAATGACCGGTACTCATTCAGCAGTTAAGGAAGTTAGTGACCTGAGGTTCATTTCTTCCCAGCAGCTGATGTCTCTTCTTATTGGTGAACTGAAGGCGCATACCTTGCTGCTGTGATGGCGCCTGTTGTTAGTGAACTGAAGGTGCATCTCTTACCAGCAGCTGATGTCTCTTCTCTTATTGTGAACTGAAGGTGTATCTTACCGGCATGTGATGTCTCTTCTTATTGTGAACTGAAGGTGTCTCTCTTCCCAGCAGCTGATGTCTCTCTTGTTATTGACCACTGACCTGAAGGTGTCTCTCTTCCCAGCAGCTGATGTCTCTTGTTATTGGTGAACTGAAGTCACATATCTTGCATTGATGGCGCCTGTAGTTAGTGAACTGAAGGTGTCTCTTCCCAGCAGCTGATCTCTCTCTTGTTAGTGAACTGAAGGTGTCTCTTCCCAGCAGCTGATCTCTCTCTTGTTAGTGAACTGAAGGTGTCTCTTCCCAGCAGCTGATCTCTCTCTTGTTAGTGAACTGAAGGTGTCTCTTCCCAGCAGCTGATGTCTCTCTTGTTAGTGAACTGAAGGTGTCTCTCTTCCCAGCAGCTGATGTCTCTCTTTTTAGTGAACTGAAGGTGTCTCTCTTCCCAGCAGCTGATGTCTCTCTTGTTAGTGAACTAATGGTGTCTCTCTTCCCAGCAGCTGATGTCTCTCTTGTTATTGACCACTGACCTGAAGGTGTCTCTCTTCCCAGCAGCTGATGTCTCTTGTTATTGGTGAACTGAAGTCACATATCTTGCATTGATGGCGCCTGTAGTTAGTGAACTGAAGGTGTCTCTTCCCAGCAGCTGATCTCTCTCTTGTTAGTGAACTGAAGGTGTCTCTCTTCCCAGCAGCTGATGTCTCTCTTGTTAGTGAACTGAAGGTGTCTCTCTTCCCAGCAGCTGATGTCTCTCTTGTTAGTGAACTGAAGGTGTCTCTCTTCCCAGCAGCTGATGTCTCTCTTGTTAGTGAACTGAAGGTGTCTCTCTTCCCAGCAGCTGATGTCTCTCTTGTTAGTGAACTGAAGGTGTCTCTCTTCCCAGCAGCTGATGTCTCTTGTAATTGGTGAACTGAAGGTGTCTCTCTTCCCAGCAGCTGATGTCTCTCTTGTTAGTGAACTGAAGGTGTCTCTCTTCCCAACAGCTGATGTCTCTCTTGTTAGTGAACTGAAGGTGCTTCTCTTCCCAGCAGCTGATGTCTCTCTTGTTAGTGAACTGAAGGTGTCTCTCTTCCCAGCAGCTGATGTCTCTCTTGTTAGTGAACTGAAGGTGTCTCATTTCCCAGCAGCTGGTGTCTCTCTTGTTAGTGAACTGAAGGTGCCTCTTTTCCCAGCAGCTGATGTCTCTCTTGTTAGTGAACTGAAGGTGTCTCTCTTCCCAGCAGCTGATGTCTCTTGTAATTGGTGAACTGAAGGTGTCTCTCTTCCCAGCAGCTGATGTCTCTCTTGTTAGTGAACTGAAGGTGTCTCTCTTCCCAACAGCTGATGTCTCTCTTGTTAGTGAACTGAAGGTGCCTCTCTTCCCAGCAGCTGATGTTTCTCTTGTTAGTGAACTGAAGGTGCCTCTCTTCCCAGCAGCTGATGTCTCTCTTGTTAGTGACCTGAAGGTGTCTCTCTTCCCAGCAGCTGATGTCTCTCTTGTTAGTGAACTGAAGGTGTCTCTCTTCCCAGCAGCTGATGTCTCTCTTGTTAGTGAACTGATGGTGTCTCTCTTCCCAGCAGCTGATGTCTCTCTTGTTATTGACCACTGACCTGAAGGTGTCTCTCTTCCCAGCAGCTGATGTCTCTTGTTATTGGTGAACTGAAGTCACATATCTTGCATTGATGGCGCCTGTAGTTAGTGAACTGAAGATGTATCTCTTACCAGCAGCTGATGTCTCTTCTTATTGGTGAACTCAAGGTGCATATCTTGCAGTGATGTCTCTCTTGTTAGTGAACTGAAGATGTATCTCTTACCAGCAGCTGATGTCTCTCCTTATTGGTGAACTGAAGGCACATATCTTGCAGGGACGGCACCTGTTGTTAGTGAACTGAAGGTGCATCTCTTACCAGCAGCTGATGTCTCTTCTTATTGTGAACTGAAGGTACATATCTTCATGCAATGATGGCGCCTACTAGTGAACGGAAGGTGTCTCTCTTCCCAGCAGCTGATGTCTCTCTTGTTAGTGAACTGAAGGTGTCTCTCTTCCCAGCAGCTGATGTCTCTCTTGTTATTGACCACTGACCTGAAGGTGTCTCTCTTCCCAGCAGCTGATGTCTCTTGTTATTGGTGAACTGAAGTCCCATATCTTGCATTGATGGCGCCTGTAGTTAGTGAACTGAAGGTGTCTCTTCCCAGCAGCTGATCTCTCTCTTGTTAGTGAACTGAAGGTGTCTCTTCCCAGCAGCTGATCTCTCTCTTGTTAGTGAACTGAAGGTGTCTCTTCCCAGCAGCTGATGTCTCTCTTGTTAGTGAACTGAAGGTGTCTCTCTTCCCAGCAGCTGATGTCTCTCTTGTTATTGACCACTGACCTGAAGGTGTCTCTCTTCCCAGCAGCTGATGTCTCTTGTAATTGGTGAACTGAAGGTGTCTCTCTTCCCAGCAGCTGATGTCTCTCTTGTTAGTGAACTGAAGGTGTCTCTCTACCCAACAGCTGATGTCTCTCTTGTTAGTGAACTGAAGGTGCCTCTCTTCCCAGCAGCTGATGTTTCTCTTGTTAGTGAACTGAAGGTGTCTCTCTTCCCAGCAGCTGATGTCTCTCTTGTTAGTGAACTGAAGGTGTCTCTCTTCCCAGCAGCTGATGTCTCTCTTTTTAGTGAACTGAAGGTGTCTCTCTTCCCAGCAGCTGATGTCTCTCTTGTTAGTGAACTTATGGTGTCTCTCTTCCCAGCAGCTGATTTCTCTCTTGTTAGTGAACTGAAGGTGTCTCTCTTCCCAGCAGCTGATGTCTCTTCTGATTGTGAACTGAAGGCACATATCTTACTGCAGTGATGTCTCTCTTCTTATTGTGAACTGAAGGTGTCTCTTCCCAGCAGCTGATGTCTCTTTTTCTCTCTTTTCCTGCAGATGAGGCTCGCTCCATGAAGTGTGGGGTCCTCGTTCACTGCTTGGCAGGCATCAGCCGCTCCGTGACGGTCACGGTCGCTTACCTGATGCAGAAACTCAACCTGTCTCTCAACGACGCCTACGACTTTGTAAAGCGGAAGAAGTCGAATATTTCCCCAAACTTTAACTTCATGGGGCAGCTCCTGGACTTTGAGAGGACTCTGGGGCTGAACAGTCCCTGCGATAACAGATCCCCCACCGAGCAGCTCTACTTCACCACGCCGACCAATCACAACCTGTTCCAGCTGGACTCCCTGGAGTCCACCTGAGCGCGCTCTGGCTGTGGGGCACCCACCCCTGACGCGGTTCACTTCTGAGCCTTTCCAGGAGCTCTCGGAGAGGCTTCCAAGGTTGGGATTCTCGGACAGAGTCTGGCTGCGGCTTCACAGGCGGGAGCCAGTTCTGGGGTCCTGATGCCCGTCGGACGGAGCAACAGAGCAGGTCTGTTGTGAGGGTAGAAAAGGGGGTGCACACCACTGGGACAGGCAACAACGGAGTCCTGTTCAGAGGGGAAAAGCCACCTGTCTCAGAGCTGGTTGTGGAATATATTCAAATCATGTGCACTTAACAAATCCGAGTCCTGAACGGCTGCGACTGTTAACCTATGTTTACGGACTATGGTACCCTTACTCCGCGGAGTATGGCGTCCAAACAGTTAAAAGTTACATTCTCTTCACAGTGACATTTGTCTGAACAAAAAACATTTGTGGCTGGGATGTTCACCTTGACCAAAAGCACTTTGCACCCTTGAAACCTTGATGTCTCCACGCGGTGGTGGACGTGGACATGTCAGCAGCAGACGTTGTTGGCTTGGGTTCGGCAGCTCTGTGAAAGGCCCAGAGGCCGTGTCCTGCCCACCACTCATCCCTTTTCCTTAAACCTGCACTTAGCCAGAATCCACTGGCCGACAATGGTTTTAAGTATTAAACGTGGTCATGTTGTGCCAATGGGTTTGCCTCGTGAGGTCGAGGCCCAACATTGGCCTACAAGACGTGTGTGGAGCTTTGAGTGGTACATGAGCCGGTAAGGGATGGACATTTAGCCGGTAAGGCTTGACTCCTGGAAACCAGCATTGTACTTGTTGTGCAAGTACCTATCTCGTCGTTTTTGTTGGATGCCTTGATGTTGAAAGGAGGAGTCCATTCTCGTGCTCTGTTGGAGTACTTTGCCTGCTCGACCGGTACGGTGACCTGGTCTCGTCCGAAGTGACTTCTGCTGGCAGCGAGTGTCCTTCGACCAGCAGGGAAGGGCTGGTCCAGCCGGGCAGTGGCCCGTTGCCTTACTACCTACACTTCTGATGGCTTCACACATTTTGCCATGTCTTTTTAACCGAAGCTGTTTTGACTGTTGTGGAGAAGTGGTATTTTCTGGAGGGAGAGGGGAAGGAACGTTCCTTGTTTTCTGGCTGCCGTGCAGCTCGCCCGGCGCTCTCTTGCTGCCCACTCCTCCACCAACGACAGCCAATGGAAAAGCCACGGATTTTTCTACATTTATTTTGTACCTTGCCAAGTGGAGGGGTGTCTGCCTGGTTTGACTGTGGCACTGATATTTTTATTTTCGTAAGAAGCTGGAATGATCGCGTTTCTAGGGCAGTGAGTGTGGAGAGGGGCGGACACCCGATTCATGGGTTTAGGGCACTGCTGCCTGTAGAGCTCGAGGGGCTTGCGCCCTCTTTCTGTGCTGTAAGACCTCTTCCCACAGGTGCTTCTCTTGGCTACTACAAACACAAGCTGGGGGGGGTGCGCTTTATCTTATGAAGGAAACCAGTCATGATATATGTATATATTTACGGGTATGCACATATGTACCTGCAAGCCAGTTGGGAGCCTGTTTTTAGATTTCAAATAAATATTTTTTCTTTATAAACTACATGGATGTGTTGCACATGATCCTTCTCGCGCCTCTAGAGGTAAAATGTCACTTTGTTGCTGTGGTCTGTGTTCTGAGCAGTGACTGGGTGAAGATCGCGCCACCATTATTTGCTTGGTGGCTTGGTAGAGGTTGGGCTTCATGGGGTCGTGGTAGATGTTGATTGATATACCAGAATACCGGTGGTGGTGGAATGACATCATATCCCCTTTGACTCCAGGGACGATATAGAAAGTGATGTCCTATGAGTTTCGACCCAGATAACAACACTGGGAGCTGGTCTGCTGCAGGAGCCAGGCTGTTCAGCGATACTCGTTAAACCACTGACCGGTGGGGTGGATTCTTGTGTGTCTGAAATACTCCATCCCCAAGGCTCTCCCCCGAGCATTATTTACTTCCTCTGAGCCCTACCTCGCCCTTCATCATCCTCACATCATCCCTCCCACCCTTCCTTCACCCATTTGCTCTCACCTTCACATCCGGGTCTTTAAGCTCTCCGTTGGTTTGTAGCTCCTTTTGCATTCTCACCCCGACGATGCAGATATTACCTGCGGATCCTAACTTCTGGATCTATCATTGCTGCCTTAGCTCTCTTCTTCACGGTGCTGGTGATCTGGTGCCATGTAACATGTGTAGTAGAACCATGCTGATCGTAACTTCGGGATCTATCATGGCTACCTTGCCCTCTTCTTCACGGTGCTGGTGATCTGGTGCAATGTAACGTGTTTAGTAGAACCATGCGAATCCTAACTTCCGGATCTATCATGGCTTCCTTAGCTCTCTTCTTCACGGTGCTGGTGATCTGGTGCCATGTAACGTGTTTAGTGGAACCATGCTGATCCTAACTTCGGGATCTATCATGGCTGCCTTAGCTCTCGTCTTCACGGTGCTGGTGATCTGGTGCCATGTAACATGGGTAGTAGAACCAAGTATTATGCAGAGCACTTCAGCCTCCTCCGGCAGGCCTTTGTCTGCTCTTCATCCTTCTTGCCCCTCCATCTTCTCCAAACAGCCCTTTGTTCCTTTCCCTCTCTCTTTCCTCCCTTCTCTCCCACATTCTTTTCAGCACTCCTAGTGGTCTCCTGGGCTCTCTCTTCTCCCTGTCCTCGTGCATGGCTTTGCTACTCCTCCTGTCTCCTGCTCTTTCCGCAGCCCTCGCTCTCTCCCTCTTCCACAATTATGTTTCCCGCTCCTTTGCTCCCCACTTTCCCATGATGCCCTCAAATCTCGTTTTCTTTTCTGATAGTTCTCTCTTTCATGCTTTACATAGCCTCTGCCCTTCACTCTGCATTTGTTCTCCACAACTTTTCTCCCCCCCTCCTCTTTGCTCTTGGAGAAGCAAAGGCTGGACCTGCCTATTAGTACCAAAGAGATCCCCTGCCCCTCTCAGTACCAAAGGGATCACCTGCCACTCTCAGTACCAAAGAGATCCATCTCAGTACCAAAGAGATCCATCTCAGTACCAAAGAGATCACCTGCCCCTCTCAGTACCAAAGGGATCACCTGCCACTCTCAGTACCAAAGAGATCCATCCCAGTGCCAAAGAGATCCATCTCAGTACCAAAGAGATCACCTGCCCCTCTCAGTGCCAAAGAGATCCATCGCAGTACCAAAGAGATCACCTGCCACTCTCAGTGCCAAAGAGATCCATCTCAGTACCAAAGAGATCACCTGCCCCTCTCAGTACCAAAGGGATCACCTGCCACTCTCAGTACCAAAGAGATCCATCCCAGTACCAAAGATATCCATCTCAGTACCAAAGAGATCACCTGTCCCTCTCAGTACCAAAGAGATCCATCTCCGTACCAAAGAGATCACCTGCCACTCTCAGTGCCAAAGAGATCCATCTCAGTACCAAAGAGATCACCTGCCCCTCTCAGTGCCAAATAGATCCATCTCAGTACCAAAGAGATCACCTGCCCCTCTCAGTGCCAAATAGATCCATCTCAGTACCAAAGAGATCACCTGCCCCTCTCAGTGCCAAAGAGATCCATCTCAGTACCAAAGAGATCACCTGCCCCTCTCAGTACCAAAGTGATCACCTGCCACTCTCAGTACCAAAGAGATCCATCTCAGTACCAAAGAGATCCATCTCAGTACCAAAGAGATCACCTGCCACTCTCAGTGCCAAAGAGATCCATCTCAGTACCAAAGAGATCACCTGTCCCTCTCAGTACCAAAGGGATCACCTGCCACTCTCAGTACCAAAGGGATTACCTGCCCCTCTCAGTGCCAAAGAGATCCATCTCAGTACCAAAGAGATCACTTGCCACTCTCAGTACCAAAGAGATCCATCTCAGTACCAAAGAGATCACCTGTCCCTCTCAGTACCAAAGAGATCTCAACTGTCCCTCTCAGTACCAAAGGGATCACCTGCCCCTCTCAGTGCCAAAGAGATCCATCTCAGTACCAAAGAGATCACCTGCCACTCTCAGTACCAAAGAGATCCATCTCAGTACCAAAGGGATCACCTGCCACTCTCAGTACCAAAGGGATCACCGGCCCCTCTCAGTGCCAAAGAGATCCATCTCAGTACCAAAGAGATCACCTGCCACTCTCAGTACCAAAGAGATCCATCTCAGTACCAAAGGGATCACCTGCCACTCTCAGTACCAAAGAGATCCATCTCAGTACCAAAGAGATCACCTGTCCCTCTCAGTACCAAAGAGATCCATCTCAGTACCAAAGGGATCACCTGCCACTCTCAGTACCAAAGAGATCCATCTCAGTACCAAAGAGATCCATCTCAGTACCAAAGAGATCACCTGCCCCTCTCAGTACCAAAGGGATCACCTGCCACTCTCAGTACCAAAGAGATCCATCCCAGTGCCAAAGAGATCCATCTCAGTACCAAAGAGGTCACCTGCTCCTCTCAGTGCCAAAGAGATCCATCTCAGTACCAAAGAGATCACCTGCCACTCTCAGTGCCAAAGAGATCCATCTCAGTACCAAAGAGATCACCTGCCCCTCTCAGTACCAAAGGGATCACCTGCCACTCTCAGTACCAAAGAGATCCATCCCAGTACCAAAGATATCCATCTCAGTACCAAAGAGATCACCTGTCCCTCTCAGTACCAAAGAGATCCATCTCAGTACCAAAGAGATCACCTGCCACTCTCAGTGCCAAAGAGATCCATCTCAGTACCAAAGAGATCACCTGCCCCTCTCAGTGCCAAATAGACCCATCTCAGTACCAAAGAGATCACCTGCCCCTCTCAGTGCCAAATAGATCCATCTCAGTACCAAAGAGATCACCTGCCCCTCTCAGTGCCAAAGAGATCCATCTCAGTACCAAAGAGATCACCTGCCCCTCTCAGTACCAAAGTGATCACCTGCCACTCTCAGTACCAAAGAGATCCATCTCAGTACCAAAGAGATCCATCTCAGTACCAAAGAGATCACCTGCCACTCTCAGTGCCAAAGAGATCCATCTCAGTACCAAAGAGATCACCTGTACCTCTCAGTACCAAAGGGATCACCTGCCACTCTCAGTACCAAAGGGATTACCTGCCCCTCTCAGTGCCAAAGAGATCCATCTCAGTACCAAAGAGATCACCTGCCACTCTCAGTACCAAAGAGATCCATCTCAGTACCAAAGAGATCACCTGTCCCTCTCAGTACCAAAGAGATCTCAACTGTCCCTCTCAGTACCAAAGGGATCACCTGCCCCTCTCAGTGCCAAAGAGATCCATCTCAGTACCAAAGAGATCACCTGCCACTCTCAGTACCAAAGAGATCCATCTCAGTACCAAAGGGATCACCTGCCACTCTCAGTACCAAAGGGATCACCGGCCCCTCTCAGTGCCAAAGAGATCCATCTCAGTACCAAAGAGATCACCTGCCACTCTCAGTACCAAAGAGATCCATCTCAGTACCAAAGGGATCACCTGCCACTCTCAGTACCAAAGAGATCCATCTCAGTACCAAAGAGATCACCTGTCCCTCTCAGTACCAAAGAGATCCATCTCAGTACCAAAGAGATCACCTGTCCCTCTCAGTACCAAAGAGATCCATCTCAGTACCAAAGAGATCACCTGCCCCTCGCAGTGCCAAAGAGATCCATCTCAGTACCAAAGAGATCACCTGCCACTCTCAGTGCCAAAGAGATCCATCTCAGTACCAAAGGGATTACCGGCCCCGCTCAGTGCCAAAGAGATCCATCTCAGTACCAAAGAGATCACCTGTCCCTCTCAGTATCAAAGAGATCCATCTCAGTACCAAAGAGATCACCTGCCCCTCTCAGTGCCAAAGAGATCATCTCAGTACCAAAGAGATCACCTGCCACTCTCAGTGCCAAAGAGATCCATCTCAGTACCAAAGAGATCACCTGCCACTCTCAGTACCACAGAGATCCATCTCAGTACCAAAGAGATCACCTACCACTCTCAGTACCAAAGGGATCACCTGCCACTCTCAGTACCAAAGAGATCCATCTCAGTACCAAAGAGATCCATCTCAGTACCAAAGAGATCACCTGCCACTCTCAGTGCCAAAGAGATCCATCTCAGTACCAAAGAGATCCATCTCAGTACCAAAGGGATTACCTGTCCCTCTCAGTACCAAAGGGATCACCGGCCTCTCCGTACCAGAGAGATCCCCTGTGCCACTCAGTACCAAAGAGACCCTTCTCAGTACCAAAGATATCAGGTCTCCTTATAAGTATTTATTTTTTTAGAGTTTTGTACAGCGCAAACTAGACCCACAGATATCCGGTATCGGAGCGCTTTACATGAGCACCAGTTTCATTACAGAAGGACACATTCATTTTTGTTAGGCACGGGGACATTAAGTGATTTGCCCAGCAACACAGGATGTTGAGTGTCGTTGCCGAGACTCGAACCCAGTTCCCCAGCTTCGAGGTCGACCGCTTTAGCCAATAGGCTACATCCTCTCCACAAGTACCGACGTTTTAAAGAGATTAGCTATTCCTCTCAATACCAAGAGATCGCCTGTCTCTCAATACCAAGAGATTTCCTGCCCCTCTCAGTACCAAAAAGATCACATGTCTTTCTCAGTGCCAAATAGATTACCTGCCCTTCAGTATAGGCAAGAGATTACCTGTCGCTCTTAGTACCAAAGAGATCACCTGCCCCTCTCAGTACTAAAGACATCACCTGCCCCTCTCAGGGCCAGAGATCACCTGTCCCTCTCAGTGCCAGAGATCACCTGCCCCCCTCAGTGCCAGAGATCACCTGTCCCTCTCAGCGCCAGAGATCACCTGTCCCTCTCAGCGCCAGAGATCACCTGTCCCTCTCAGTGCTAAAGATCACCTGCCCCTCTCAGTGCCAGAGATCACCTGCCCCTCTCAGTGCCAGAGATCACCTGCCCCTCTCAGTGCCAGAGATCACCTGACCCTCTCAGTGACAGAGATCACCTGCCCCTCTCAGTGCCATAGATCACCTGCCCCTCTCAATTCCAGAGATCACCTGCCCCTCTCAGTACCAGAGATCACCTGCCCCTCTCTCTACCAGAGATCACCTGCCCCCCTCAGTGGCAGAGATCACCTGCCCTGCTCCGTGCCAGAGATCACCTGCCCGGCTCCGTGCCAGAGATCACCTGCCCCGCTCCATGCCAGAGATCACTTGCCCCCCTCAGTGGCAGAGATCACCTGCCCCTCTCTCTACCCGAGATCACCTGCCCCCCTCGGTGCCAGAGATCACCTGCCCCTCTCAGTACCAGAGATCAACTGCCCCTCTCAGTTCCAAAGAGATCCTTCTCAGTGCTATAGATCACCTGCCCCTCTCAGTGCCAGAGATCACCTGCCCCTCTCTCTACCAGAGATCACCTGCCCCTCTCTCTACCAGAGATCACCTGCCCCTCTCAGTGCTAGAGATCATCTGCCCCTCACAGTGCCAGAGATCACAAACCCCCCTCAGTGCCAGAGGTCACCTGCCCCTCTCAGTGCCAGAGATCACCTGCCCCCCTCAGTACCAGAGCCACCTGCCCCTCTCAGTGCCAGGGAGCACCTGCCCCTCTCAGTGCCAGAGATCACCTGCCCCCCTCAGCGCCAGGGATCACCTGCCCCCCTCAGTGCCAGGGATCACATGTCTTTCTCAGTGCCAAATAGATCACCTGCCCTTCAGTATAGGCAAGAGATCACCTGTCGCTCTTAGTACCAAAGAGATCACCTGCCCCTCTCAGTGCTATAGAGATCCCTCTCAGTACTAAATACATCACATGTCGCTCTCAGTGCCAGAGATCACCTGTCCCTCTCAGTGCCAGAGATCACCTGTCCCTCTCAGTGCCAGAGATCACCTGCCCCTCTCAGTGCCAGAGATCACCTGCCCCTCTCAGTGCCAGAGATCACCTGCCCCCCTCAGTACCAGAGATCACCTGCCCCGCTCATTGGCAGAAATCACCTACCCCTCTCTCTACCAGAGATCACCTGCCCCCCTCGGTGCCAGAGATCACCTGCCCCTCTCAGTACCAGAGATCAACTGCCCCTCTCAGGACCAAAGAGATCCTTCTCAGTGCTAGAGATCACCTGCCCCTCTCAGTGCCAGAGATCACCTGCCCCTCTCTCTACCAGAGATCACCTGCCCCCCTCGGTGCCAGAGATCACCTGCCCCCCTCGGTGCCAGAGATCACCTGCCCCACTCGGGACCAAAGAGATCCTTCTCAGTGCTAGAGATCACCTGCCCCTCACAGTGCCAGAGATCACAAACCCCCCTCAGTGCCAGAGGTCACCTGCCCCTCTCAGTGCCAGATATCACCTGCCCCTCTCAGTACCAGAGATCACCTGCCCCCCTCAGTGCCAGAGATCACCTTCCCCCCCCTCGGTGCTGGAGATCACCTGCCGCTCTCAGTGCCAGAAATCACCTGCCCCGCCAACCTCCAGAGATCCCCTGCCCCCCTCAGTGCTGGAGATCACCCGCCCCTCTCAGTACCAGAGATCACCTGCCCCCCTCAGTGCCAGGGATCACCTGCCCCCCTCAGTGCCAGGGATCACCTGCCCCCCTCAGTGCCAGGGATCACCTGCCCCCTCAGTACCAGAGATCACCTGTCCCTCTCAGTGCCAGAGATCACCTGCCCCCCTCAGTGCTGGAGAACACCCGCCCCTCCCAGTACCAGGGTTCACCTGCCCCCCTCAGT
Organism: Triturus cristatus; assembly: GCF_964204655.1. NCBI lineage: Eukaryota > Metazoa > Chordata > Amphibia > Caudata > Salamandridae > Triturus > Triturus cristatus. The sequence goes on along the minus strand of NC_140592.1, from coordinate 9,982,411 downwards.
GCCAGGGATCACCTGCCCCCTCAGTACCAGAGATCACCTGCCCCTCTCAGTGCCAGAGATCACCTGCCCCCCTCAGTGCTGGAGATCACCCGCCCCTCTCAGTGCCAGAGATCACCTGCCCCCCCTCAGTACCAGAGATCACCCGCCCTCCTCAGTACCAGAGATCACGTGCCCCGCTCCGTGCCAGAGATCACCTGCCCCCCTCAGTGGCAGAGATCACCTGCCCCTCTCTCTACCAGAGATCACCTGCCCCCCTCAGTACCAGAGATCACCTGCCCCCCTCAGTACCAGAGCCACCTGCCCCCCTCAGTGCCAGGGATCACCTGCCCCCCTCAGTGTCAGGGATCACCTGCCCCCTCAGTACCAGAGATCACCTGTCCCTCTCAGTGCCAGAGATCACCTGCCCCCCTCAGTGCTGGAGAACACCCGCCCCTCCCAGTACCAGGGTTCACCTGCCCCCTCAGTACCAGAGATCACCCGCCCCTCCCAGTACCAGAGATCACCTGCCACTCTCAGGACCAAAGAGATCGTTCTCCGTGCCAGAGATCACCTGCCCCCTCAGTGCCAGAGATCACCTACCCCTCTCAGTGCCAGAGATCACCTACCCCTCTCAGTGCCAGAGATCACCTGCCGCTCTCCGTGCCAGACATCACCTGCCCCTCCAACCTCCAGAGATCACCTGCCCCCCTCAGTGCTGGAGATCACCCGCCCCTCCCAGTACCAGAGATCACCTGCCCCTCTCAGTGCCAGAGATCACCTGCCCCTCTCAGTGCCAGAGATCACCTGCCCCTCTCAGTGCCAGAGATCACCTGCCCCCCCTCAGTACCAGAGATCACCCGCCCTCCTCAGTACCAGAGATCACGTGCCCCGCTCCGTGCCAGAGATCACCTGCCCCCCTCAGTGGCAGAGATCACCTGCCCCTCTCTCTACCAGAGATCACCTGCCACCCTCAGTGCCAGAGATCACCCGCCCTCCTCAGTACCAGAGATCACCTGCCCCTCTCTCTACCAGAGATCACCTGCCCCTCTAAGTGGAGAGATCAGCTGCCCGCAGCAGCTCAGTAGCCCCCCACCCTTCCCAGCCTCCTGAAAGAGCTGCAGGAGGAAGTAGCTTTTTACAAATCACTGTGACTCGTTACTCTGTGCCGGGAGCATCACCGAGGTCCCTCTCCGTGGCCCGCTTCCTGTCCAGGAGAAGAGGCTCGTTACTGTGCGCCGAGAGCGTCACCGAGGTCCGTCTCCATGGCCCTCTTCCTGTCCAGGAGCAGGGATTTGTTACTCTGCGCTGGGAGCGTCACCGAGGTCCCTTTCCATAGCCCGCTTCCTGTCCAGGAGAAGAGGCTCGTTGCTCTGTGCCGGGAGCGTCACCGAGGTCCCTCTCCATGCCCGCTTCCGTCCAGGGGCACAGACTCATTACTCTGTGCCGGGAGCGTCACCGAGGTCCCTCTCCGTGGCCCGCTTCCTGTCCAGGGGCACAGACTCGTTGCTCTGCGCCGGGAGTGTCACCGAGGTCCCTCTCCGTGGCCCGCTTCCGTCCAGGGGCACAGACTCGTTACTCTGCGCCGGGAGCGTCACCGAGGTCCCTCTCCGTGGCCCGCTTCCGTCCAGGGGCACAGACTCGTTACTCTGTGCCGGGAGCGTCACCGAGGTCCCTCTCCGTGGCCCGCTTCCGTCCAGGGGCACAGACTCGTTACTCTGTGCCGGGAGCGTCACCGAGGTCCCTCTCCGTGGCCTGCTTCCTGTCCAGGGGCACAGACTCGTTGCTCTGTGCCGGGAGCGTCACCGAGGTCCCTCTCCGTGGCCTGCTTCCGTCCAGGGGCACAGACTCGTTACTCTGCACCGGGAGCGTCACCGAGGTCCCTCTCCGTGGCCCGCTTCCGTCCAGGGGCACAGACTCGTTACTCTGCGCCAGGAGCGTCACCGAGGTCCCTCTCCGTGGCCCGCTTCCGTCCAGGGGCACAGACTCGTTACTCTGTGCCGGGAGCGTCACCGAGGTCCCTCTCCGTGGCCCGCTTCCGTCCAGGGGCACAGACTCGTTACTCTGTGCCGGGAGCGTCACCGAGGTCCCTCTCCGTGGCCCGCTTCCTGTCCACGGGCACAGACTCGTTGCTCTGTGCCGGGAGCGTCACTGAGGTCCCTCTCCGTTGCCCGCTTCCGTCCAGGGGCACAGACTCGTTACTCTGCGCCAGGAGCATCACCGAGGTCCCTCTCCGTGGCCCGCTTCCATCCAGGGGCACAGACTCGTTACTCTGCACCGGGAGCGTCACCGAGGTCCATCACAGTTCCCTCTTCAGCACAGACTCACACATCCATGGACAGCCTGTAACCCACCTTCTTCTGGAAAGGAGTCATTTAAACAACTTTAACTAGTAGAGGTAAAAGTGCTGCCGTCTTCAAGGTGCTGCTGCTGAACGGGAGGCGTCTGACCAGAAAGCGGCCGTCACTCCGCGTTCGACTGAGCAGCAGGAACACCATAAACCTATAGGGGCTTATTTACAAGCCCCCTGCACCGCCGGCGCGTCACTTCTAATATGGGGAAAAGTGACTTGCCGGCGGCGCAGGGTTTGGGCCAGGGGGGGGATATTTACAAAGCAGTGGCGGAGTGAGGCGTTAGCTGTCATGGCTTAACGCCTCACTCCGCCACTTCAAAAACACAAGGTTGCGCCATATTTACAAGCATATGATACAGCCCTGCGTTTCCTCCTGCGATGGCTCTACACTTAGCAGTGTAGCGCCAACGCAGCCATCCTTGCACCATAGTGCAACGGTGTCTGTGTGCAGAGGAAGATTGTTTATGTACAGGAAGTTTCCCCTTCCTGTACATAAACGATCTGTCGAACTGTAAAGGCCATTTTGTCACTTCTGTGTGTGCTGCTTAATGCTGCACACATGGAAGTTACAAACGCCTTTTTTTGAAAAAAGATTGTTTATGTGCAGGAAGGTCCCCCTTCCTGAACATAAACAATCCAAGGCATTTTGCTTTTTCCATGTGCGCTGCACAGTACACTGTGGCGAAAGGGGCTTGTACATATGCCCAGGGGCTTGTAAATAAGTCCCATCATTTTCTCTGCCCCTATAGAGGTGGGAGAAGTGCTAGATTACCGGGCGGTGGAGCATCAGTTTGCCGCCAACAGAAACCCCTGGCCCCACAATGCACTCGGCTCAGACCCGCCAGCCCGCTGTGCTGCCCCTCCCCCACTGCACCGGATGCACAGGGAGCACCTCGCGCATGGAGCGGCCATTTATGGGTTTTTTAACAAAATAAACGTCCACTTTAAGAGTTGTTTCTCTCCAAACAAAGTTTAATGAGTGGCAAATGTACGTAAGGCGCCCACTCGGCAAAGGTGCAGCGCTGTCAAGACAGCGCTACAATGGCCTTATCGGCTCACAGCACAGAGCTCGCCAGGCAGGGGTACCCGAGCAGGCTGGACGCTCCTCTGAGCCAAGTCAACTTTACGCCAGAATCCACGGCGTCCACCATCTCTATGGTCTTGGACCAACAAGGCCAGGGCGACAGAAGTCTTCAATATTATGAGCGCAGCTCCTCCAGCAACAGGGACTCCTCAAAAGGTTTCAAGGACTCTTCCAGAGACCCCTGCTAGCTGCGACAGTAAGTTCCTAATCATTGTATTTGAGACGTTTATTAATCAGTTGTTTTAATTAAAGTTATAGCCATTGTCAGTGCTTTAAACTGGCTTTTTTCATTTTGAGAGGGAGAGTACCTGCACTTTTCAACAGCGACTTAATACTTTTAATTGGAGAGTCTGATCCTTCTCAGAAACAAGCAGGTACTCTGGTACAGGGTACTGACACTTCTCAGAAACAAGCAGGTACTTTAGCACTGGGCACCGGCACTTCTCAGAAACAAGCAGGTACTCCGGTACAAGGTACCGGCACTTCTCAGAAACAAGCAGGTACTCTGGTACAGGGTACCGGCACTTCTCAGAAACAAGCAGGTACTCTGGTACAGGGTACCGGCACTTCTCAGGAACAAGCAGGTACTCTGGCACAGGGTCCTGGCACTTCTCGGAAACAAGCAGGTACTCTGGCACAGGGTGCTGGCACTTCTCAGAAACAAGCAGGTACTCCCGCAAAGGGCGCCGGCACTTCCCAGAAACAAGCAGGTACTCTAGTACAGGGCACCGGCACTTCTCGGAAACAGGCAGGTACTCTGGTACAGGGTACCGGCACTCCTCAGAAACAACCAGGTACTCTGGTAAAGGGTGCCTACACTTCTCAGAAAGAAGGTGCTCTAGTACAGGGCACCGGCACTTCTCGGAAACAGGCAGGTACTCTGGTACAGGGCGCCGGCACTTCTCAGAAAGAAGCAGGTGCTCTGGTGCAGGTCACTGGCACTTCTCAGAAACAAGCAGGTACTCTGGTACAGGATCCTGCACTCCTCAGAAACAAGAAGGTACTCTGGTACAGGGTACTGGCACTTCTCAGAAACAAGCAGGTACTTTAGCACTGGGCACCGGCACTTCTCAGAAACAAGCAGGTGCTCTGGTGCAGGTCACTGGCACTTCTCAGAAACAAGCAGGTACTCTGGTACAGGATCCCGCACTCCTCAAAAACAAGAAGGTACTCTGGTACAGGGTACTGGCACTTCTCAGAAACAAGCAGGTACTTTAGCACTGGGTACCGGCACTTCTCAGAAACAAGCAGGTACTCCGGTACAAGGTACCGGCACTTCTCAAAAACAAGCAGGTACTTTAGCACTGGGTACCGGCACTTCTCAGAAACAAGCAGGTACTCTGGTACAGGGTACCGGCACTCCTCAGAAACAAGCAGGTATTCTGGTACAGGGTGCCTACACTTCTCGGAAAGAAGGTACTCTAGTACAGGGCACCGGCACTTCTCGGAAACAGGCAGGTACTCTGGTACAGGGTACCGGCACTCCTCAGAAACAACCAGGTTCTCTGGTAAAGGGTGCCTACACTTCTCAGAAAGAAGGTGCTCTCGTACAGGGCACCGGCACTTCTCGGAAACAGGCAGGTACTATGGTACAGGGCGCCGGCACTTCTCAGAAACAAGCAGGTGCTCTGGTGCAGGTCACTGGCACTTCTCAGAAACAAGCAGGTACTCTGGTACAGGATCCTGCACTCCTCAGAAACAAGAAGGTACTCTGGTACAGGGTACTGGCACTTCTCAGAAACAGTATCAGACCACAGGAGGTAGCCCATATACCACAGTGAGACTGGGGCAGTACATGATGTCTAACAACAATGTCTCAATGTGGGATTCATTGGAAGGGCAAGTTATTCCAAAGCAAACCATATCATCGAGTGACAGAGGAATGAATCCATACAGAGAGGACACAGGGAGACCAGGAATGCAGAAGAAAGTTATATCTTCAACACATGATGGACATATTACGTCATATGTACATATCGTATAGGTTCAAAGCACTGCGTGACACTTAGTGAAAAAGTGTAACCGACAAAATACTGTGCACAAGTGCTCGTGAAAATCGTGACGGCGCAAGTGACACATAAAGTGGTATGTACAGCGGTGAAAGGGCGCAACAGAGAGAACAATAATACAATGATTAGGTCAGAGTTAGGGCATTTACACCATTAATGAAGGGATTATAAAGGAACAATAGAGCAAATGCCCATGGTACAAATGCGCCAAAAGTAACGCTGTTGAAGTCGACGGCGTTTCGGCCAGTAGCACTCTTAGGACATCATCAGGACTGGTTACACATATTTGGGGCAGTGCTAGGGTAAAGGAGAGACAATTCTCAAACAAAGGAAAGAACTCGATTTCAAAGGACCAGAGAAAAAAGAGAGAGAAAGAGCCGTGCAACGTAGTGGTGACCACGGGCGACGTAAGGCGACCAAGTGTGAAGGACTACTGAGCGGTCAAGAGTGGAAGGGCAAAGGGATAAAGACAAGAAGACAGCTAAAAGAAGGAATTGGTCGTGGTGCCTTGAAGAACGGCGGGACCGAGTGACTATCAAAAGTAGAGGGAGCAGTGAATGGGTGAAAAGGTGTAGTGCCCGGGAGATAGGCATCTGTAAAACAACGTGGCTAATTGGGTAAATACGATCGATCCTAGCGATTAGTGCTGTTGACTATGAAGGGTCAAACGGTGACACGGGCAGAAGTTGAATCTCGTCACCGAAGAGGAAAGTGCGAGCGAGCGAGCCTCGAGGACTGTGATGTAGATTAGCAACTAGCCAGGTCGTGACTAAGTATGGACAAGGGTTGACAATAGGGGAAGGTGCGCCTCTGGGGCGGTCCCGTAAAGTGAACGGAGCGGGCGGGGGGATAAGTGATCCCGAGTAACCACGGGTGGGTCACAAACAAGGTGAAGCTCTGTAAAGCGGCGGAGGGGAAACTTACACGTATGGAGTAGGTGGGCTGGAACCCGCAGGGAACGGCCAAGTCGGGATTCCGGCTGGTCCAGAAAGGTCTCAGCTGCAGGGGGGAGGGAAGGAGGAGGGTGAGGGAGGGCTCGAGTGTGGAACGGGCAATGAACGGGGAGCAAGGGGCTGCACTTACTTGAGGGACGCAGTGAATGAAGAACAGGCAGGTACTCTGGTACAGGGCGCCGGCACTTCTCAGAAACAAGCAGGTGCTCTGGTGCAGGTCACTGGCACTTCTCAGAAACAAGCAGGTACTCTGGTACAGGATCCTGCACTCCTCAGAAACAGGAAGGTACTCTGGTACAGGGTACTGGCACTTCTCAGAAACAAGCAGGTACTTTAGCACTGGGTACTGGCACTTCTCAGAAACAAGCAGGTACTCTAGTACAGGGCGCCGGCACTTCTCAGAAACAAGCAGGTGCTCTGGTGCAGGTCACTGGCACTTCTCAGAAACAAGCAGGTACTCTGGTACAGGGTACCGGCACTTCCCAGAAACAAGCAGGTATTCTGGTACAGGGTTCCGGCACTTCTCGGAAACAAGCAGGTACTCTGGTACAGGGTACCGGCACTCCTCAGAAACAAGCAGGTACTCTGGTACAGGATCCTGCACTCCTCAGAAACAAGAAGGTACTCTGGTACAGGGTACTGGCACTTCTCAGAAACAAGCAGGTACTTGAGCACTGGGTACCGGCACTTCTAAGAAACAAGCAGGTACTCCGGTACAAGGTACCGGCACTTCTCAAAAACAAGCAGGTACTTTAGCACTGGCTACCGGCACTTCTCAGAAACAAGCAGGTACTCTGGTACAGGGTACCTGCACTCCTCAGAAACAAGCAGGTATTCTGGTACAGGGTGCCTACACTTCTCAGAAAGAAGGTACTCTGGTACAGGGCACCGGCACTTCTCAGAAACAGGCAGGTACTCTGGTACAGGGTACCGGCACTCCTCAGAAACAAGCAGGTACTTTAGCACTGGGTACCGGCACTTCTCAGAAACAAGCAGGTGCTCTGGTGCAGGGCGCCGGCACTTCTCAGAAACAAGCAGGTACTCTGGTACAGGATCCCGCACTCCTCAGAAACAAGAAGGTACTCTGCTACAGGGTGCCTACACTTCTCAGAAAGAAGGTACTCTGGTACAGGGCACTGGCACTTCTCAGAAACAGGCAGGTACTCTGGTACAGGGTACCGGCACTCCTCAGAAACAAGCAGGTACTTTAGCACTGGGTACCGGCACTTCTCAGAAACAAGCAGGTGCTCTGGTGCAGGGCGCCGGCACTTCTCAGAAACAAGCAGGTACTCTGGTACAGGATCCCGCACTCCTCAGAAACAAGAAGGTACTCTGGTACAGGGTGCCTACACTTCTCAGAAAGAAGGTGCTCTAGTACAGGGCACCGGCACTTCTCGGAAACAGGCAGGTACTCTGGTACAGGGCGCCGGCATTTCTCAGAAACAAGCAGGTGCTCTGGTGCAGGTCACTGGCACTTTTCAGAAACAAGCTGGTACTCTAGTACAGGGTACCGGCACTCCTCGGAAACAGGCAGGTACTCTGGTACAGGGTACCGGCACTCCTCAGAAACAACCAGGTACTCTGGTAAAGGGTGCCTACACTTCTCAGAAAGAAGGTGCTCTAGTACAGGGCACCGGCACTTCTCGGAAACAGGCAGGTACTCTGGTACAGGGCGCCGGCACTTCTCAGAAAGAAGCAGGTGCTCTGGTGCAGGTCACTGGCACTTCTCAGAAACAAGCAGGTACTCTGGTACAGGATCCTGCACTCCTCAGAAACAAGAAGGTACTCTGGTACAGGGTACTGGCACTTCTCAGAAACAAGCAGGTACTTTAGCACTGGGCACCGGCACTTCTCAGAAACAAGCAGGTGCTCTGGTGCAGGTCACTGGCACTTCTCAGAAACAAGCAGGTACTCTGGTACAGGATCCCGCACTCCTCAAAAACAAGAAGGTACTCTGGTACAGGGTACTGGCACTTCTCAGAAACAAGCAGGTACTTTAGCACTGGGTACCGGCACTTCTCAGAAACAAGCAGGTACTCCGGTACAAGGTACCGGCACTTCTCAAAAACAAGCAGGTACTTTAGCACTGGGTACCGGCACTTCTCAGAAACAAGCAGGTACTCTGGTACAGGGTACCGGCACTCCTCAGAAACAAGCAGGTATTCTGGTACAGGGTGCCTACACTTCTCGGAAAGAAGGTACTCTAGTACAGGGCACCGGCACTTCTCGGAAACAGGCAGGTACTCTGGTACAGGGTACCGGCACTCCTCAGAAACAACCAGGTTCTCTGGTAAAGGGTGCCTACACTTCTCAGAAAGAAGGTGCTCTCGTACAGGGCACCGGCACTTCTCGGAAACAGGCAGGTACTATGGTACAGGGCGCCGGCACTTCTCAGAAACAAGCAGGTGCTCTGGTGCAGGTCACTGGCACTTCTCAGAAACAAGCAGGTACTCTGGTACAGGATCCTGCACTCCTCAGAAACAAGAAGGTACTCTGGTACAGGGTACTGGCACTTCTCAGAAACAGTATCAGACCACAGGAGGTAGCCCATATACCACAGTGAGACTGCGGCAGTACATGATGTCTAACAACAATGTCTCAATGTGGGATTCATTGGAAGGGCAAGTTATTCCAAAGCAAACCATATCATCGAGTGACAGAGGAATGAATCCATACAGAGAGGACACAGGGAGACCAGGAATGCAGAAGAAAGTTATATCTTCAACACATGATGGACATATTACGTCATATGTACATATCGTATAGGTTCAAAGCACTGCGTGACACTTAGTGAAAAAGTGTAACCGACAAAATACTGTGCACAAGTGCTCGTGAAAATCGTGACGGCGCAAGTGACACATAAAGTGGTATGTACAGCGGTGAAAGGGCGCAACAGAGAGAACAATAATACAATGATTAGGTCAGAGTTAGGGCATTTACACCATTAATGAAGGGATTATAAAGGAACAATAGAGCAAATGCCCATGGTACAAATGCGCCAAAAGTAACGCTGTTGAAGTCGACGGCGTTTCGGCCAGTAGCACTCTTAGGACATCATCAGGACTGGTTACACATATTTAGGGCAGTGCTAGGGTAAAGGAGAGACAATTCTCAAACAAAGGAAAGAACTCGATTTCAAAGGACCAGAGAAAAAAGAGAGAGAAAGAGCCGTGCAACGTAGTGGTGACCACGGGCGACGTAAGGCGACCAAGTGTGAAGGACTACTGAGCGGTCAAGAGTGGAAGGGCAAAGGGATAAAGACAAGAAGACAGTTAAAAGAAGGAATTGGTCGTGGTGCCTTGAAGAACGGCGGGACCGAGTGACTATCAAAAGTAGAGGGAGCAGTGAATGGGTGAAAAGGTGTAGTGCCCGGGAGATAGGCATCTGTAAAACAACGTGGCTAATTGGGTAAATACGATCGATCCTAGCGATTAGTGCTGTTGACTATGAAGGGTCAAACGGTGACACGGGCAGAAGTTGAATCTCGTCACCGAAGAGGAAAGTGCGAGCGAGCGAGCCTCGAGGACTGTGATGTAGATTAGCAACTAGCCAGGTCGTGACTAAGTATGGACAAGGGTTGACAATAGGGGAAGGTGCGCCTCTGGGGCGGTCCCGTAAAGTGAACGGAGCGGGCGGGGGGATAAGTGATCCCGAGTAACCACGGGTGGGTCACAAACAAGGTGAAGCTCTGTAAAGCGGCGGAGGGGAAACTTACACGTATGGAGTAGGTGGGCTGGAACCCGCAGGGAACGGCCAAGTCGGGATTCCGGCTGGTCCAGAAAGGTCTCAGCTGCAGGGGGGAGGGAAGGAGGAGGGTGAGGGAGGGCTCGAGTGTGGAACGGGCAATGAACGGGGAGCAAGGGGCTGCACTTACTTGAGGGACGCAGTGAATGAAGAACAGGCAGGTACTCTGGTACAGGGCGCCGGCACTTCTCAGAAACAAGCAGGTGCTCTGGTGCAGGTCACTGGCACTTCTCAGAAACAAGCAGGTACTCTGGTACAGGATCCTGCACTCCTCAGAAACAGGAAGGTACTCTGGTACAGGGTACTGGCACTTCTCAGAAACAAGCAGGTACTTTAGCACTGGGTACTGGCACTTCTCAGAAACAAGCAGGTACTCTAGTACAGGGCGCCGGCACTTCTCAGAAACAAGCAGGTGCTCTGGTGCAGGTCACTGGCACTTCTCAGAAACAAGCAGGTACTCTGGTACAGGGTACCGGCACTTCCCAGAAACAAGCAGGTATTCTGGTACAGGGTTCCGGCACTTCTCGGAAACAAGCAGGTACTCTGGTACAGGGTACCGGCACTCCTCAGAAACAAGCAGGTACTCTGGTACAGGATCCTGCACTCCTCAGAAACAAGAAGGTACTCTGGTACAGGGTACTGGCACTTCTCAGAAACAAGCAGGTACTTGAGCACTGGGTACCGGCACTTCTAAGAAACAAGCAGGTACTCCGGTACAAGGTACCGGCACTTCTCAAAAACAAGCAGGTACTTTAGCACTGGCTACCGGCACTTCTCAGAAACAAGCAGGTACTCTGGTACAGGGTACCTGCACTCCTCAGAAACAAGCAGGTATTCTGGTACAGGGTGCCTACACTTCTCAGAAAGAAGGTACTCTGGTACAGGGCACCGGCACTTCTCAGAAACAGGCAGGTACTCTGGTACAGGGTACCGGCACTCCTCAGAAACAAGCAGGTACTTTAGCACTGGGTACCGGCACTTCTCAGAAACAAGCAGGTGCTCTGGTGCAGGGCGCCGGCACTTCTCAGAAACAAGCAGGTACTCTGGTACAGGATCCCGCACTCCTCAGAAACAAGAAGGTACTCTGCTACAGGGTGCCTACACTTCTCAGAAAGAAGGTACTCTGGTACAGGGCACTGGCACTTCTCAGAAACAGGCAGGTACTCTGGTACAGGGTACCGGCACTCCTCAGAAACAAGCAGGTACTTTAGCACTGGGTACCGGCACTTCTCAGAAACAAGCAGGTGCTCTGGTGCAGGGCGCCGGCACTTCTCAGAAACAAGCAGGTACTCTGGTACAGGATCCCGCACTCCTCAGAAACAAGAAGGTACTCTGGTACAGGGTGCCTACACTTCTCAGAAAGAAGGTGCTCTAGTACAGGGCACCGGCACTTCTCGGAAACAGGCAGGTACTCTGGTACAGGGCGCCGGCATTTCTCAGAAACAAGCAGGTGCTCTGGTGCAGGTCACTGGCACTTTTCAGAAACAAGCTGGTACTCTAGTACAGGGTACCGGCACTCCTCCGAAACAAGCAGGTACTCTGGTACAGGGTGCCTACACTTCTCAGAAAGAAGGTGCTCTAGTACAGGGCACCGGCACTTCTCGGAAACAGGCAGGTACTCTGGTACAGGGTACCGGCACTCCTCAGAAACAAGCAGGTACTCCGGTACAGGGTACTGGCACTTCTCGGAAACAGGCAGGTACTCTGGTACAGGGTACCGGCACTCCTCAGAAACAAGCAGGTACTCCGGTACAGGGTACTGGCACTTCTCAGAAACAAACAGGTACTTTAGCACTGGGTACCGACACATCACAGAAACAAGCAGGCACTCTGGTATGAGGTCCCCGCACTTCTATGGTTTCCAATTCAAGCACTGGCTATAGTCTACTTCGGAATTGGACTTGTGACACAAAGTAGGTGGTGAATATCTTCCTCGTGCAGCACTCTAGCAATGTCCACAAGCTTCAGTGAGCTAAAAATAAGATTATAGAAGGAATCTCAAAGTGTAATGTGATCCCCAGTTGGAGCAGCTGAAGTTACCCACCGTGATCCGGAGAGTAGATCGAAAGAATATGAGCCTAAGAAAGCTCCCATGACCTCCGGAAAAGGCAGGCTGCTGCCTTCGATCCCATAACGCCACAGCTGCTACTGGTTGGGTTCTGCTTCAAAGATGCGATGGTATGTGGGTACCAAGGCTTGTTTGTTGAGTCCTCTCCACCGAGCATTGAATCGGATGTACCCATTACCTGTGACCTCTGCACCCTCCCACCCTCCCACCCTAGAAACGTCTGCGTTCGTGCAAAAGAAGCGGATGCACACATTACCCGTGGCCTCTCCGCACTGTCTTCTTGCACCAGAAGCGGATGCGCACATTACCCGTGGCCTCTCAGCACTGTTTTCTTGCACCAGAAGCGGATGCGCACGTTACCCGTGGCCTATGCGCGCGTTACCCGTGGCCTCTCCGCACTGTTTTCTTGCACCAGAAGCGGATGCGCACGTTACCCGTGGCCTCTCCGCACTGTTTTCTTGCACCAGAAGCGGATGCGCACGTTACCCGTGACCTCTCCGCACTGTTTTCTTGCACCAGAAGCGGATGCGCACGTTACCCGTGACCTCTCCGCACTGTTTTCTTGCACCAGAAGCGGATGTGCACGTTACCCGTGGCCTCTCCGCACTGTATTCTTGCACCAGAAGCAGATGCGCATGTTACCCGTGGCCTATGCGCACGTTACCCGTGGCCTCTCCGCACTGTTTTCTTGCACCAGAAGCGGATGCGCACGTTACCCGTGGCCTATGCGCATGTTACCCGTGGCCTCTCCGCACTGTTTTCTTGCACTAGAAGCGGATGCGCACGTTACCCGTGGCCTCTCCGCACTGTTTTCTTGCACCAGAAGCGGATGCGCACGTTACCCGTGGCCTATGCGCACGTTACCCGTGGCCTCTCCGCACTGTTTTCTTGCACCAGAAGCGGATGCGCACGTTACCCGTGGCCTCTCCGCACTGTTTTCTTGCACCAGAAGCAGATGCGCACGTTACCCGTGACCTCTCCGCACTGTTTTCTTGCACCAGAAGCGGATGTGCACGTTACCCGTGGCCTATGCGCACGTTACCCGTGACCTCTCCGCACTGTTTTCTTGCACCAGAAGCGGATTTGCACGTTACCCGTGGCCTATGCGCATGTTACCCGTGGCCTCTCCGCACTGTTTTCTTGCACCAGAAGCGGATGCGCACGTTACCCGTGGCCTATGCGCATGTTACCCGTGGCCTCTCCGCACTGTTTTCTTGCACTAGAAGCGGATGCGCATGTTACCCGTGGCCTCTCCGCACTGTTTTCTGGCACCAGAAGCGGATGCGCACGTTACCCGTGGCCTATGCGCACGTTACCCGTGGCCTCTCCGCACTTTTTTCTTGCACCAGAAGCGTATGTACACGTTACCCGTGGCCTATGCGCACTGTTTTCTTGCACCAAAAGCGGATGTGCACGTTACCCGTGGCCTATGCGCACTGTTTTCTTGCACCAGAAGCGGATGCGCACGTTACCCGTGGCCTATGCGCACTGTTTTCTTGCACCAGAAGCGGATGCGCACGTTTCCCGTGGCCTCTCCGCACTGTTTTCTTGCACCAGAAGCAGATGCGCACGTTACCCGTGGCCTATGCACACTGTTTTCTTGCACCAGAAGCGGATGCGCACGTTTCCCGTGGCCTCTCCGCACTGTTTTCTTGCACCAGAAGCGGATGTACACGTTACCCGTGGCCTCTCGGCGTTCTCCCACCCTAGACTGTTCCGTGTTCTTGCACCAGAAGCGGATGCGCACGTTTCCCGTGGCCTCTCCGCACTGTTTTTTTGCACCAGAAGCAGATGCGCACGTTACCCGTGGCCTATGCGCACTGTTTTCTTGCACCAGAAGCGGATGCGCACGTTACCCGTGACCTCTCCGCACTGTTTTCTTGCACCAGAAGCGGATGTGCACGTTACCCGTGGCCTCTCCGCACTGTTTTCTTGTACCAGAAGCAGATGCGCACGTTACCCGTGGCCTATGCGCACGTTACCCGTGGCCTCTCCGCACTGTTTTCTTGCACCAGAAGCGGATGCGCACGTTACCCGTTGCCTATGCGCATGTTACCCGTGGCCTCTCCGCACTGTTTTCTTGCACTAGAAGCGGATGCGCACGTTACCCGTGGCGTCTCCGCACTGTTTTCTTGAACCAGAAGCGGATGTGCACGTTACCCGTGGCCTATGTGCACGTTACCCGTGGCCTATGCGCACTGTTTTCTTGCACCAGAAGCGGATGTGCACGTTACCCGTGGCCTATGCGCACGTTACCCGTGGCCTCTCCGCACTGTTTTCTTGCACCAGAAGCGGATGCGCACGTTACCCGTGGCCTCTCCGCACTGTTTTCTTGCACCAGAAGCGGATGCGCACGTTACCCGTGGCCTATGCGCACTGTTTTCTTGCACCAGATGCGGATGCGCACGTTTCCCGTGGCCTCTCCGCACTGTTTTCTTGCACCAGAAGCGGATGCGCACGTTTCCCGTGGCCTCTCCGCACTGTTTTCTTGCACCAGAAGCGGATGCGCACGTTTCCCGTGGCCTCTCCGCACTGTTTTCTTGCACCAGAAGCGGATGCGCACGTTTCCCGTCGCCTCTCCGCACTGTTTTCTTGCACCAGAAGCAGATGCGCACGTTACCCGTGACCTCTCCGCACTGTTTTCTTGCACCAGAAGCGGATGTGCACGTTACCCGTGGCCTCTCCGCACTGTTTTCTTGTACCAGAAGCAGATGCGCACGTTACCCGTGGCCGATGCGCACGTTACCCGTGGCCTCTCCGCACTGTTTTCTTGCATCAGAAGCGGATGCGCACGTTACCCGTGGCCTATGCGCATGTTACCCGTGGCCTCTCCGCACTGTTTTCTTGCACTAGAAGCGGATGCGCACGTTACCCGTGGCCTCTCCGCACTGTTTTCTTGCACCAGAAGCGGATGTGCACGTTACCCGTGGCCTATGCGCACGTTACCCGTGGCCTCTCCGCACTGTTTTCTTGCACCAGAAGCGGATGTGCACGTTACCCGTGGCCTATGCGCACGTTACCCGTGGCCTCTCCGCACTGTTTTCTTGCACCAGAAGCGGATGCGCACGTTACCCGTGGCCTCTCCGCACTGTTTTCTTGTACCAGAAGCGGATGCGCACGTTACACGTGGCCTATGCGCACTGTTTTCTTGCACCAGAAGCGGATGCACATGTTTCCCGTGGCCTCTCCGCACTGTTTTCTTGCACCAGAAGCGGATGCGCACGTTTCCCGTGGCCTCTCCGCACTGTTTTCTTGCACCAGAAGCGGATGCGCACATTTCCCGTGGCCTCTCCGCACTGTTTTCTTGCACCAGAAGCGGATGTACACGTTGCCCGTGGCCTCTCCGCACTGTTTTCTTGCACCAGAAGCGGATGCGCACGTTACCCGTGGCCATCTGCGCATGTTACCCGTGGCCTCTCCGCACTGTTTTCTTGCACTAGAAACGGATGCGCACGTTACCCGTGGCCTCTCCGCAATGTTTTCTTGCACCAGAAGTGGATGTGCACGTTACCCGTGGCCTATGCGCACGTTACCCGTGGCCTCTCCGCACTGTTTTCTTGCACAAGAAGCGGATGTGCACGTTACCCATGGCCTATGCTCACGTTACCCGTGGCCTCTCCGCACTGTTTTCTTGCACCAGAAGCAGATGCGCACGTTACCCGTGGCCTCTCCGCACTGTTTTCTTGCACCAGAAGCGGATGCGCACGTTACCCGTGGCCTATGCGCACTGTTTTCTTGCACCAGAAGCGGATGTACACGTTGCCCTTGGCCTCTCCGCACTGATTTCTTGCACCAGAAGCGGATGCGCACGTTACCCGTGGCCTATGCGCACTGTTTTCTTGCACCAGAAGCGGATGCGCACGTTTCCCGTGGCCTCTCCGCACTGTTTTCTTGCACCGGAAGCGGATGTACACGTTACCCGTGGCCTCTCGGCGCTCTCCCACCCTAGACTGTTCCGTGTTCTTGCACAAGAAGCGAATGTACACATGTTTGCACTTCCCTCCCGCTTCGGATTGGGTTTGCTAACGCGCAGTTGTGAAATGGCTAATGCCCATCTCTATCCATCCGAGTTGATGTTGTGAGTTTGGTGTCAGCCACCCCCCGTCCAGGGAGGCCTCAAACTACATCCGCTTCCGGGTTCTCTGCGGTTTTGAAGAAGTCAGATGCTGACTCCACATCCTGTTCCTGGGCCTCGGTGTCCCATCCATACTGTGTCCGGGGGGGGGGGGGGGGGCACCCTGGGCCAGAGAGGCCTCAAGCTTCTGCGCTTCTGGTATCGCTGTGGTTTGGAAGAAGTCAGTTACTGACTCTGCGGCCTCTCACACATGCTAGGTCCTGGTGGTGCACTCTTGGGAAGGGTGACTCCTCACTGGCCACTTTTACATCCTCTCTTTCCTATTTTTTTATTGTCTTTGCTGATTAGTTCTGGTCTCTTCCTTCCCGCTGTTGGGCAGTGGGAGGCGCAGCCCTTAGATTTCAGGAAACCTCTCCCAGCAGCAGGCTGCCTCCATCAGGCGCCTCTGCATTACCCTCAGCAGTCACAGGGGAGGTATCTCCCCTCAGCAGACGCAGAGGAGGCATTACCCTCAGCAGACACAGAGGAGGAATCTCCCCTCAGAAACAGCAGGGGTGGCATCTCATCTCAGCAGACAGAGAAGGCATCGCCCCTCAGTAGACACAGAGGAGGCATTTCCCCGCAGTAGACACAGAGGACACATCGGCCCTCAGCAGACATAGAGGAGGCATTACCCTCATCAGACACAGAGGAGGCATCTCCACTCATAAACAGCAGAGGAGGCATCTCATCTCAGCAGACAGAGAAGGCATCGGCCCTCAGCAGACATAGAGGAGGCATTACCCTCATCAGACACAGAGGAGGCATCTCCACTCAGAAACAGCAGAGGAGGCATCTAATCTCAGCAGACAGAGAAGGCATCGCCCCTCAGTAGACACAGAGGAGGCATCGGCCCTCAGCAGACATAGAGGAGGCATCTCCACTCAGCAGACACAGAGGAGGTATCTCCCCTCAGAAAAAGCAGAGGAGGCATCACTTCTAAGCAGACACTGAGGAGGCAACTCCCCTCGGCAGACACAGAGGAGACATTACCCAAGCAGACACAGAGGAGGCATTGCCCTCAGCAGGCGCTGAATAGGCATCCCCCCGCAGCAGACACAGGCATTGCTCCTCAGCAGACACTAAGGAGGCATCTCCTCTCAGCAGACACAGAGGAGGCATCTCCTCTCAGGAGACACAGGCATTGCTCCTCAGCAGACACTAAGGAGGCATTATCCTCAGCAGACACAGAGGAGGCATCTCCCTTCAGCATACACAGAGGAGGCATTGCCCTCAGCAGACACAGAAAGGGCATCTCTGCTCAGCAGACACAGATGCGGCTTCTACCTTCAGCAGACAGAGGTGGCATCTCATCACAGCAGATACAGTGAAGGCATTGACTGGCATATGGTGGGTATCTGGGCACATAATGGCATTGACTGGCATATCGTGGGTACCTCGGCACATCATGCATTGACTGGCATACGGTAGGTACCTCGAGCACATCATGGCATTGACTGGCATATCGTGGGTACCTCGGGCACATCATGCATTGACTGGCATATCGTGGGTGCCTCGAGCACATCATGGCATTGACTGGCTTATGGTGGGTACCTCTGGCACATCATGGCATTGACTGGCTTATGGTGGGTACCTCGGGTACATCTTGGCATTGACTGGCATATGGTAGGTGCCTCGGGCACATCATGGCATTGACTAGCTTATGGTGGGTACCTCAGACACCATGCATTGACTGGCATATGGTGGGTGCCTGGCATAATATGGCATTGACTGGCATGTTTTGAAGCCCTCAATAACCATGATTGGCATATAACAGGGTATGGAGGCAGCTGGAGGCAACGACTACCCTCATGAAATGGATGAACTCATTTGGAGGACTAGTTAGAACATTTCCGAACATTAAAATATAGTATTTGGAAACAAATGCATTTAATTACTATAAATAAAAACATGGTGCTTGTTTATGAAAACGACACCTGGCAGGAACAAACTGTGTCTTGGAAAAATGTCAGCGATATTTTGGGGCACGGTGAGTGTGATACATCCTACTGTCCTGGGACACTTGTTGCCGAGATTTGGCCTCATTTCCTTGTTGAAAAGGATATCTGTTTCTGCTCTTTCAGGACTCAGACTGAGGGCATTTCGTGAGCTATCCTGGAAGATGTCAATGCACTTGTGTTTATTTCACAGCCTGAATGACGGCCACAGCCCAGCCCCCCTGTCGGAACCTGTAAGACCTGTAGTACCCGGAGGGGGCTTCGGATAGAAATGGAATGGGATCCACCAAAGGCCAAACATCGGAACGAAGGGAGGGGGTTTCTAACAATTGAATATATATGATGTATTTTTAGGTCGAGCCGGGGCAGCGCATAGGTCGTTCTGCGAGGCATGCTGCATTCAGTATATGGGCTATCTGGGACTTCACTTTGGACACGCCCACCTCTTTTGGTTGATTAGTTGACCTGCGTTTTAAAATGTATTTTCTTTGGTTGGTTAATATTGTGCATCTGCTCTGCCTTTGGGTGCTTGGTTCCCTCCCAGCAGAATCACCAATTGATCCTTTTGTTTGGCCAGCTCTTCCCTCCTCACTTGCACCCTCCCCCACACATATGCCGCGTCTATCCATAATGTTATCTGGAGGGGGAACATTTAGGCCCTTTTCTACTGGCCTGCTTAAATATGTCATGGGATCCCGGAGGTGAGATCAAGATTAAACAAGCATTTGCAGTGCAATAGGTCTCGCATTACTAAAAGCTTGACCTATTCAGGGCCGGACTGGGAACCTAAACTTGCCCTGGCAAACTCTTCAGCCGACCCCCCCAGGGGTGAGCTGGGGTGTGCAGCTGAGCTTTTTGCTAGCGACGGTTTCGGACAATTTTGTTACATGGGGCCTATATTGCTGGCCCCAGGTAACAAAATCGGACCCCACAGGGGCCCAAAACCGAACCCTGATGGCCAACCGGGGAAATGCCGAATGCCCGCTACAACCAGTCCGGCCCTGGACCTATTGATGCTGCATTATTATTTGCAATGCCAATAGAACAAACTTTCAGTAATGCAAGACCTATTGCATTGCAAATGATTGCTAAATGCTGTTATCTGGAAGAGCGAGGCGCCCCTGGCACCGGCTTGTCACTGCAAACTCTTTTCAGTTACTGACAACATACAACGCACATTCCTTCCTGTATGGGACACAAAGCATATCCTGTCCATGATTGCAAATAGTGAACATCAGTTCTCATTACTGAGTAAATGCGCAAGCGTCTGACTGCTGGTGCTCTCCCCCGCTTCCACAGAGGACGTCTTGCTTCGGTTTACTGATGCACCCTTTGTGTGTAAAAGGTCATATGGTTTCATACCGCTCGGCCAATCAGACCTTCATCCCTCTAAGGTTGATACAACCTGTAGGAAAGGCAGTGCTTAATATGAGCCTGTGATTTCCGGTGCTCCACACAGCTGTCTGTCTAACTTAGAAATGAGCAGAACAACAGTTGTTTATTAATTAATATAAATTAAAAATGACTAATGTCTGCCACTCAAGCCATTATTCTAGCTTTGGGGTCCTTGAAGAGTCTGGATTTTCACACTTGCAGAGTGTGCAGCTTAATAGTTGTGTATCTGCTGTCATTGGCTGCGCTGACAGGAGCATTGGGTGGTGAAAGTTGCAGTGATCTCCTGACGAGGAAACTGGCACTTATGTTTGAACAAATTAAGCACTGCTTGGGTTGGGTAATAATTAACACATAGAGACCAGCAAGTAGTAGAGTGAGGTATAATAGTCTAATAATTATTAAACCTAATAAATGAATGCTTGAAGTAAGGTGATGGGGCGGAAGGTGTGCACAATTCTTTCCATTCATAAAAACAGTGGAAACTCTACTTTCCATTTCTGAGCACAACATTGCACGTTAGCTCAGGTTACTGTAGAGCGGCTGCTGGGGTCACCACCGGGCAAGGGGCACTGACTGTTCACTGTAGAGCGGCTTCTGGGGTCACCACTGGGCGAGGGGTGCTGGCTGTTCACTGTAGAGCGGCTTCTGGGGTCACCACTGGGCGAGGGGTGCTGACTGTTCACTGTAGAGTGGCTTCTGGGGTCACCACCGGGCGAGGGGCGCTGACTGTTCACTGTAGAGCGGCTTCTGGGGTCACCACTGGGCGAGGGGTGCTGACTGTTCACTGTAGAGTGGCTTCTGGGGTCACCACCGGGCGAGGGGCGCTGACTGTTCACTGTAGAGCGGCTTCTGGGGTCACCACTGGGCGAGGGGTGCTGACTGTTCACTGTAGAGTGGCTTCTGGGGTCACCACCGGGCGAGGGGCGCTGACTGTTCACTGTAGAGCGGCTTCTGGGGTCACCACTGGGCGAGGGGTGCTGGCTGTTCACTGTAGAGCGGCTTCTGGGGTCACCACTGGGCGAGGGGCGCTGACTGTTCACTGTAGAGCGGCTTCTGGGGTCACCACTGGGCGAGGGGTGCTGGCTGTTCACTGTAGAGCGGCTTCTGGGGTCACCACTGGGCGAGGGGTGCTGACTGTTCACTGTAGAGCGGCTTCTGGGGTCACCACTGGGTGAGGGGCGCTGACTGTTCACTGTAGAGTGGCTTCTGGGGTCACCACCGGGCGAGGGGCGCTGACTGTTCACTGTAGAGCGGTATCTGGGGTCACCACTGGGCGAGGGGTGCGGACTGTTCACTGTAGAGCGGCTTCTGGGGTCACCATTGGGCTAGGGGCGCTGACTGATTACTGTGGAGAGTCTTCTCGAGTAACCACTGGGCAATGGGCCCTGACTGGTTACTGTAGAGGGGCTCCCGGGGTCACCACCGGGCGAGAGGGCCTGACTGGTTACTGTAGAGCGGTTTCTGGGGTCACCAGTGGTCAACGGGCCCTGACTGGTTACTGTAGAGCGGTTTCTGGGGTCACCACCAGTCGAGGGGCCCTGACTGGTTACTGTAGAGCGACTTCTGGGGTCACCACCGTGCGCGGGCCTTCACTGGTTACTGTAGAGCGGTTTCTGGGGTCACCACCGAGAGGGGCTCTGACTGGTTACTGTGGAGCAGCTTCTGGGGTCACCACCAGGCGAGAGGGCCTGACTGGTTACTGTGGAGAGGCTTCTGGGGTCACCAGTGGTTGAGGGGCCCGGACTGGTTACTGTAGAGAGTCTTCTCGGGTCACCACAGGGCGAGGGGCCCTGACTGGTTGCTGTGGAGAGGCTTCTGGGGTCACCAGTGGTCGAGGGGCCCGGACTGGTTACTGTAGAGAGTCTTCTCGGGTCACCACAGAGCGAAGGGCCCTGACTGGTTGCTGTAGAGCGGACTCTGGGTCACCACCAGACGCGGGGGCCCTGACTGGTTACTTTAAAGTGGCTAATGGGGTCACCGCTGAAAGAGGGGCCCTGACCGGCGAATGTGGAGTGGCCTCTAGGGTCACCACTGGACAAGGGCCCTGACTGGTTAATTTAGATGGGCTTCTGGTGTCACCACAGGGCAAGGGGCCCTGACTGATTACTGTAGAGTAGCTTCTGGGGTCACCATCGGGCGAGGGGGCCCTGACTGGTTACTGCAGAGCGCCTTCTGGGGTCACCACCGGGCGAGGGGCCCTAACTGGCGAATGTGGAGCAGTTTCTGATGTCACCACCGTGCGAGGGGCCCTGACTGGTTACTGTAGAGAGTCTTCTCGGGTAACCACTGGGCAAGGGGCCCTGACTGGCAACTGTGGAGTGGCCTCAGGGGTCACCACAGGGTGAGAAGCCCTGACTGGTTACTGCAGAGCGTCTTCTGGGGTCACCACAGGGTGAGGGGCCCTGTTTGGCTTCTGTAGAGCGGCCTCTGGGTCACCACCAGACGAGGGGCCCTGACTGGTTACTTTAGAGCGGCTTCTCGGGTCACCACAGGGCAAGGGGCCCTGACTGATTACTGTAGAGCAACTTCTGAGGTCCCCACCCGGCGAAGGGCCCTGACTGGTTACTTTAGAGTCTTCTGGGGTCACCACCGGGTGAGGGGCCCTGACTGGTTACTGTAGAGCGGCTTCTGGGGTCACCAGTGGTCGAGGGTCCCTGACTGGTTACTGTAGAACGGCTTCTGGGGTCACCACCGGGACGCGGGCCTTCACTGGTTACTGTAGAGCGGTTTCTGGGGTCACCACCGGGAGAGGGGATCTGACTGGTCACTGTAAAGCAGCTTCTAGGGTCACCACCAGGCGAGAGGGCCTGACTCATTACTGTGGAAAGGCTTCTGGGGTCACCAGTGGTCGAGGGGCCCAGACTGGTTACTGTAGAGAGTCTTCTCGGGTCACCACCAGGCGAGAGGGCCTGACTGATTACTGTGGAGAGGCTTCTGGGGTCACCAGTGGTCGAGGGGCCCAGACTGGTTACTGTAGAGAGTCTTCTCGGGTCACCACAGGGCATGGGGCCATGACTGGTTGCTGTAGAGCAGCCTCTGGGTCACCACCAGACGAGGGGCCCTGACTGGTTACTTTAGAGTGGCTAATGGGGTCACCACTGAAAGAGGGGCCCTGACCGGTGAATGTGGAGTGGCCTCTAGGGTCACCACCGGACAAGGGCCCTGACTGGTTAATTTAGAGGGGCTTCTGGGGTCACCACTGGGCAAGGGGCCCTGACTGAATACTGTAGAGCAGCTTCTGGGGTCCCCACTCGGGCAAGGGGCCCTGACTAGTTACTGCAGAGCGCCTTCTGGGGTCACTACCGGGCGAGGGGCCCTAACTGGCGAATGTGGAGCAGTTTCTGATGTCACCACCGTGCGAGGGTCCCTGACTGGTTGCTGTAGAGCGACTTCTGGGGTCACCACTGGGTGAGGGGCAATGACTGGCGACTGTAGTGCGGCTTCTGGGGTCCCACCGGGCGAGGGGGCCCTGACTGGTTAATGTAAAGCAGCTTCGGGGGTCACCACCCGGCGAGGGGCCCTAGCTGGTTACGGTAGAGAGTCTTTTGGGGTCACCACCGGGCGAGGGGGCCCTGACTGGTTACTGTAGAACGTCTTATGGGGTCACCACCAGGCGAGGGGGCCCTGACTAGTTACTGTAGAGTCTTCTGGGGTCACCACCGGTTGAGGGGGCACTGACTGGTTACTGTAGAGCGTCTTCTGGGGTCACCACCGGGCGAGGGGGCCCTGACTGGTTACTGTAGAGCCTCTTCTGGGGTCACCACCGGGCGAGGGGACCCGACTGATTACTGTAGATCGTCTTCTGGGGTCACCACTGGGCGAGGTGGCCCTGACTGGTTACTGTAGAGAGTCTTCTGGGGTCACCACTGGGCGAGGGGACCCTGACTGATTACTGTAGATCGTCTTCTGGGGTCACCACCGGGCGAGTGGGCCCTGACTGATTACTGTAGAGCGTCTTGTGGGGTCAACACCGGTTGAGTGGCCCTTACTGGTTACTGTGGAGCAGCTTCTTGAGTCGCCACCGGAGGAGGGGCGCTCACTGTTCACTGTAGAGCGGCTTCTGGGGTCACCACCGGGCGAGCGGCCCTGACTGGTGAATGTGGAGTGGCTTCTGGGGTTACCACCGGGAAGGGCCCTGACTGGTTACTGTAAAAAGTCTTCTGGGGTCACCAGTGGGTGAGGGGCCCTGACTGGTTACGGTAGAGTGTCTTCTGGGGTCACCACCGGGAGAAGGGCCCTGATTGGTTACTTAATAGAGTCTTCTGGGGTCACCACCAGGCGAGGGGTCCTGACTGGTTACTGTAGAGCAGCTTCTGGGGTCACCACCTGGGCAAGGGCCCTGACTGGTTAATGTAGAGCATCCTATGGGGGCACCACCGGGCGAGAGGTCATGACTGGTTACTGTCGAACGTCTTCTGGGGGCACCACAGGTCGAGGGGCCCTGACTGGTTACTGTAAAAAGTATTCTGGGGTCACCAGTGGGTGAGGGGCCCTGACTGGTTACTGTAGAGTGTCTTCTGGGGTCACCACCGGGCGAAGGGCCCTGACTGGTTACTTTAGAGAGTCTTCAGGGGTCTCCACCGGGCGAGAGGTCATGACTGGTTACTGTAGAACGTCTTCTGGGGGCACCACTGGTCGAGGGGCCCTGACTGGTTACTGTAAAAAGTCTTCTGGGGTCACCAGTGGGTGAGGGGCACTGACTGGTTACTGTAGAGTGTCTTTTGGGGTCACCACCGGGCGAAGGGCCCTGACTGGTTACTTTAGAGAGTCTTCAGGGGTCTCCACCGGGCGAGGGGCCCTGATTGGTTACTTAATAGAGCCTTCTGGGGTCACCACCAGGCGAGGGGTCCTGACTGGTTACTGTAAAAAGTCTTCTGGGGTCACCAGTGGGTGAGGGGCCCTGACTGGTTACTGTAGAGTGTCTTCTGGGGTCACCACCGGGCGAAGGGCCCTGACTGGTTACTTTAGAGAGTCTTCGGGGGTCACCACCGGGCGAGGGCCCAGAAGTCTGCCCCTCATCGAACCGGGGCCCGCGGAGAAGCCCGGGGCCCCGCCGCTGCCGTCGCAGCTGCTGCCTGAGTCGCGGAAGGCCGCGAAGCCGGCTCCTGCACTCACGTGATGAGGGCGGACTGCGCGTCGCCGCCCCCGCCGCTGAGCGCTCTGACTGCGCGGCCGGAACAGTGAAGATCCCCAGAGTGTCTGCCTGTGGAGGACGCCGTGATCAAGGTAACCCCCGGGGGCTGGGAGGTAGCGTGGCCGTGCTGAGGCCTGGGACTCACCCCCCTGCTCCCCGGGAGGTCTGAGGAGGACCCGGTGTGCCCCCTAGCGATCGGGAGCAGCACCGCACTACTTGCGACCGCTTCCCGGTGCGCAACCGAGACTCTGGTTCCCCTCCGTGGGATTGCCCCCTTGCTTCTTGACTGCCGCGTACAAGGGAACCATGTGCTTACGGCCTGATTATTACCAGTAGCGCTGTGTTCTTAGGTTCTGCTCTGAAGTGCTTAATGCTTGATTATTACGAGTAGCGCTGTGTTCTTAAGTTCTGCTCTGAAGTGCCTAATGATTGATTATTATGAGTAGCGCTGTGTTCTCAAGTTCTGCTCCGAGGTGCTAAATGCCTGGTTATTCCGTGTAGCGCTGTGATCTCCAGTGTTGCTCTGAAGCGCCAACGGTGTCATGAGTAGCGGTAAGCCCGCAAGTGGTGCCCTGAAACGCTATTAGTTTCCCACGTGGGGCGCTACGTTTCCCAGTCGTATGTCGAAGCGCTGATAATTACTAGATACCGCGCGAGGTGCCCACGGCGGATTGAAACGCTAGTGGTGGGAGGGGCGCAGTGCGCTGGTTAATCGCTGTGCTTACCGCTCCCCCAGGTTCGCCAGGTATTGCCAATGGAGCTATGATGAATTGCTGGTGAATCTGACGCTAATGTATTCAGGTACTGTCTATTGCATCATAATGAATTGCTGGTGAATCTGACGCTAATGTATTCAGGTACTGCCTATGGCACCATAATGAAATGCTGGTGAATCTAACGCTAATGTATTCAAGTAATGCGCATTGCCATCTCATGAACTGCATTTGCATCTAACTGCTTAGATAAACTTGATTGATTTTCATTGAACCTACTGTGTGGTGTCCATTATTGTGTGCGTTTCCTGCTTCAGGGGGATGTGTGTGTTGTATGGTCGCTTTACACTTAAGCCTTCGTGTGCCCACCCGCTCGAGTCACGTTACCCCCTTAGGGCCCGGTGACCCCAGGTCTTACATTGTTGGCGAGTGGTGGGATTAGGACCTGTGACCATACAGCACCCTCCCGTGAAGCGGAGGGCGCCACAATTAAACGCCTATTGTATTTAAGCTCTGCAACTGTTATTACTGCACTGATTACATTCCCCTGTCCAGACTGAGGGTGTAGAAATCCTGGTTAGTTTGAAACTGTCACCCATATCCTAGAATTTTTCTTCCTTGATATCTAGGTCCCCACCTGTCACGATGGAGTACCGGTTAGCCGACCTCGAGGGGTACACTGTAAGGCAGCTGAGAGAATTCGGGCAGGGGATGGGGGTGCCTGGGGTGCGGAGGGCCAAAGGACCGGAACTCCGTACCGCCTTAAGGGCATGGGTAGAAGCCCACCCAGAAGGGAGAGAGGATGAGGGACAGGAGGCGCCAGATGCTCCTCAGGAGGAGAGCGCCCAGAAAGTACTAGACATACTAAATGTAGATGTGTCTGAAAATGTGCCCCCAGGGAGACGTTCTGGGGCCAGCAGTAGGACAGGGTCTAAGAGGAGCGCGTCTCCAGAGGAGTATGAGGACAGGAGGGAGGAGGGAGGAGAGGCAGTTAAAGTGGGAGCTGGCCAAGTTGGAACAAGAGAGAGAAAACAAGAGATGGGCAATGGAGGAAAAGAAGCTGGCGCACGAGCTTCAGCTGAAGGAGTTGGAGCTGCGCGCCCTCCAGTTAAATGCGTCCAATAAGGACAATGGTGGCAGCGTACCGAGAGATCCTCAAGAGTCAAAATTTTATTTGCCCAAAGAAGTCATTGCCAATTACACAGTGGGGGATGATATTGCCAAGTGGTTGGAGGCATACGAGGTGGCCTTGACAGCCCATGGGGTACTCGAGAGCAATTGGGGAGGTGGCCTGTATTGCTATATACCTCACAATGTCAGGGACACCCTGTTATACTTAGCCAAGGCGGATCAGGTCAGGTATGCCCCCATGAAAGAGGCCTTACTAAAGAAATTTGGTCTCAACCCCGAGAGGTATAGGCAGAAGTTTTGTGGCAGCCATAAGCTGTCCACACAGAATTGGGTGGATTTTTTTGACTATGCCGTAAGGCACTAGATGATTGGGTGCGTGGCAGCGAAAGGGTTGTACAATCTTTTTTTAAGGGAGCACCTCTTGGATAAGTGCTTTCCGGAGCTGCGCCAACATCTGGTGGACCGCAAGTTCACGGATCCCCGTGAGCTTGCGGAGGAGGCGGATATTTGGGTGAGCACCCGGGTGTTTCACAAGGGCCCCGGGGGAGATGGCTTGAAAGGCAGACAGGGTTTCCCCCAGAAGAAAGAGGGGGGAGATAAAAAGGTGGAGTTCTCAAAAGGCCCCCAAAATAAGTTTGGGAAGGGAGTAGGAACCCCACCCCCGTCCAATTCCCCAAAGCCCACTTACCCTGACTGGAGTCAGCAGCCAAGGATTGTGAGGTGCTACGAATGTGGGGAAATTGGACACTACAAAGGAGATCCCAAGTGTCGCAAGAGACCCCCAGCCCCAACGGGCGGGAAGAGCCCCGGGGTAAGTAGTGTAGCGCTTGGGGTAGAGCTGCCCTTAGATAGGGAAGGGGAGTGGACAGGCCTGACCCTGGTTTCACTCGGGGATAGAGAGATGGTCCCCGTAGTGTCCCTGCCCCCGAACACTGCTAAATATCAGCAGAGGGTGAGAGTTAACGGGGAGGAGGTGGGGGCTCTGAGGGACACAGGTGCCAGCATGACCACCGTAGTGAGGCGACTGGTGTCCCCAGACCATGTAGTCCCCGAGGAGTTCCATCCGGCCGTATTGGCTGACGGCAGTGTGAGTCACTATCCAGTGGCTCGTGTTCCATTTGAGTGGGGAGGAGTCAAAGGCCTACTGAGAGTTGCGGTGAGTCCTGCCTTGCCTGTGGGGTGCTTGCTAGGGAACGACCTGGAGCACACCAAATGGAGAGATGTAGAGTTTCGAGCTCATACCGAGATGCTGGGATTACCAGGGTGGACTTGCGTAGTCACGCGGTCCATGGCTGCCCGGCATGGAACTCAACCCGGGTTGGAGCCTGGAATCATGGCCCAACCCAACGCCAAGTGTGGAGAGGAGAAGGTGGTAGAGGACACGCCCCGTGTGGTGGATGGGGAGGCCGCAGAGGTGCCCCCGGAGTCTGCGGAGGTGGATGTCATTCCCGTGGGGGACTTGCCGACCCTTGCCGACTGGCATGTGGAAGGGGGGCCTACCCGGTAGGAATTTTGTCAGGCGCAAAGGCGTGCCCCACGCTTGAAGGCATGCGGCGACAGGCCGAAGCCCAAGTGTCCAGTCAGGAGACGGGCGGATATCATGTGTATTGGGAGGATGGCCTCCTATACAGTGAGCCTAAGGTGCCGGTGCATGGATCTTCGAGGGCCATAGTGGTCCCCCAATGCTACCGGGCCTTCCTGCTGGAGTTAGCGCACTAGATACCCTTAGCCGGACATCTGGGTCAGGACAAAACCTTTGCGCGGTTGGTCCCACATTTTTATTGGCCCAGGATGAGAGTTGCCTCAGACACCTTTTGTAAGACCTGTAAGTCTTGCCAGGCAAGTGGCAAGACTGGGACTAAATTGAAGGTCCCTTTGGAACCGCTCCCGGTGGTCGGGACCCCTTTTGAGAGGGTCGGCATAGACATTGTTGGGCCGTTGGATCCTCCGACCTCTGCGGGACACCGGTTCATTCTGGTATTGGTGGACCACGCCACTCGGGACCCAGAGGCTATTCCTCTGAGGACCATCACTCCACCGGTGGTGGCGCGGGCACTGTTGGGGATTTTTACCCGAGTGGGATTCCCCAAGGTCATGGTGTCGGACAGGGGCACAAATTTTATGTCGGCCTATATGCAGGCCATGTGGAAGGAGTGTGGAGTGACCTACCGGTTCTCCACCCCTTACCACCCCCAGACTAACGGGCTCGTAGAGCGTTTCAACAAAACCTTGAAGGGAATGATCCGGAGCCTGCCAGAGGGCTTGAGGCGTAAATGGGACGTCCTCCTCCCCTGCTTGTTGTTCTCCTACCGGGAGGTACCGCAGAAGGGAGTTGGGTTCAGCCCGTTTGAGTTGGTCTATGGCCATCCCGTTAGGGGTCCCCTCAGCTTAGTGAAGGAGGGGTGGGAGAAGACTTCGCAGAAGCTTCCCCGTGACATTGTCAGCTACATGCTGGCATTCCGCAGCAGATGGCCAAGCTGTGGAAGGCGGCCTCAGAGAATCTAGAGGCTAGCCGGACCTTTATGAAGTAGTGGTATGACCGCAAAGCTCGGACGGTCGAGTTGGACGTTGGACAGAAGGTGTGGGTCATGGAACCTGGGGAGCTTTGTGCCCTCCAGGACCGGTGGACTGGTCCGTACGAAATTGTGGAGCGACGAGGCCAGACCACATGCGTGGTGGATTTAAAGACCCCCCGACAGCCCCATAGGGTGCTCCACGTCAACCGCCTGAAGCCGCACCATGAGCGATCAGAGCTTGCTCTCCTTATGGTGACGGATGGGAGCGAAAAGGAAGAAAGTGAAGCTCTTCCTGACCTTCTAGCGGCCCAGGAGAAGGATGGTTCAGTGGAAGGTGTAGTCCTTTCCCCATCCTTGACCCCAGAGCAACAGAGGGACTGCCGCCATGTCCTGGGACAGTACGCCTCGTTGTTCTCCCTCACGCCTGGAATCACTCATCTGTGTACCCATGATGTGGACACAGGGGACAGCCCACCGGTGAAGAACAAGTCTTACCGGCTCTCTGACCGAGTGAAAGATAGCATCCAGAGTGAGGTGGCGACAATGTTGGAGCTGGGGGTAATAGAACCTTCCAGCAGCCCGTGGGCTAGTCCGGTGGTGTTGGTGCCGAAAGCGGCCCCACCGGGTACCACACCGGAACTTCGGTTCTGTGTGGACTATCGGGGGTTGAACTCTGTCACGAAGACAGATGCTCACCCCATCCCACGAGCAGACGAGCTGGTGGACCGGCTGGGAGCAGCCCGGTACCTCAGCACCATTGATCTAACATCCGGATATTGGCAAATTGCCATGGCCGATGGAGCAAGGGAGAAGACAGCATTCTCCACCCCTGAGGGCCACTTCCATTTCCGAGTGATGCCCTTTGGGCTCAAGAATGCTCCGGCCACATTCCAGCGGTTAGTGAATCAGGTACTATATGGCCTGGAGTCCTTCTCAGCGGCATACCTGGATGACATAGCTGTCTTCAGCAGCACCTGGGAGGACCATCTGCAGCACCTCCAGGAGGTATTGCAGGCGCTGCAACACGCTGGCCTAACCATTAAAGCCAGCAAGTGCCAGATTGGACAGGGATCTGTCGTGTACCTGGGACACCTGGTGGGCGGAGGTAAGGTGCAACCCCTCCAGGCCAAAATAGAGACCATCTTGGCTCGGGAGCCCCCCAAGACCCAAACAGAGGTCCGAGCTTTCCTCGGCCTCACTGGGTATTACCGCTGGTTCGTCAAGGGATATGGTACCATTGTAACCCCCTTGACGGAATTGACCTCGAAGAAACAACCTCGCAAGGTCATATGGACAGCTGCTTGCCAGGAGGCATTTGAAACGCTGAAACATGCGATGTGTACCGCTCCAGTACTCGCAACTCCAGATTTCAGTAAGGAATTCATTGTACAGATGGACGCCTCAGAGCATGGCATAGGTGCGGTGCTCTCGCAACTCAACACAGAGGGCCAAGATCAACCTGTGGCCTTCATCTCCAGAAGACTCCTCCCTCGGGAACAGCGATGGAGAACCATCGAGCGAGAAGCCTTCGCGGTGGTCTGGCTGCTGA
Organism: Triturus cristatus; assembly: GCF_964204655.1. NCBI lineage: Eukaryota > Metazoa > Chordata > Amphibia > Caudata > Salamandridae > Triturus > Triturus cristatus. The sequence goes on along the minus strand of NC_140592.1, from coordinate 9,951,714 downwards.
AGAAGTTGAGGCCATACCTCTTTGGATCTCACTTCCTAATTCAGACCGACCACCGCCCCCTTCGCTGGCTCATGCAGATGATAGGCGAAAACCCCAAGTTGTTGAGGTGGTCAATTTCCCTACAGGGGATGGACTTTCGGGTGGAACATCGGCCCGGAGTTGACCACGCCAATGCTGACGGTCTCTCCAGGTTTTTCCGCCTTAGCGATGAGAACTCCCTAGAGGTTGGGTAGCTTTCTCCTCTTTCGGCTGGGGGGGACGCGTGTTAGACCTGTCAGCCCTAGGGTGGTCTCCCCCTCTATTTTTGATTGTGCCTCATTTTTTCCACCCTCATTTTTATGTTGGACTTAGGTCTCCGGGCGCCTTTTCATTGCCAATCAGTGTTAAGGTGCAGGTGCTCCCTTCTCCCAAGATGGCTGCCACAGGCCCCTGCTACTGCAGAGTGGTCTTTCTAGTAGCACCCTAGCTGCCAGGAGCTGGCTGGAACCCCACAACAATGTTGCGACACCAGCCCGCCTTTTTTGTCCCATAGGTAGAATTGGGAAGCTCCTGGAATGTGCTGGAACCTTCTAGAAGGGAGGTGGGGTTTTTACTTTTGCCGCCTTGGATAGAGGTCACCTGACCCTGGGCTACCTAACAGAGGGAGGGAACATTTTCTAGTCAGTTGGCCAGTTGGGGTAAAGCAGACCTGGAGAATCCACGCAGGAGTTTTAGGCGATAGGGCCTAGCCATGGACTTATGCTTCTGAAAGTGACAGGACTTAGGTACTGCCTTTTAAGTGAGTGAGGGATCCTGTACAGCCCACTGATCTAGCCCAGCGGTAGGAGAACCCAGGGGCCATCTGCCAAACCTGACTAGGAAGGAACTAGTCACCAACTCAATCCCTATCCCCAAGAAACAGAACCCCTAAGGGCGCCAGAGACATCTGCGCCAGTAAGATTGCTGGAACTTCATGCTGAAACTGAATGCTGAAACTAAACGCTGGAACTTCATGCTGAAACTGAATGCTGAAACCTAATGCTGAAGCTCCCTATTGAAACCTAAGCTGAAAGTGACTGCTGGACTGCTGGGGGATCAACCAGGTACTAGACCTGTGACCCCTGCGCTTCCCGACCTTGCCTGGGATCCCCCCGAGTCCGTCCCACATCGGGCGCTGAGCCCGCCGTCGCCCCTGCTTAATTTGTATCCCCCCCTAGCGCAGGGACCAGAGGCGCACTCACCGCCGCGGCCCAGGGTCCAGAAGTCTGCCCCTCATTGAACCGGGGCCCGCAGAGAAGCCCGGGGCCCCGCCGCTGCCGTCGCAGCTGCTGCCTGAGTTGTGGAAGGCCGTGAAGCCGGCTCCTGCACCCATGTGACGAGGGCGGACTGCGCGTCGCCGCCCCCGCCGCTGAGCGCTCTGACTGCGCGGCCGGAACAGTGAAGATCCCCAGAGTGTCTGCCTGTGGAGGACGCCGTGATCAAGGTAACCCCCGGGGGCTGGGAGGTAGCGTGGCCGTGCGGAGGCCTGGGACTCACCCCCCTGCTCCCCGGGAGGTCTGAGGAGGACCCGGTGCACCCCCTAGCGATCGGGAGCAGCACCGCACTACTTGCGACCGCTTCCCGGTGCCCAACCGAGACTCTGGTTCCCCTCCGTGGGATTGCGCCCTTGCTTCTTGACTGCCGCGTACAAGGGGACCATGTGCTTACGGCCTGATTATTACGAGTAGCGCTGTGTTCTTAGGTTCTGCTCTGAAGTGCTTAATGCTTGATTATTACGAGTAGCGCTGTGTTCTTAAGTTCTGCTCTGAAGTGCCTAATGATTGATTATTACGAGTAGCGCTGTGTTCTCAAGTTCTGCTCCGAGGTGCTAAATGCCTGGTTATTCCGTGTAGCGCTGTGATCTCCAGTGTTGCTCTGAAGCGCCAACTGTGTCATGAGTAGCGGTAAGCCTGCAAGTGGTGCCCTGAAACGCTATTAGTTTCCCAGGTGGGGCGCTACGTTTCCCAGTCCTATGTCGAAGCGCTGATAATTACTAGATACCGCGCGAGGTGCCCACGGCGGATTGAAACGCTAGCGGTGGGTGGGGCGCAGCGCGCTGGTTAACCGCTGTGTTTACCGCTCCCCCAGGTCCGCCAGGTATTGCCAATGGAACTATGATGAATTGCTGGTGAATCTGACGCTAATGTATTCAGGTACTGCCTATCGCACCATAATGAAATGCTGGTGAATCTAACGCTAATGTATTCAAGTAATGCCCACTGCCATCTCATGAACTGCATTTGCATCTAACTGCTTAGATAAACTTGATTGATTTTCATTGAACCTACTGTGTGGTGTCCATTATTGTGTGCGTTTCCTGCTTCAGGGGATGTGTGTGTTGTATGGTTGCTTTACACTTAAGCCTTCGGGTGCCCACCCGCTCGAGTCACGTTACCCCCTTAGGGCCCAGTGACCCCAGGTCTTACACTCCCTCCAGCTCCCTCCGTCCCCCTCCCTGTCTCCCTCCGTCTCCCTCCCTCTCTCCCTCCGTCTCCCTCCCTCTCTCCCTCTGTCTCCCTTTGTCTCCCTCCGTCTCCCTCCCTCCCTGTCTCCCTCCCTCCCTGTCTCCCTCCCTCCCTCCCTCTCCCTCCCTCTCCCTCCCTCCCCTTCCTTCCGTCCCCCTCCATCTACCTCCCTCCATCTCCCTCCCTCTGTCTCCCTCCCTCCGTCTCTCTCTCTCTGTCTCCCTCCAGCTCTCCCTGTCTCTCTCCCTCCCTCTGTCTCCTTCCCTCTCCCTCTGTCTCCCTCCCTCTCCCTCTCTCCGTCACCCTCTGTCATCTCACCCCTGTGTGTGTCAGCCCTCAGCCTGGGCTGAGACAGCTTCCCAGCGCGCACACACAGCCGCCCTGAGACAGCTTCCCAGCACTCACACACAGCCACACCCGAGAACTTCACAGGTCTTTAAAAGACCATTTACATGTTAATAAAGCTTTGTTGTATTTCACCTCTAAGGCGCCTGCTTCTCCACTTTGACAATCACTAGAATCCCCCGGCCCCCACAGAGCAGAGTCCAGGCTGCTGCAACCGGCCGTGTTTACAATATTTAAATGTTTTTTTAAACACATGTAGGATGTCTGCAAGGTCCGCGGGCTGCCGAGGAAGGCTTGCCGGGCCGCTGGCGGCCCGCGGGCCGTACTATGAGTAACCCTGCTGTAGAGCGTCTTCAGGTGTCAGCACTGGGCAAGGGGCCCGACTGGTTACTACTTTAGAGAGTCGTCTGGGGTCACCACCGGGCGAGGGGCCTGACTGGTTACTTTAGAGAGTCTTCAGGGTCAGCACCGGGCGAGGAACTCTTCTCATTGATGGGAATGGAAAGAAGTAAAAGATGCACAATTGATGGACAGAATGCAGAACAAATCAAAACATTCACCCTCAGTCAAGAGATCCGGGTTAAATCCATCATTCTTTTGCTCACCATGCCACCCCAGTTTAGACCTGGCCATATGCAAATCAGTCTTGACCCTGTGCCTCAGGGGAGCAGTCCAGCCCGAACTGCCAAGCCCGGTCCTCTTTGGACGGAAACAAGCATCCTAGGACCAGTTTTGGGGTTTCAGCCCTCTTCAGACAGGATAGCTTGATTCCAGTGGCACAGTGAGCCCAGGACCCACGTCTGGGCATACCTGGCGCACTTAGGGTGAGAAAGTAAAAGACACACAATTGATGGACGGAATGCAGAACAAATCAAAACATTCACCCCCAGGCAAGAGATCTGGGTTAAATCCATCATTCTTTTGCTCACCATGCCACCCCAGTTTAGACCTGGCCATATGCAAATCAGTCTTGACCCTGTGCATCATGGGAGCAGTCCAGCCTGAAATACCAAGCCAGGTCCTCCCTGGACCGGAAACAAGCATCCTAGGACCGGTTTCGGGGTTTCACCTCTCTTCAGCCAGGATAGCTTGATTCCAGTGGCACAGTGAGCCCAGGACCCACGTCTGGGCATACCTGGTGCACTTAGGGCGAGAAAGCAAAAGACACACAGGCTGGGTTCAAACTGGAATGGCATGCTGAGCAGAAAAACTGTGGATTTAGGCCCAGATCTCTGTACTGGGGTGAATGTATGACATTGTTCTGCATTCTGTCCATCAACTGTTGTTTTTGCCTCTGGGTGTAGGCAGGAAGGGAGGAAAGGAGGCAGGAAGGGAGGTAAAGGAGGCTGGAAGGGAGGAAAGGAGGCAGCAGGGTTGCGGACCAGAGTGAAGTTTGGAATAACAACATTATTTATATCATTAAAATCCTGTCCAAACCTGTACACAGTGGTCTTCTCTGCTTTGTGTATCGGGAAAGCTGAGGTGTTACATCTACAGACAATAGAACCCCTTCATCAAATCTGCTATTACAGGGCAGATGCCTCCCTCCGCCTCAGGTTATAGTGTGTACTGAGGCATTCTGGGTACCTTTTCTATGGGTCGACGGTCACCTTGACAGACTCCGCCAAGGAGATGAACCCCTGTATCGTTGAGCCATGTGGACCACAATGTAGACCTGTGAAGGTAGTTTAATCAGACGACATGACAAAAAGGCCGCTTCCACTGATGAATTTCAATGCTCACTTAACAAGGCAAGTGCCTTATTCTCTTCTGCCTGAGGTATATTCAAGAGCCTTCCGTCTGTGGTACCAAACACAATGGAGTTACGCTTGCAGAGGAGATCTCTGCCTTGCAAGTCAGTCGGAGAAGAGAGAGTGAACAAGAAAGAATGCTTATCATTAATAGGTCCTGTACAAAAGGACACAGGATTTCCTTTAAACATGGTAAACATGGTAAAATTGGCTTACACCGAATTTGGAAAATGTAAATTATTTGTAAATCCCTAGAAATGTGGTTCTACGTGTACCCAGGGACTGTAAATTAAATCCTGCTAGTGGGCCTGCGACACTTATTGTGCTCCTGCACCCACTTAAGTAGCCCTTTTAAACATGTGTCAAGGCCAGGCCTAAAAATATTCCTTTTTAATACATATGTCACCAGGATGTCATGTCACCACTAGCGCAAGCCCTGTCCGTAAGGCAGGGTGCAGTATGCAGAGTGCAGTGTATTTAAAAGGTTTGGCATATACTTTTAAGTTTTATATGTCCTGGAATAGGCGAGACTCAATTGCTACCCTTGTTCTTTGTCTGATTCTTGAATTTTTCACAATCCCATGAGTTGACTTCAGTGATGTACAGGCAACATTGATGGCAGCACCCACACTCTGAAAAATGTTCCAGTGCCACTGGCCTGGGTGCCTTTGTGAGACATTTCCATGCTTTCTGGTCTGGGTGCTTATGTCTGATATTTCTATGCTTTCTGGTCTGGGTGCTTATGTCTGATATTTCCATGCTTTCTGGCCAGGGTGCCATGTGAGACATTTCCATGCTTTCTGGCCTGGGTGCTTATGTGTGACATTTCCATGCTTTCTGGCCAGGGTGCCATGTGAGACATTTCCATGCTTTCTGGCCTGGGTGCCATGTGAGACATTTCCATGCTTTCTGGCCTGGGTGCTTATGTCTGATATTTCCATGCTTTCTGGCCAGGGTGCCATGTGAGACATTTCCATGCTTTCTGGCCTGGGTGCTTATGTGTGACATTTCCATGCTTTCTGGCCAGGGTGCCATGTGAGACATTTCCATGCTTTCTGGCCTGGGTGCCATGTGAGACATTTCCATGCTTTCTGGCCTGGGTGCCATGTGAGACATTTCCATGCTTTCTGGCCTGGGTGCTTATGTCTGATATTTCCATGCTTTCTGGCCAGGGTGCCATGTGAGACATTTCCATGCTTTCTGGCCTGGGTGCTTATGTGTGACATTTCCATGCTTTCTGGCCAGGGTGCCATGTGAGACATTTCCATGCTTTCTGGCCTGGGTGCCATGTGAGACATTTCCATGCTTTCTGGCCTGGGTGCTTATGTCTGATATTTCCATGCTTTCTGGCCAGGGTGCCATGTGAGACATTTCCATGCTTTCTGGCTGCCTGGGTGCTTATGTCTGATATTTCCATGCTTTCTGGCCAGGGTGCCATGTGAGACATTTCCATGCTTTCTGGCTGCCTGGGTGCTTATGTCTGATATTTCCATGCTTTCTGGCCTGGGTGCTTATGTCTGATATTTCTATGCTTTCTGGCCTGGGTGCTTATGTCTGATATTTCTATGCTTTCTGGCTGCCTGGGTGCTTATGTGTAACATTTCCATGCTTTCTGGCCTGGGTGCTTATGTGTAACATTTCCATGCTTACTGGCCTGGGTGCTTATGTGTAACATTTGCATGCTTTCTGGCCTGGTGTGACCAGGCCTGGGTGTGATGTTTCCAGTTTCTGGACTCTGTGCCCTTGGTGCTAGGTATCAGATGCTTGTGTGTGACATTCCCACACTTTCTGCCCTCAGTGGCCTAGGTGCTTATGTGTGGCATTTCCACAGTTTCTGGCCTCAGTGGCCTGTGCGCTCATGTGTGACAGCACATTTCAGTGCTTAATTTGTGACACTGTGAGTGACAATTTATTGAAAATACAAAAAAGAGTATCAGAATGTAGTTTTTATGCTGTAAAGTTATGACGTTGAAACAGTCTTAAAAAAAAGCCTAGAACGCAAAGCACTTTTTGTTGAAAAGACAAGATGGCCCGAAGGGTGTGGTGATCATCACTGTGCGGCCCCTTAAGGAGTCCTGGGCATCAATGTAGGCAATGTCAGTCTCTCTTACACCTACCGGACCCAGGGAGTAATCTCTTGGTTGTCTGGATTTTTATATTAAGAATACATTGGTCATATTTAAATTCATGTTTTGTGCTCGACGTTTCATTTTTTAGTGTTCTCTGTAGGAATGTCTGTGATTTATGACTGGGTATCCTGGCGCTCTATAAAGTGATCATTTACTATGCTTTAAAAGTTAATACAATCTAATATGTAATGAAAACTGTGTTTAAAAATGCACTGTTTTGGCCTTTCTGTCTCCCAAAGTTTCTAGGGGGGAGAACCCCCCAAACTCCCCCTGGTAGTGGTTGCTCACTGCACTTGCTCGCTACACACCCTATGGGGGCTGGTCCCACTATTACTTTGTTCTCTCTGATTCACTTCTCTTGTCTATTTTTTGTGCTCTCTGTGAGAATGTCTATGGGTACATATGACTGGGTGGGTGACCTGGTTTTCTTTAAGGTCATCATCTACTATTTACTGTGCTTTGAAAGTTGATAAAACTAAATATGTAATGAAAATTGTTCTGTAAAATGCACCATATTGGTCTGTCTTTTTCCAAAATTTTCTTGAGGGAGAACCCCCCTGAACCCCCTAGTAGTGGTCAGGCGCACTTGCTGCGCTCGCTCGCGGCACGCCGGGCGGGGGTTGGCCTGACAAAGTCTGCCAGGGCTGCTTTCAGTTCCTAGTCTGGCACTGGGCATCTCTGTAGATGCGCTGTGCCCTAATACCTTCCAAACACATGCCTAAGCTTGTCCAGGTAATCAGCTTGTGCCGTACCCTTATCCTGGGCGGAAGACCCAAATGCTCTGGACTGATCCACCGTGGTGGAATCAGCCATTAACCTGGTTGTTGAACTGCCAGCCAATCTCATTGCAGCTCTCTTGCGGTACCTCCTTGTGCTCCAGCCACCAGTGGTCCCACCGGAGCTTCTCCATCTCTACGTGCAGTTCCAGCTCAGATGGTAACTGCCTCGCCCTATCACTCAAAAAGAATGAATGTGTGTCATCAGGAAGCTTCAAGTGATTCCATCAATTAAAGCCAATACCGGCTTCCAGGCATCCTTTACATTTGCAGATTGACCAGTTGTGCACATTTACATTTCTTTTAGGTAAGCAGCACCCTGGCAGGAAGGCTTGTTTAGCTGTCTGCCCCCCCTCAGTTTCACAGACAAGGAGACTCCCTGCCTTACCCTTCAGCCGAAGCATTTCAGCTCTCGGAAATAACTGTCCTGGGATGGTTGTCTTTTCATAAAAAGGTAGGGGGAACTGTTTTTCTAAAATTAAAAAAGGATGAGCACTTTGTGCCCCTCAAATCCCCACACTTCCACCACTGCATACGACTCACTCACATAAGATAAACTAAAGCACAGATAATGCGTGAATTACTCCTGTGGAGGTTCGGTTCGGAGCAGAGACGGTCTCGGGGGTCCAGAGCTCCCTGCCCCCCACCCCATCCTCATCCATGACAGGACCTATCGAGGCCTGTGTTTGAGCCATGCTTCACTTCAGCTGGTCTGTTACAGTGGGGCCGGGTCACGACTCTTGTTTTTGCTGATAATAACTTTCCAGCTGTGTTGATACGACATGAAAACGTGTCATATTTCATCAGAGGGCAATCGCTGACTCTGGCTTCGACGTCTGGTGCTGCCAACCCATCAATACCAGCCGAGAGTTAATTTACAATCCGTCTCTAGCTGATCAAGTTTGACCTTTTATCAATAATCTGCCAATCGAGTATAAAAAAACTCCAGATTTCCCAACCCGCCATCTCTCTTAATTTAGAAAGACACACTTTAGTAAGCCGGTGATGCCGACCCAACGGTCCTGGACAACAGGGCTGGACCCGGACACAAAATAGGCCTGGGCCCCAAATTGAAAGTGGCCCCCACTAGCGAATCAAAGGCCAGATTTATCAACGGGTTGAGTCACTTTTGTACCACGCAACCCTTAAGATGATCAATCCACGAAAGGCCACCTTGCTTGACCCTGTGCGGCTTGATAAATCCAGAGTAATGCAATGCAGCGCAAATCTCTGCGTTGCATCACTCTGCACCAGGGAGGCGTTCCATGGGTGAAGGGTGCATGCTCCCATTTAACTGCCATGGATTTCAACGCATTCCCAGATTTCCATTACTAGTAGACCTGGGAATTCGCCAGAACTGCAGTGCCTCCCCGGGCATTCTGCAGCGCACATAGAAGGAAGAAAATGTTTCAGGGGATAGATAGTTTTTGTGCAGGATGGTGCCCCCTCCAGTACAAAAACAAACCTGCTTACAAGGCGCAAGGGTGCCTGCTGGGGTGCTAGGTCGCACATTGTGAGCCAGCGCAGAGAAAAAGCAGGAATGCGCTGTACAATGTTAAGTACAGCGCATTCCTGCCCTTTCTCTATCACGCAGCGCAGTGCAGCAAGGTGGCTTGCTGCGCTGCATGATATAATGATAAATATGTGACTAGACAGCTAAAAGTGGGCAACATGTGCTCTTCGGGGATTAGTGGTAATATCAGGGGAATAAACAATTAAAACCAACTCACAAGACCATAAAACAGGCCCACAGCAGACCAGACAACCCTGGGGCCAGTCCAACCCTGTGAGAGCCCATGTAGGGCCACCCAGCTGTGGCAAACAGGACCCAGTGAACTGGCCACGGATCTGCGAGGGTTAACGTCAATCACTAGCAGGCGAAGCCGGAAATCACGCGCTTGCACAACTAATATCCTTATCTTACTGAAAACAGAGCAGCTTCTTATTCTGACCAAGAGGAACTTCCCAAGCACTTCAAAGGGTCCGGGGCGCATGCGCAACAAAGCGCCTCCTGTAGAGGGAACAAAGCCGCCTCAGTCAGGAGGCCTGGCCACGGCATTGTAAGGGAGGTTGTGGTTTGAGGCGCGCCTTCAAGCCCGCTGCTGGAGGCTGAGATCCCGCCTGCACGTCTCAGTCTTGGGCCGGAAGCACACAAGGGAAAGCTGCATCAAAGAACACAATGTTGCAAAAATAAAATTAAAAATAACAACACACATCCTTGTGCACATAGAGCTGAGTAAGGTTGCATCCGGGGCGCCATTGCCAGGGAGTGCGACATGTTTCGGCTCAGAAAACTGTGTCCTGGTGAAGAGTCAGTATCGACCATCGACACTGTGTCACTGCAAACACTTCAGACAGGAAAGCACTTTACTAAACAAGCACTGGCACAAACAATAGGTCTGGCTTACAATGAAGGCACCCCTAAAGTAACTCATTTGTTTAGTGACTCATTTAGTCACTCACCATACATGCGCTCTACTCTCACTCACCCATGCACTCATAGATACATTTATCCACCCATTCCTGCATTCACCCACTTACACAAGCACAATAAAACACATTCACAAACTTAACATCACATGCAAGATATACGGGGTCTGCAGTATGACCTAAAAGAATTACAATAAAAAGAGAAAAGGGAAAGAAATGAACGAGGACAAATAACAGGAAAAATAGAAAACTAAAGATTTGACTCCACCTCCCCAGGCACGAAAAACGCACTCATTCTCACACAGACGTTCACTTCAGAACACAAAGCTATCACTCGGCGACTGAGCAAGTCAAGGTCTGAAGTGGGCTGACGCATCGCCCCGCTGGATGCTGGCAGAGGTAAGATGACTCTCATAGAGACCAACAGCAGCAGAGGCCTCAACAGAGGAGAAACTTCAGGCCGACGGGCTTAGTCACGACTTTCCATAACAAACAGATCAAACCTTTGTAAACTTTGGTAGCTTTTCCCATAAACCACTCAGGGCTGTGCCCTTAACCACAGCTGTCATTGTAACCAACACAGACCTGCGGAGCTGTGCGTAGACTGGCAACCATCGGACGTACAATTATAACACTACAGTTGTCACCGCAATAGCAAACCTCTCTCAGAAGAGCCCGACAAGGATTCACAATAAAAACCTTCTACCCAAGATGGTCAGAGGAGGGACAGCAGCGCCACTGTAATCCGTGAGATTACATGAATGAATGCCCGCCTCCCTGGGCAGCAACACACCAGCACCTGCCTCTTGAGTGATCCTGGCTTTCCTAATAAATATGTCGGACCACCTGCCTTTATCAGAACGTGTCATGATAAACAGGCCAGTAGACGTAATTCTTGTATTGTTTCCATAACCAACCGAGTCCTGCTGGATTGAGAATACTTTTTCCCACAAGGCTAGAAGTGCAAAGCAAGCACTTAGCACATCTCAGCTGCCCCTCGACCTCATGTGGTCATCAGATAAAGTGCTTTGGTCATCACTAGCGTGAGAGGGGCCTAGCCCCCCCTTCCCCCACATGTTCATCTCTTTGACCACAGCGTTTGATTGATGTGCGCTTGAGGGCTTGTATGCGCGTGTGTTCTTGCGACTGCCAGGTCACGCAGAAGGCCACCAGTGACCACTGAGCGATTATACTGTTATTTAAACAGATTATCGGAAAAAGAATTTTTGTGGGCAAAAATAGTGTGTCAAGAATATCGAGGATAAAAATATTGTGAAGGTAAATTTCTATAGGTAAGTAAAGTTTTACTGTATATAACTCCACCAATAAGAACATTGACTCTATATATCTGTGGAGTTAATAATAGTAAGTCTATACTTACCTCTTTGCACTTATCTTCTCTATATTTTTTACAAAATATTATGTCCACACGATATTTCTGTTTCTGATATTCTGTCAGTGATCCATTAGACCGGCTTCCCATCAAGGGACGATGATTTCTTCCGGAACTGGAGGGAAAGCAGGTCTGGGTCCTCACTACGGTCAAAATGCCAACAAACACTGACATTGCCACGCCACACTTGTTTTTATGAGATAACAAATACCATAACAAATGACAACCTGCCTTTCTCTTTTGGACAAGCACACAAAAGAACAGATGACAAAGTAACACACAGACAAGACACCCGACACAACTGTAACCTAGTGCCGAGCGAGTTCAGAGTTTTGTCACTCTGCCCTCTGCTTGGAGTGCAGTTTGGTAAAATCTCCGCTCAGCCCCGCGTAGCGGAGTTTACCGCCCACCCCTAAAATCAGCATCACATTTCCCATACTTTTTCATTGCACTTTCAATCGTTGTCTCGGATACAAAATAGACGTACCAAAACCATGGGAACTGGTGATGTAAACAGCAAGTTTAGAAGATTAGAAGGGAAGCACCCTCACTGACTGGATCATGACTCTCATCGCTCGTATTCCTCGCACCCTTGACAGGTGACAGAGGGAAAGAAGAAAAAAACTGCGTCTGTCACAGTACCTAATATGGAGGCATCAGCAGGGTGAGAAGGAAACATAGAGAGCAGTGACACAGGCAAGGGGAGGTGACAGAGAGCGGCAGCTCAGGGGTAGGGAGAGCGGCCCGCCATCATGGAGTGAGGGGCCCATGGGCGCCAAGGAGTCCCGCATAGGGTTCCTCACCTACAAGGAGGCCGTCAGGAGACGTAAGCTGGGGACATCGCCCTAAAATGGGACAAACTCTATCTGGTCAGGGGCAGCAGTCCGCTGGGAAGTGCTGACGGTCAGCGGGGACTATTGGCTTTTGGTTGGGACCATCTCCTGCGGGGCAGTAAGCCACGGTCATGACGATCTAATTGTCCATCAGTACAGTGTGTGGTGCATGGTCTGCAGAAGGTGGCTGGTTGGGGATCACTGTCTAAAAAAGAAGGGGGTCATTGCTGCGCTGCGTAGATCTGAATAAAGCAGGACCTAGAAAACTGTTCATACTTCCGAAGCCCCCATTTACACTTGATCACTCAATAAAAATCTGAGCTTCATTTAAGAGATTATTAGCAGTTCCTTTGTTCTTTTTACATGATCTGTGCGGGTCAATTGACTGTAGCTGTCAGGTGTTTTTATTACAGAAATGGCACTCCCAGTGTTTCTGACTGCAGCAGCGAGGTGGGGCCACACCAGTGGCCTGCAGTGAGGTGACAGGGCCCCGCCAGCGTCCGTGATACTGTAATGGGTGGCACCTGAAAGACGAGTGCTGACAAATTCTGAGAGAAAACTAGGCTAGAGGGTGACATTCAATCCACTGTCTGTGATTTCCTTACCTTTGCTGCTCATCATTGCTTCGGTCCATGGGCGGACAAGTCTGTTAGCACAGCCATGACGGCTCGCCCCAAGGCGGCGTCAGCCTTGCTTGCCATGGTCTAGAAGCTTGTGACAGAAGCCTGCCTGGCACTCGTCTGCCTGAGAGACACAGAAACAAAAAGGCCACTCTTTACTTAGCCTGCGCCTATCCATGTCTAGTCTTCATATATGTCCAAAGATGCTGATGAAAATAAGAAGACAAGTTTGTGGGCTACTGATGCGAGAAGTATAAATCATTTTTACTCTTTAATTTCGGAAACACCGAATCACAAAGTAAGCATCTCAGAATGGCTGCACAGCAGTCTTAAAGCAATGGGCTTTCTGAGCCGTTCTCATCAAACGCGGTGACCATGTTGCCGGCAGACTGGAATTCCGCCGCTCACAGAACTCTGCAGAAGTCGGAGGAGTAAAACTCCACCAGTTCTGCCCACCCCTACTATAATCCCCACACACAATAACAAAAATGAAATAAGACCGTCATTGCCAAACACACTGTCTCCGAGTTCCATGGTTTACGTCTCACATGAGTACTCCTACTAAGCTGTTTACCCATACACCACCAGCACAACCCAACAGAGAACAAACAGTCTTAACAGCTGTGATGTGTTTCTCCCAAAATCGACCCACACCGTGATCCATTGATTTTTAGGTCTCGCCTACGCAGCGCGCATGCGCTGCTTTGGAAAAAGACCTTTTGGAAACGATTCACTTTTCGCCCTAAAAATGTGCTCGCGTTGCATTGCTTTCAATGGCAACGAGTGCACGTTTGGCGATTCCCTAGCTGGAGCGAGCTTTGGTGCCGTGTGTTAGGAATTATCACTCCTGGCGCTGCTCGCTTCCGCAAGGGAAACGCTTTCACTTTTGCCAACACTTTTTCAAAAAAACTTTTAGTGCGGGGCGCACGTGCTTGTTTTATCTGACTTTTGCTGAGAGTGTGGAGAGGAGGCTACAGTTCTGCCCAGTCAGAGAGCTCGGAGGGTCACAAGGTTTCACGGCCTTATTCCCTACTGGTGCAGTGGTTCTCTATAAGGAGGCACAGTTCCCAGAGCTCACCTCTTTCTCTAGTCCTCCTCTGCTGCGTTTTGGTTATCGGCGGCCCTTGAAGATGATGCACCCAGCATTTTTCCTGTGCTCTCGCTGGGCGCGCCATAGAAGTCTCCTATAATGGATTTCCAGATATGTAGGTTTGGGAATCGGGATTCCTTTAGTTGCGCGGTGACCCACCATGTCCAGCCGGAAGAGACCCTGGGTTGGAGATAAGTGGCAACATTGTTTCACAACAAGTTTGGTACCCAGCCCACCTTTGGACTTAACCCCCCCCTTGGTCATGGCTTATATTCAGCGCCTCACCAACGGCATTACCACTCCGCATTAATAGCGGTCCCAGTGCTTTTCAAGAGTCTCGTACTCCCCTTTCACGCTCTGTCCCCTATCCTACCTTGGATCGGGCAGCATAGCGTCCAGCGTCTGTACTCTCCTGTGTGATCCGAGTCACCCAAGCAACTCCAAACACTCTTTTACGCTCTTCGTATATCATCTATCATTTTGAGCATAACATTGAACCTCTGGGGCAGCAGAGGAAGTCAGAAGTCGTGCCCCTATTTTAGGCAGCTTTGATAACATTTCAGCTGCAGCGCTCAGTTGGCCTTGATGCAGATGGATGCGACTACGTCTGCGCGAGACACGAGGTGGAAACGCTCACCATCTCCACTGCATATTAGTTCATCAATGGAGCACAATCTCTTTGCTCAATCCCCTGTCCATAAAAACATGTTCCCGTCACCCTATTAGGACCCTGGCTGCTCCCTTCTGTTCTTATTGATGTTGTTGAAGGCATGGCTGCAGGTGTATTCTCAGGAGTCCTTTGTTTATGCTGCACTTTTGATGGCGCGTATAAATGCATCCAGTGCTGTATGCGTTGTCCTGCCTTTATCTTCTGATTCCCTTTCCCTCCTTTTCTTCTGAAGGATGAAGTGCAGTCTCCTTCCACTGCTGCACTATTCCTACGGGTAGTTACTTCCAGGGTTGCGCCCTCTCTTTTCTTAACCCCTGTCGTCTCAAGACGCAGTGAAGAGTGAGCCAGTAAAGACCAACTTGAAAAGTAAACAAACATGTTCAGTCCGGGGACACCCTGCAGCACACGTGCCCTTGTCCACATTTCGTACATCCGGGAATTTAAATCAGATATTTCATATAACAGCTACATTTGATATATGCTCTCATAAGACATTTGTAATATGCTCACACAATCCATGTGACGCTGTACACAGCTCTACCAGCCCCCCCCCCTTCGATGGATACCCAAGGGCCTAGTTTGAATCTCAGAAGTGCCCTGATACATCACAAAATGTTTTTCATAGATGCATTATCGAAAGAAAGCAAACCGTGTTCCCGCTGCTGCAGCCTTTTAAAAATATTAGTGTAGACTCCATGCTAGCCACGCCTATTTGCTTTGTCATTTCTAGCTTTCTGTGTTTTTTTTTTTACTGACCACCGCAAAGAACATATCTTTTGCAATGTCGAACTGCAGATGACACAACATTGTCTTTGCTCTGCTGTTTTACGTTTGACACTCGTATCTGCTGCGCAGAGGAAGCTTATTTAAAAAAAAAAAGTGTTCAGTGCATTTTCTGCACAGCGGTCACTGGCTGCTAAATCTGTTCATTGGGATATTCGAGCCCTGGGTCACTTCATTGTGCAGCTGCAGGAAGAAAAATCCCCCATAAGTACCCTGTTCCAAAATTGACTTTATCTCTGCTTTTCAACTGATTTCTGTGGAAACGAACCTGCTCGGTCAACTGGGGACATTGCACTGGGCAGTGCAGCACATCCTGCAGATTCCAGAGTCGTTCAAGCTAATGGTGCCCACTTGCACCAGTAAACCCATTACATATATCATGGCTCAGAATGTTGTAGTTCTGTTCACTAAAAAAAGCCGTGGAATGTGTCCTGAGGCAAGCTTGTATTCCTGAATTCGACTGCAAGAGCCAGTGTGTAGTACAGCCCCCAGGATAATGTGCTGCATGACCCAGTGTGTGGTAATTGTACAGCTCTTGAATCCCTGACGGCACAGCCCCCAGGATAATGTGCTGCATGACCCAGTGTGTGGTGATTGTACAGCTCTTGAATACCCGGCGGCACAGCACCCAGGATAATGTGCTGCATGACCCAGTGTGTGGTGATTGTACAGCTCTTCAATCCCTGGTGGCACGGCACCCAGGATAATGTGCTGCATGACCCAGTGTGTGGTGATTGTACAGCTCTTGAATACCCGGCGGCACAGCACCCAGGATAATGTGCTGCATGACCCAGTGTGTGGTGATTGTACAGCTCTTCAATCCCTGACGGCACAGCCCCCAGGATAATGTGCTGCATGGCCCAGTGTGTGGTGATTGTACAGCTCTTGAATCCCTGACGGCACAGCCCCCAGGATAATGTGCTGCATGACCCAGTGTGTGGTAATTGTACAGCTCTTGAATACCCGGTGGCACAGCACCCAGGATAATGTGCTGCATGACCCAGTGTGTGGTGATTGTACAGCTCTTGAATACCCGGCGGCACAGCACCCAGGATAATGTGCTGCATGACCCAGTGTGTGGTGATTGTACAGCTCTTCAATCCCTGGTGGCACGGCACCCAGGATAATGTGCTGCATGACCCAGTGTGTGGTGATTGTACAGCTCTTGAATACCCGGCGGCACAGCACCCAGGATAATGTGCTGCATGACCCAGTGTGTGGTGATTGTACAGCTCTTCAATCCCTGACGGCACAGCCCCCAGGATAATGTGCTGCATGGCCCAGTGTGTGGTGATTGTACAGCTCTTGAATCCCTGACGGCACAGCCCCCAGGATAATGTGCTGCATGACCCAGTGTGTGGTAATTGTACAGCTCTTGAATACCCGGTGGCACAGCACCCAGGATAAGGTGCTGCATGACCCAGTGTGTGGTAATTGTACAGCTCTTGAATACCCGGTGGCACAGCACCCAGGATAAGGTGCTGCATGACCCAGTGTGTGGTAATTGTACAGCTCTTCAATCCCCGGTGGCACGGCACCCAGGATAATGTGCTGCATGCCCCAGTGTGTGGTAATTGTACAGCTCTTGAATCCCTGATGGCGCAGCCCCCAGGATAATGTGCTGCATGACCCAGTGTGTGGTGATTGTACAGCTCTTGAATACCCGGCGCCACAGCACCCAGGATAATGTGCTGCATGGCCCAGTGTGTGGTGATTGTACAGCTCTTGAATCCCTGACGGCACAGCCCCCAGGATAATGTGCTGCATGACCCAGTGTGTGGTGATTGTACAGCTCTTAAATACCCGGCGGCACAGCACCCAGGATAATGTGCTGCATGGCCCAGTGTGTGGTGATTGTACAGCTCTTGAATCCCTGACGGCACAGCACCCAGGATAATGTGCTGCATGACCCAGTGTGTGGTGATTGTACAGCTCTTCAATCCCTGGTGGCGCAGCACCCAGGATAATGTGCTGCATGACCCAGTGTGTGGTGATTGTACAGCTCTTCAATCCCCGGTGGCACGGCACCCAGGATAATGTGCTGCATGGCCCAGTGTGTGGGGATTGTACAGCTCTTCAATCCCTGGCGGCACGGCACCCAGGATAATGTGCTGCATGACCCAGTGTGTGGTGATTGTACAGCTCTTCAATCCCTGACGGCACAGCCCCCAGGATAATGTGCTGCATGGCCCAGTGTGTAGTAAATGTACAGCTCTTCAATCCCTGGTGGCACAGCACCCAGGATAATGTGCTGCATGGCCCAGTGTTTGGTGATTGTACAGCTCTTCAATCCCTGAAGGCGCAGCCCCCAGGATAATGTGCTGCATGGCCCAGTGTGTGGTGATTGTACAGCTCTTGAATACCCGGCGGCACAGCACCCAAGATAATGTGCTGCATGACCCAGTGTGTGGTAATTGTACAGCTCTTCAATCCCCGGTGGCACGGCACCCAGGAAAATGTGCTGCATGCCCCAGTGTGTGGTAATTGTACAGCTCTTGAATCCCTGATGGCGCAGCCCCCAGGATAATGTGCTGCATGACCCAGTGTGTGGTGATTGTACAGCTCTTGAATACCCGGCGGCACAGCACCCAGGATAATGTGCTGCATGGCCCAGTGTGTGGTGATTGTACAGCTCTTGAATCCCTGACGGCACAGCCCCCAGGATAATGTGCTGCATGACCCAGTGTGTGGTGATTGTACAGCTCTTGAATATCCGGCGGCACAGCACCCAGGATCATGTGCTACATGGCCCAGTGTGTGGTAATTGTACAGCTCTTCACTCCCCGGTGGCGCAGCACCCAGGATAATGTGCTGCATGGCCCAGTGTGTGGTGATTGTACAGCTCTTGAATCCCTGGCGGCGCAGCACCCAGGATAATGTGCTGCATGGCCCAGTGTGTGGTAATTGTATAGCTCTTCAATCCCTGACGGCACAGCCCCCAGGATAATGTGCTGCATGGCCCAGTGTGTGGTGATTGTACAGCTCTTGAATACCCGGCGGGACCGCACCTAGGATAATGTGCTGCATGGCCCAGTGTGTGGTAATTGTACAGCTCTTCAATCCCCGGTGGCACGGCACCCAGGATAATGTGCTGCATGGCCCAGTGTGTGGTAATTGTACAGCTCTTGAATCCCTGACGGCGCAGCACCCAGGATAATGTGCTGCATGGCCCAGTGTGTGGTGATTGTACAGCTCTTGAATCCCTGACGGCACAGCCCCCAGGATAATGTGATGCATGACCCAGTGTGTGGTGATTGTACAGCTCTTGAATCCCTGACGGCACAGCACCCAGGATAATGTGCTGCATGACCCAGTGTGTGGTGATTGTACAGCTCTTCAATCCCTGGTGGCGCAGCACCCAGGATAATGTGCTGCTTGGCCCAGTGTGTGGTAATTGTAAAGCTCTTCAATCCCTGACGGCACAGCCCCCAGGATAATGTGCTGCATGACCCAGTGTGTGGTGATTGTACAGCTCTTCAATCCCCGGCGGCACAGCCCCCAGGATAATGTGCTGCATGGCCCAGTGTGTGGTGATTGTACAGCTCTTGAATCCCTGATGGCACAGCCCCCAGGATAATGTGCTCCATGGCCCAGTGTGTGGTGATTGTACAGCTCTTGAATCCCTGACGGCGCAGCCCCCAGGATAATGTGCTGCATGACCCAGTGTGTGGTGATTGTACAGCTCTTGAATCCCTGACGGCACAGCCCCCAGGATAATGTGCTGCATGACCCAGTGTGTGGTGATTGTACAGCTCTTGAATACCCGGCGGCACAGCACCCAGGATAATATGCTGCATGACCCAGTGTGTGGTGATTGTACAGCTCTTGAATCCCTGACGGCACAGCCCCCAGGATAATGTGCTGCATGTCCCAGTGTGTGGTGATTGTACAGCTCTTGAATACCCGGCGGGATCGCACCCAGGATAATGTGCTGCATGGCCCAGTGTGTGGTGATTGTACAGCTCTTGAATCCCTGACGGTGCAGCACACAGGATAATGTGCTGCATGCCCCAGTGTGTGGTAATTGTACAGCTCTTGAATCCCCAGCGGCGCAGCACCCAGAATAATGTGCTGCATGGCCCAGTGTGTGGTAATTGTACAGCTCTTGAATCCCTGACGGCGCAGCACCCAGGATAATGTGCTGCATGACCCAGTGTGTGGTGATTGTACAGCTCTTCAATCCCCAGTGGCACAGCACCCAGGATAATGTGCTGGATGGCCCAGTGTGTGGTGATTGTACAGCTCTTGAATACCTGGCGGCGCAGCACCCAGGATAATATGTTGTACGACTAAACACTTATAAGGTCCAAAGGCTAGACCTATTGGCTTTGCCAATGCTTGTTTTGGTGGCCACTGAAACTTGAAAATATCTTTTTACACAAAGCCTAACTTGCTTCCCTAATAGTTTCTCTGCACCGTGCGTGGGATTTCTTGTCTATGCTTCTTCAATAGAGCACGCCCTATTCCTGCTGGACATGCCTGGGTGGCGGTGCACAGATAGACAGATCATGGCTGATACACACAGCTGCAAATGGTTGTATGCAGTCGGAACATTCACTGTCACCAAATCGTGAAAATAGGTTGACATACGTGGCAGGGCTTTTCCGATGACCTGTGCTTGTTACATACAAATCAGGCGAAATTGATGTACATGAGCGCACTGACCCTTGAGTGTGAGTGTGGAAGGCTTAGGGGCAGTCAGCTCATGGTGATAACAGCTCACAGAGTGTGCAAGGTCGCCATAGTACTTTTAACAGAAATAACAGAAATGCAGCTAAGAGGACACTTCCATCCTGCTGTACCGGACACTACATGGATGGACCACCTTCCAGGGTCATCCGGCCAGGCAGGAGGCGCACTTTGATACACTAGAGATGTGTCTCTGAGTGAGGCATGGTGCAGCAGTGATGCAGACACAAGGGACTGCACAGTAAACCCCCCCTCCCCTCTCCACACAGCAGAAAGATGAAGGGGCATATGTATGAAGGCCATTTCCCGTTCGCAAACGGGACGAATCTCAAAATCCGCCCGTTTGCGAACGGGAAAAGCCTTTTGGGATGTATCATCCCAAAAGCCCCTCACAAAATAGGGATTCACTTTTTGCGATTCCTTATTTTGCGAAAGCATTTAAGGAATCACAAATTACGATTCCTTAAATGCAATGTAAAAAGCACCCAAGTTGTGCGATTTCTCCTTAAGAAATCGCAAATTACCACCAACTTCAGGTTGGTGGTAATTTGCGATTTCTTTGAAAATGAATGGGAAGGTAGTTCTTATTTGCAAATCTCAATTTGCGATTCGCAATTAAGGAATATGTAGGATTCGCAAAATTATTTGCAAATCCTACATACATAGCGTTTTGCGATTCTCAAATAGCGATTCGCAAAAAATCGCTATTTGAGAATCGCAAAAGAACATTTTGATACATATGGCCTGAAGAGACCTAAGAGCTTGGGAAAGGAGAAGTGACCAGTGGGTATTTGGGAGAAATGTCGGAGAGCTGATTTACGACTGCCAGCCTGGGAGCTTTCTAAAGGTACGCAGGGGAGGACATGCCTTGGCAAAGGCAGTGAGGGAACAGGAATCATTCAGCCAATATCATAACCACAAGACTCAGGCTTCAGGGAGACTCTAGACCAATTGTTACAGATATTATGGATCTAAAGTGCTTTGGGTTTTTCTTATATTCATCTTATTTTATATCACAGCTTCTGAGATTTCAATAATAATTGTCATCATTCTGATACACAAGGCTGGGTGCTAATTCTGCCTAATAAATAACCGATTATTCTAAAACACCAACTTCTGAGTGTGTCTGCTGCTTTCAGAGGTCTCGGTGAGGGTTCACGCTTCTACAAATAACCCCTGCAGACAAAATCTCTGTGACAGAGTGGGCGACACATATCACTCTGGACCTACACGAGCCAAACTTGTCATGGAGAAGAGTGAGAGACGCCTATCTGCTTTGCTCTTCTCCGAAGAAGGTGCAATAAGCAAGATCTCCTTGGGGCTGAAGAAAGTTTTCCAGGTTTGTCCTGTCCTTTGATTTAGGGTATCATGACAAAGTGAAGGCCCTAGATAATCCTCCAGTGAGGATTCGCTACGCTATAATAAGTGATGCCGATATGACATAACATGCGTATATAGCTAAGTATATATTTACTATGCTTAACAGCACAGCTACGTACTTTGATGATGATATATATATATATATATAGATAGATATATGATAAACTCTCCCCCCATCTCCAATCACAGAGAAGAAAAAGCGGCACACAAAGGAGGTATCGTTGATTTTTTTATTCCGCAACAAAAGCCACCATCTGTGTACAATTTTTAAGGACGGCTATAAATATAGACCCTAGGTGTATATAGACAGACATACACAAAAATAGATAGCAATGTAGATTTATCTTATATATATATATATATATATCACGCTCTCTCTCCGTCTTGGTCCCCTGCACTCACGATCGGGTGCTCTCATGCACGGTGACAGAAACCGTGCGGATTATGAATCCCCAGCTCACGGCAAAATACCAGCACTCACAAGAACGTACCTTTCAGATTTTTATTTGAAAGGATTGCACACACAGTAGACACGTTTCGGCTTGCCGCCTTTGTCAATAGAGGCCGGCGCCAGTTTTTCACAGATTTAAATACCATCACATTATGAGACATCAACATAGGACACCTACACTTACTTCAGTAAAGGTGTCGTCCATCTTTGAACAGGTTAGTTAGTATGCATTATGCCTTGTAAAAGCATGGCTATTTTGCCCTGAATGGGCTTAAATCAAAGTTGCCTAATGCAAAGAACATAGTATTGTCCTTAAATACCTAAAAAACTGAAAACATTGCAATCATGCCCTGTATGGGCTTACATCCTGTTTTATATTTTCATTATGACTAACCCAATGATCTCTCATATTTCAAACAGAAAACAAAAATTCACAAAGTAGAGAATATTACAGATGTACAGCCATTTCTTCCCCACTATTGATGTATATATATATTATCTACTGGCGGTCGCCAGTAGATAGTTATAGTTAGGACCGTGTTTCCATAGGAAATCCGCAACATTCTATTTGGAATAACTTTGGCGCCGGTTGACGAATCCTCGTGAAATGTTCAAAATAGGTGGGGCGCTCCGCTCCGCTCCTACTCTGAAAGTCTCGGGGGGATTCATCAAGCGGGGGCTGAGAAAAAAGGGGGGTCCCAAAACGCGTTTTCCCCATGCAATTTTCCATAGGGACCTTTAGTCCAAGGTACAGCCCGAACGGCTGAACAGAACTACTTGAAATTTGGCAGAGAGGTAGTCCTCAGGTCAGGGAAGTGCCTTTTGCAGGTCTGGTGTCAATCTGTTCAGTAGTTCCTGAGAAAATCAAAAGTAAAATCATATATATATGTGGGTGGAGCCTAACCACACATCTCATCCTGAGATCTGATTGGCTGTCAGCACTTCATCCAAGAAGTGTTGGCAGCCATCTTGGGACCAATATACATGATAGCACCTCATTAAAAAGCATTGCAGTTAATAGAAGGTTTTAAGACATTAGTTACATTATAAATCATTTGTTGATGGTACCATACTCATTTTAGGAATTGTGGTATGTTCTAAGGTGATTTCACCATGTGAAAAAGCCTTCTGCTGGGATATCATGATTGAGAGAAAAATATTTTCTCATGCTTTTCCCACAGAGGTTTGGAAGGTGATCTATAAGCTAAACTGAGAGCTTATTTTCTGTAAATTCACATTATCTTTCTCAGTCATTTGAGAATGAAGTCTGACATTCTCAGTAAAACATGTACATCCAACAAGGGCAGAGACTGTCAGTTGATTCCTTTGTGTTCTACTGCAGCTTCCCAGAGTGTTCCAAAGAACTACTAGAGCGCTAACAGTCCTACTTATGATAAACGCATGGCACACCTGAAGCCATCTTGCTTGGATTAAAGTGGTAACTCTTAAAACATTTAATTTAAAAAGGAACAAAATGAGGGGGTTCATTTTTCCATAACAAGTATGATTAGTGCTGCAGAAAGAAAAACTAGGGCACATTTTGACTTCTGAAATCCTCTTTTATTTCATTAAAAAATTCTGACATGCAGACTGAAACATGCACTTTCAATACCAGCAGCAGTTTTCCCTGGTGAGCAGTAGCTTTACTACAGTGATCTAATGAGCAAAAAGAGTGCTAACATTCTGAATTTATGGCAAATGTGTGACACATCTGAATGCCTTCTTGATGGAATCAAAGTAAAAAGCTGAAAGTATTTCCTACTGAGGAGACTGCAGTAAATGAGGAAATTAGGAAACTTCATAACAAATAAGTCTCCCAAGATGGCCACCAGAGACCAAAGAGCCCAAATGTAGTCCAAATATCACCCAGATGTAGCCCAAGTATAGCCCAATGACAGAATGTCCCAGAGTGTTCTTAAAAACAACTCATTATGACAAAAGTATGGCACACCTGAAGCCATCTTGATTGGAATAAACTGGTAACACTTAAAACATTTAATTTAAAAAGGAACACAATGAGGGGGTTCATTTTGCCATAGAAATTATGATTAATGCTGAAGAAAGAAAATGAGGGCACATTTTGAGTGACTTCTCAAATCCTCTTCTATTTCATTAAAAACTTCTGACATGCAGACTGAAACATGTACTTTTAATACCAGGAGCAGACTTCCATGGTGAACAGTAGTTTTACTACAGTGATCTAATGAGCAACTAGAGTGCTAACTTTCAGAATTTATGGCAAATGTGTGACATATCTGAATACCTTCATGATGGAATCAAAGTAAAAAACTGAAAGCATTTCCTACTGAGGGGACTGCAGTACATGAGGAAATTAGGAAACTTCATAACATTATTTGTTATGGGCTCTTTTGTCTCCAGTGGCCATCTTGGGAGATTTATTATCTCCCAAGATGGCCACCGGAGACAAAAGAGCCCAAATGTAGCCCAAAATCACCCAGATGTAGCCCAAATATAGCCCAATGACAGAAGTGTGCAAAACACTTATTATTTTGTGTTTTTGCAGTGTTATATAGTGCAGACTTGTCAGGTATTGGAGTGCTTTACATGAGCATTGGTTACATCACACAAGAACAAATTCATTTTGGTTGTAGACATGGGGAGACTAAGTGATTTGACCAGAATCACAGAATGTCGAGCGGAAGCAGAAACTCCAACCTGGTTCCCCAGTTGCAAAGTCTGCAGTTCTGGAAGTAACACCACATCCTCTCCCCTAAGTGCAACATTTAATCAAGTGGTCAACTGGATAAAAAACATAAAGATAACAAATAATTTAAAAGTGCTTTGTCGCTATTTGAAAACTCAGAAAATATGTCCTTATTTTAGTCTTTTAGAGCACTAACCATAATTTTGATGCCAATAAGACCCTCTCATATATGTAATTTCTAAAGGAAATGCTCTAGGTATTACAGTTTTGATTACATCAAGATGACGTCAGGCGTTCCACACTTTTGTAATAAATATAGAATGTTAGCACTCTAGTTGTTCATTAGGATACTGTTGAGAGGCAGAGGCCAGGGGCATGGACTCTGAAAATTGAAGGCAGGTAGGAGGGTGCAAAGGCAACAATTTAACCACACTGAGCAGGCAGGAAGGGCCGTGGCAGCACAACAGACTATGGAGGGCAGTGGAAAGGGGGGCAGGGGCAACAAACCAACAATACAGGACTTGCAAGAGAGGCTGTGGCAATGTAATAGACCATTGTGGGCAGAAGGAAGAGGCAATGGTAGTACAACCATACATGCCAACAGACCCGATTCAGCCAGGAAACGTCCAATGTTTTTAAGCTCAAATGGGCTTTATTTGATCTGTCTCCTGTCTACAATCTCCTCTTTCTCAATGTAACTCAAAGGGGAAAATCAATACCCCAGTTTTTTTTCAAAATCTCCCTCTTACCAAGTTCAAAATGTTCGCAAGTATGGTACATTGGATCATGGAAGGAAATAGGGTAGGGACATGGACTTGGATAACAGAGGACAGGAGGGACATGGAGAGGTGCACCAAACTGACCCTGCAGGGCAGGCATCAGGGTTTGCAGCAGCACAATACACCACACAGGGCATGCGGGACGGGAGTGCAGCACAACAATCCATAGAAAGCAAGAGGGAGGGGACAGGACCATGCACATGGACAACAGAGAACAGAGGGGCAAGAGGCAATGGTAGCTAGCTGACCATAATGGACAGACAGGAGAGAAAGCTGCAGCATAACATACCATAAAGGGCAGGAGGGACGGATCAGGGGCATTACAATGGAACAGACAAGCCAGGAGGGAGAGAGTAGGGGTCTGCACATGTAAACAGAGGGCTGGGGGCAAGGGGGCAGGGCAGGAGCAGCAAGATAGCCATGGAGGTCAGGCAGGATGGGCACTAGAAGCAAGACACACCATGAAGAGCAACAGTGAGACTGTGATGGCATACACACAGACCATGGAGGGAAGGTGGGAGGGGGTCAGGGGCAGCTAACTGACCACACAGGGAAGGTGGGAGGGGCCATGGCAGCACAGAAGACCATGCATGGCAAGTGGGAGGGTTAGTGGCAGCACAATGGCTATGATGGGCAAGAAGGAGGGTGCAGGGGCATGCACAAAGGACGATGGAGGATAGAAGGGAGGGTCAGGACCTGTGCACAGACAAGAAATTTCAGGGGAAGGGGCCTCACAACAGACCGCACGGGGCAGGCAGTAGGAGCAGTTGCAGCACAACAGACCAGGGAGGGCAGAAGGGTGTGGCAGTACAATGGACCATGTAGGACAGGAGGAAGAGGATAGGGGCATGGCATGTGGACAGGCAGGGTGGAGGTGGCAGGGACAGGTTACAGTCATCTGACAATGCTAGGCAGGTGGGAGGGGAGTGGCAGTTCAACAGAACACTCAGAGTAGATAGGAGTGGCAGGTCCATGGAACATGGTGGGCAAAAAGGATGGAGCAGGGGCATGCACAAAGACATCGGAGGGCAGGGGGAAGGAGAATAGGGGCAGCAAGCTAAGCACAGAGTTTAAGCAGGAGGTCAATGATGGGGCATAGAATTGGGCAATGGAGGGCAGGAGGAGGGGACTGGTACATCATACTAAATTGAGGGCAGTGGCAGCACATCAGACCATGCATGGCAGGAGGGAGGAGGCTAGTCCATGGATTCACACAACAGAGGATAGGGAGGAGGGGGATGGGGCAGCAAGCTAACTGTTCAGAGAAGGCGGGTATTAGGAACTTTATTGTTTTTAAAACGTGTGGCTGTGCGAACTACTTAAAATATGAACAAGTATGCAGCATAATCTCACTTTTATTTTGGAAGAAGAGGACGTTTGTGACTGTGACTCCGGGCTCACTTGGCAGAAACACCCCCTGACCCTCCACCCCCTATCGCAAAATGTAATGCCTGTGAAAAGGGTAGGTGAACACAGTGTTATATAGAACATAGTCCTGAGAGCACGATTGAAAATGAAAACTAGATATAGTGTATGGTATAAACTATGCACCAAAAAGTGTGACATAAGATGAACCGGGCGTGAAATATAATATGCAATACATTGTGCGCAATGACAGATTCATTGGAGAGCGCGAGATAGCACAGGCACTAGCGCGTGCTATGCGATGTGCGCCTTGGAGTGTAATATGCACAGGGCAGTGTTGTGTAACCTAACTAGTCTCTAAAGTTGTAATATAAAATATGTTCTGGGGAGTGTAACGTTGCATATGCACTGTGACAAAGATATGGATCCCAGATTGTAATATGTATGGCATAGCACTGTGCGTTATAACATAGGCATCGAGGAAGGCACGTTAGATGGGGCAATATAACCCGTGCGAAGACAAGTGTGGCATGACATATTCACGGGGTGGTGTTACAGTGCACATGGGCTAAAGAGTGTCATAGCATATGCACTAGCTGGTGGAATACAACACAGAGGTGTGTGGCACTCGGCAGGCAATGGTGGGTGTAACACAGCATTGGGCTCTGCCAGGAGCGCGCTGTGACTCTCAAGTGATGTTCGTCCCCTTTCCAGAGAGTAAAATAAAAAGTATTACACATCCGGCAGTGGATGTGTGTTTTATTAACCGTGAGGGGGGTTTCTTACATAGTTTTGGTCGAATTTTCGTCGAATCCCCTTTGAATGGCTTGGTGTGCATATGTATTAAATGTGCCCGTCAATAGCTACCCATGTTTGTATAAATAAACGACAAGGGTGTCTACCGGGATTAGGCACGGTAGGGCATCAGACATGTCAGAGCTTCACTAGTGGTGTAAATACATTAGGCCTGGGCAAAAATTTCGTTCCGTTCGCGGAAATTGCGATAATTTGACATTTTTGCGTTCCGCGGAGAGCGCGAAAATGTCAAAAATTCCGGTTTCCGCAGCTTGGCGATAATTTGTTTCTTGCTCGCGCTGTAAAATGATACATTCTCGCGCGCGCGCGATCGCCTTACCTGAATCCCTGCGTTCGCCGACAAGTTTTCTTGATCCGGTCGCGTTCTCCATGAGATGTTGTATTGTTTTTAGCCATTTGCGCTGTCTCGCGACAGTTCGCGCCTGCAGTGACGTCATGCGTCGCGCGATCACGTCTTTCTTCTCGCGATCATGCACCGCGAGAACAACTCAAAACAAGATGGCCGCGCCCGCAAGCAACCACATGGGTAAGTTGGCGACCCGCAACCATGCAGAAAATCTCGCGAACATGCCGGAAAAAAACTTCCGCATCTTTGCGATATTTCTGCTTGTTTGCGATAATTTTAAACATTCTCGCGATAATTTGCGAAGGTTAATTCCGCAAATTCCGCCCACCCCTAAAATACATTCCACGTGGATGCATTGTATGCATAGTCGCCTTTTAATGAATATCACTCAAATCGTCATGGTGATAGGTACGTACGGTTTGTCCAGCATGTCCTAGGTGTGTCTATAAATATATATTTTTTTAAAATAATAAAAAACAGTGGCCGGCCCTGGGGATTTGGGTAAAAAAATATAATTAGGAGACAGGCCCTGGGGGATGGGGTCATCAGGGCCAATAAATTAGAATAAGAAGGGGAACCACACAGCCCCCCTTCTTAAAAAATTAAAATAAATAAAAGACTGGCATCGTGCCGGAGGCCACGCCCCCTCCTTGCAGCACTCTGCAAACGCGCCCCCTGGCGAGTTGTAAGTTGGGGAATTAATTCCTCTTCAATACTGAGGGTCCCTGAGGGCCAACTAGCCCAACAGGCATCTCCAGTATGCGCCAGGGAGCTGCGCTGCAGACAGGTGTTCTGAGGCCAAGCCCCTTTTTACACCTCTCTGCAACGCAGCTCTGTGGCGCTTACTGGAGGTACCTAGTGGTCTAGTTTGACCCTAGGGACCCTTAGGATTCAAGGGGACTTAATCTCTCAACTTAGAACAGCCACAGGGCGCGTTTACACCGTGGTGAAGGGAGGGGACGGGGCCTGAGGTGACGTGTGCAAACACGCACTAAGGCACGTTTTAAATTGGGGATATAATTTCCCTTCAATACTGAGGGCCCCTGGGGGCTAACTAGCCCACCAAGTGCTTCCAGTAAGCGCCACTGAGCTGCATTGCAGAGAGGTGGTCCAGGCTGTGCCACATTTTACACCTCTCTGCAACGCAGCTCTGTGGCACTTACTTGAGGTACCTAGTGGGCTAGTTGGACCCTAGGGACCCTCAGGATTCAAATGAACTTAATCTCCCAACTAAAAACGGACACAGGGCGTGTTTACACAGTGGTGAAGGGAGGGGACGGGGCCTGAGTTAACGTGTGCAAAAACGCCCTGTGGCCTGTTTTAAGAGGTAGTTTTAATCCCCCTGCCCTATTATATACTAGGGGCTTACAGAGGAGGTCATGCTAATCACAGGGGGACCCCAACACATAATGTTCCCTAGTGTATGTAGGTGTTTTCACTGTATTCGAAGTGTCTTTTAACATAGCACTGGCTCTAGGACTGGTTAGTCAGACTCAGTTACCACCAGTATCCGTCTGAAAAAGTTGAGGGTACAGGATGATTTTGCAACAAGGATTCTTTCTGCTCTTCTTTTTGTTCTTTCTGCACGTTATCCTTCTTCCTGCACTTTTCTTCGTCTTTGAGGACTTCTGTTGCTTCTTTCTGCACTTTTTTTTTTCTTTCTGTGCATTTCTTCTTCTTTCTTCACATGTCCTATCTCTGTAGGCATAGTTAGAAATTAGCATTTAAAAAACCTTTGAAATTCACAGAAAAAAACATAGGTTTCAGGCATGTTATAGTTAGGAATTAGCATTTAAAAAACCTCAGAAATTCACTGAAAAAACCATAGGTTTCAGGGGTGTTATAGTTAGCTGGACTTTTCACTTGTACAAAACCATTGAAATTCCCCCGTTATAGTTAGTTCAGCTAACTATAACTCGCGCGCCCGCAATGTACTGCTGATGACGTCACATATTACATCACTCATGACATGGTCAGTGACATCACTCATGACATCACTCATGACATCTCAAATGACATCACTGATGACATCACTCATGACATCATCCTTGTGATAGAGTGGCAGACCTCCTCTCACCTTAATATAACCTTTGATACACACATTCAAAAATAGAGACTAAAATTTTCAAAACAATGGACATACCAATACCAGTTACAACAACCTCTTCAGTAATTCTAAGATCCACATACACATCCACTCATTCACCAACAGTCCTATACAGTCACTCATACATGTACTCACTCATCATATGTACTCATACACCCATACATCCTGTTACACAATGCCACTCATCCATAGAGTTACTCACACACATAGTCACTCATGCTAATAAAGAATCAAACATACGTTTACTTGCATATACAGTTATACACACACCACCACACTTACTTCTACGGAAACTTACACATACTTAGTCTTTTAAACAATCACTTATAGAAACACATACTTATTCATACAGGAACTCTTTCAATCTCTCACTCTTACATATACTCACTTATATACACCAATAGTCACATATACTAGTTTAAAACATATGTAGTTACTCATAAAGACACTATTGAGACAGTCATTCACTCACTAACACACCCATACACACACTCATCCACCCATACAGTCCTGCACACATGCTGTCTTCAACACATACAAACAGTGAGTCACTCATTCATGCACCTATGCACTACGTAATACCCCCCACCGAACCATGCAGACACTCAGACTGATACTCAAAAAACCAACTAATAACCTATATAGACACCCATGTAGCTACTCACCAACCCATGCAGCCACTTATACACAAAGTGAGAGACTGATACAGATATTTACATATTTAAACATTACTCACTAAGCCATGTATTCACTATGATACACTTAATCAGTCAGTTACACAATCAATTTTTCAAAAACAAATCATCCATTTAGACACTTATATACCCATTTATTCTTCCCTCGACCTTGAGATATACATATATAAAACATTTAATTTTCAGAAAAACAGACATTCACTGGATGATGTAATCAGTGATGTCATTTGAGATGTCATCAGTGATGTCATGAGGGATGTCACTGACCATGTCATGAGTGATGTAATATATGACGTCATCAGCAGTGCATTGCGGGCGCGCGAGTTATAGTTAGCTGAACTAACTATAACGGGGGGATTTCAATGGTTTTGTACAAGTGAAAAGTCCAGCTAACTATAACACCCCTGAAACCTATGGTTTTTTCAGTGAATTTCTGCCGAAACGCGTCTGTCCTGGTAGCTGGGTCGAGGGAGACCCATTGCAATAAAGAAGCCGTATTCCTGCAATCCTCGTGTGCGTGTTCTTTTCCTTTGGAAGCAGGGGGTTTTGTTAAATATATATATATATATATATATATATATATATATATATATATACACACACACACACACACACACACATTACCTACTGTCAGTCGCCAGTAGGTAGTTATAGTTAGGACCAAGTTTCCATAGGAAGAGCATTTTTTGTTTTGCTTATAACTTTGGCATCGTTTGATGAATCTTCATGAAATGTTCCAAACTAATTCTTTGTTCATATCAGCTCCTATGTTGAACGTTTGGGGGTGATTCATCAAGGAGGGGCCAAGAAAAACTGGGGGTCCCAAAACGTGTTTTCTCCATGCAATTTCCATAGGAAACTTTAGACAAGGCTACAGGTCGAACGGGTGAACGGTATTACCCCAAATTTGGCAGGGAGAAGGGTCTTGGTCTAGAAAGCACGCTTTTGTTTATTTGGTGTAAATCCGTTCAGTAGTTTTGGAGAAATATCGAAATGAGCAGATATCGATATTTGGTAGTTCTGCCATCTGATTGGCTGAGGAGTTATGAGCATGAGCTTGCTGCTTATTGGCTGTGAGCTGTTGCAACTAGGAAGTGTTGGCAGCCATTTTGTGATTCCATTGAAACGAGTAAGGGGAAAAAAGGGCGAAAAGAGTAGGAATCAGGAGGATAGGAGCACTGTAACCTCTGTGGGGGAGTGCGAAGCAAAGTAGTCACTCCTACCGATCTGAAAGTGCAGTGTTGCTCAGAGTGACATGGTGCTGAGATGAGATGCTGCTACACTCGGGTATGAAACCGAGAGCCTAAACCGTGAGCTCATTGATGTAAAGTGATGTGCTCTGGTCTTTGTAGCATACCTGTACAAGTTGTGTTAGTAGGCGTTTATACCATACAGGGAGTGGGAAGTGAACTACCGACCTCTACCGTGCGTTTATACTATACCAGAAGTGGAAAGCGAAGTACTCACACCTACCGGTGTGAAGACTTGGGGATCAAACCAAGCTGATTGCTGTAAAGTGATGGGCTTTGGGCGCTGTAGCATACTGGCCGCTGTAGCATACCTGTGGAAGTAGTGTTAGTTTGCGTTTATACAATACAGGGAGTGGGAAGCGAACTACTCACCCCTACCAGTCTCAAGACTCGTGGATGAAACCATGAGCTCATTGCTGTAAAGTCATGTGCTCTGTATAGTATTCCAATGTAAGTCATAGTAGAATGTTAGTATGTAATGCTACTAGAATGTAAGTATGTAATGTTAGAATGTAGGGCTGTCATGAGGGAATTCTTGGGGAGTTTGTACATGGTGCTGAAGAAGACGGTTCCCTTGCTGTCTGCTCCTGTTGGTGGCTGTTTAAGCTGTCTTCTTTTCCTGCAATAAATCTACTTATCGGTTCCACTGCTGTCTTCCTCTTCACTACATAAATTTGTCGACGAGCGGGAAAAGGTAAAAAGAAGTCAGCACTCACCAATATTTTGAGCTTGCTTGCGTTCTGCTCAAGACCCGTTTTATTCGTGAAGCTGTTTCGACTCATCCCAGGGTCGTCGACTGATCGAACTATGTCAACCGACCTCTGGTAGGATTTACATTTTTTGGATTTTGGGCTTCCTCTGCCTCTTCACTACACTCTGGTTGCTGTACAACACATGTGCAAGTAGTGTTAGTATGCGTTTATACTAATTCTGTAGTTATGCAGTAACCAATGCATCCTGGCCCTATGGAGCGCCACCTCCCCGGCGCAGGTCATACAATGTCCCAGGGTGTGCATCCGCGGGACATTTATGTTTGCGATTTCAGGGCGGGAGCATGGCTTCCTCCCTGTGATAGCAAATCCTTGTTTGCCTCGTTGAAGTGAGAGGAGGAAAACCTCGTATCGCTTCAATAAAGCGGATCCGGATGGCAAAAATGGAGAAAATAAATGAAGCAGGGTCTCACCCGTTCATTTAAATGAGCCTCCTGGTGGGTAATGTTCCAGGGCCAATCCTATTATTATATTGCGGGGTCTCTGCAGCACTGGCGACCTTAATCTCACATGTAAATTAGGCGTGGGAAGGCACAGAGACGTTTCGCAGCCGAGGAGATCGCCACCTCCCCGGGTATTGTTTAGTAATTGTTCAGGAGGCTTCGAAGCGAACTCAAGTCCGGGGGTCGCCACCCTCCGGGACTTTACTTAAATATGCAGGGTGGGCGTCGCCAGTCCCTGAAGCCTCGGTGGCCCTAGGCAGTGCCTTATTGGTTCTGTAATCACACGGGCAGTGCTCATGGTGTTAGAAAGTGATCCGCTCATAGAACCCTTGCAGTTGTAGAATTACGCAGGCTTAATTTATGTAATAGTCTGTTGGTTTATATTTGGTAGGTGCACCGGAAAATTACAAATGATTTCCCTCATAACCTCCTATCAACCGCCGATTTACACAATAAACTACAGACAAGTGTTGGCAGAAAAAGAAGACCCATACACTCACTTATTTATTGGTAAAAAAAAAACTTTCATTAAAACAATTCAAATAAATTGAAATGCAACTTTATTCGAACAAACAACAATAAAACATGAAAGAAGTGGGTGGGACTCCTCCGGAAGCAGCGTACAAAACCTGCAAGAGACAAAGAAACATTGGTATGTGTGCCATGTCCAAGAAAAAAAGAAAGGTAGTCAGAATGAAAGGAAGAAAGTGAGAATGGGACAGAGAGCGAGAGGGTGGAAGGGAGTAGGGAAGGGAGAGTCAAATAAACAGAGGGAGGAGGAGACAGAGCGCCGGCCTACTGCACCCAGCCCTCATTGTTCACCTCCCATCACCCGTGTGTCTGTGACGCTGGGGTCCGCGAGAAAGAGTGCGGTCCAGCACGTCTTTAAAATGAAACAGAGATATGAATGAGACCAGAGATTACATTATTATCTACAGCAACATCGCTTGCCTGCACCTGTGCACCCAGGCTGCTGCACCCCAGCCCCTTCCCCCGCACTGTGCTCAATTGCAGCTCCTGCGCACCGAGGCTTCACTGCTCACCTGCCACAACCGGTGTGTCCAAAGACGTGCCGGTGCGAGCACCAACTCCGGGGTGCCTCTCTCAGGGTGGCCCAGCAGGTCTCCGGTTGGGGACGGTGTCTTGAAACCACGATGGATGGCGTCAGAATGCCCAGGGCATCATCACGGGGTGAGCACCCGCTCCGCCTATTTTGGCTCCACTAACCCAGTGTCTGAAAAGGGAGAAATAATATAATGTTGGAAACGTCTTGAGGTAAATGAAGGTTTATTTCAAGGTTAATAGAGAACACCAGTTGAGTGCATCCTTCCTTCTTGAAGTACGATCTACCAACTGTTAGTGGTAATCGTGGTTCAAAGAGGAGTTGGAGTGCACGAGAATACACAAGGGTAAATAATAATATGTTATGCCAACGTTCACATACAAAGGAACAGAGCGCATGCTAGAAGCATAGTGTGTGCTTGTGCAATGCAGTGGCACAAGCCTGTGTGCATGTACACTTAGTAATCAGCTCACTACAATGCTGCAAAAGCCAACGCCACGTGTCTGTAGGGCAGCGCTGCCCGCTGGCTCAGGCCTACAGTACGGTCCAGCAGGTCCTTAAAATGAGACAGAGATGTGACTGAAAGAGGTCAGAGATCACATCATTATGTACGGCAACATCGCTTATTTGCACCTGCGCACCCGGGCTGATGCTCCCCACCCCTCCCGCCGCACCGTGCTCAATTGCAGCACCTGTGCACCCAGGCCCCACTGCTCACCTGCTGTCATTGGTGTGTGTATCCAAACACGACGGCCAGCAGGGTTCACAATTCAGAACTATTTTTTATTGCCAGCATGGTGTACACCTCATGGATCCCTTTTTTTTATTGCGCATTGTGATATGCGAGGTGGATGCGGCCATATCACCTGAGGCAGTGTGGAAGAACTGGGTCATGTGGTGTCGTCGTTATCCTATTTATACGTACGGAAAATGGGCTGGTGTTGCGTACGCCAGGCCAGCGTAGGGTCGTGAATAATTATTTCGGGGACCTGGACGTTGTTCAGTTCCTGCCTGGGCAGGAAGTGTACTTATGTGTGTGTCCCTGTTGCAGTTTTGATGTCGCACAATCCGAAATTTACATTAATGTAGCATGTACTGGGAGGGCGGCAACTATCGCTAATGAGATGCTGTCCGAAAAGATTGAATGGACAACATCACATGTCGTTGTCAAGCTTGTGGATATGCGCAGACAGGCATATCAATGGTGTGCGGTATTATTGAAAGTGTTGCTATCGCGAAGCGCACACATGTGAATGTGCTCAGATGGAGGGAGGATCAGCAGTGAGGCTACGTCATACACCGTGATAATGCTCATTACAGTCAAGCAATGCATGTCAAACGTGAATCTGAAAGTCTCACATATGACACACTACTATACTGGTAAAGCCTGACAACAGAGCATACTGCAACACAAATCTACACATTACTCTTTACTGTTTGTCACATGTGATCTAGGATGTGCACTCTGCCCGTGGCTGATGATACCCCTTCGAGCCACCAATACCCAGGCCGAAAGGCAGCACAATAATGCGCACACACACCAGGGGCATCGTGTAATACACATTTGTTTTTTGATGTAACGTTTCAGATGCATGGCCATCACACGTGGAAGGCTACTGTACAGAGCATGAATATTGATCAGGATGATCGTTGCATGTTGTGTGTATAATAAGATATGTGTACATAGTAAAAAACTTTTCAAAAAAGCTCTCTAAGCAGAAGAGGTGTCTCTCATCAAACGCTGTAGAGAGAATTACTAAAATGGGTGGGGTCCTCCAACTGTTACAATGGGAAATGTTATGAACCAATGACATTTTTTTTAAGGTCACATGGCAATCGCACACCGAGCGCGCAAGGAGGCCGCACCCGAAGTTTATTACAGTTAGAAATATATAATTTAAAAAAATATTTTAGATTATCGCTTGCTCTCATATACACTTTAAACTTATTTAGATATAGTCTTGAGACATAAAAATAAAATGAGGGAATGGCGTACGCGGCACGACACCATACGTCTTTGGCGAAACACAGGGCCTGGCAGCGTGCACTCGTCGCATACGGAACGCACAGCCGGCGTGACCCCATACGTATATGACGTAACGAGCGGCTTGGTACTGCGCACCCTTCGCCTACCAAACTAGCAGCTGGCGCGACCTTATACGTATATGATGTTAGGCGGGACGCGGTGCCACAAAGCCGTTGGATACGAAATGCGCATCCTTTACGAGTTTAGCAATATGGCAGATAGTGATGCCATTTGAAATGTCATCAGTGATATCATAAGTGATGTGACTGACCATGTCATGAGTGATGTAATATGTGACATCATCACCAGTGCATTGCAGGCACGCGAGTTATAGTTAGCTCAACTAACTATAACAGGCGAATTTCTTTGGTTTTATATGAGTCAAATGTCCAACTAACTATAACATCCCTGAAACCTATGGTTTTTTCAGTGAATATATATATATATATATGTATATATATATATATATATATACCCCCTCCGTTCTGTTCCCTCAGAGCGGCTTCGGTGCTCGAGGTCTGTGTGGCAGGGTCAAGCAGGTAAATATTTTCTCTCAGTCTCGCACATCATACGAGAAATGAGAACGCACTCTCAGGATTTTGCTGCAAGGTGCTTTTATTGTGCACAGAACTGTTACAACGCCCAACACATTTCGATCTTCATATATAGTTGAAGTGTTGGCAGCCAATCAAATTTCAGTAGAGTCTCAGTAGGCTGTTGGGCTCCCAGATATCTATATTTGCTAAACTTAAATATCTCTGAAACTACTGAATGGATTTACAAAAAGCATGCTTTCTGGACTAACATCTAGATTTCTTCCCATAGACATAATATGGGAAAAAACGCGTTTTGGGACCCCCCTTTTTTCTCGGCCCACTTGATGGACCACCCCGAAATTTTGGATCACCCTGAGATGGGGCTGGGCACGGTGGTAGGCACTAGCCTAAGCAGCGGTGGCATCATGGGACCTGACAACTGTTTGTCAACTTGGATCACACCTGACACGGAAAATCGAATTTTGGCAGCATGAAGGCGCCCCTGTGAGCCCCTTTCTCCTTTTTTAATTGGATATTTACATTCAACATTGAACTCGTTGTTGAGCAGTATGTTCTTGGAGACAAAGGTATTTAAAAGGAGCAAGGAAAAAGATTGGGCTGGCTACTATGCTTGTATGGATTTTATTCAAATGGGCAGAAATGCGTGACATTTGCTTTTTAAAAAAAAGTCATTATTGTGATGCCTTTATTTGCAGCTTAAGGACTTGCTTAGCAATCCGGTCCAGGTTTTCCACAAGAAGGGGCAAGGCATGATGGGACTTTGTGCAATAAGTTGAATTGTATGCATAACTCTGACCAGCACAGCTAAAAAATGTATCTAAAAGCGATTTTATTTGCAGGGTTTTCATTGTTGTGACTCGTGGTTGAAATAATGTAGTTGTGCAGAAATGTTGATAACTGTGATTTTCCCACGTTATTGTGTTAACCCAATCCTTGCAAACAATAGTGCATCTTCTATTTTTAGTGTCATGGAAACTATAACATGAGCACCAATATGGCGCATTTTAGGTCGAGAAAGGCAACGTGACTGCCGAAACGCGTCCCTCCAGTGCTTGTTCTGTTTCTTGTATCTGATGTGACTGACATAATAAACGGGAGTAACCTCATGATGACGAGTGCCGGCTCCTTCGAGTGCCGGCTCCTTCGAGTGCCGGCTCCTTCGAGTGCCGGCTCCTTTATCTTAGAAGGTTTTGGAGATATTGTTCTACATTTCTAGCGCTGGCGGTAGCGCTACCTTGTGTGCACCACCAGCGATCTGGCAGCCCGCCAGTAGAACCGCAATTTATTTGGTATATATATATATATATATATATACCCCCTCTGTTCTGTTCCCTTAGAACAGCTTTGGTGCTCGAGGTCTGTGTGGCAGGGTCAAGCAGGTAAATATTTACTCTCAGTCTCGCACATCATACGAGAAATGAGAACGCACTCTCAGGATTTTGCTGCAAGGTGCATTTATTGTGCACAGAACTGTTA
This sequence comes from Triturus cristatus, assembly GCF_964204655.1. Lineage (NCBI taxonomy): Eukaryota > Metazoa > Chordata > Amphibia > Caudata > Salamandridae > Triturus > Triturus cristatus. Next base: position 9,913,533 of record NC_140592.1, on the reverse strand, counting down.
CAACGCCCAACACATTTCGGTCTTCATATATAGTTGAAGTGTTGGCAGCCAATCAAATTTCAGTAGAGTCTCAGTAGGCTGTTGGGCTCCCAGATATCTATATTTGCTAAACTTAAATATCTCTGAAACTACTGAATGGATTCACAAAAAGCATGCTTTCTGGACTAACATCTAGCTTTCTTCCCATAGACATAATATGGGAAAAAACGCGTTTTGAGACCCCCTTTTTTCTTGGCCCCGCTTGATGGATCACCCCGAATTTTTTTTAACACAGCAGATAAACAAAAACAGAAAAGATTTTTGATAATTTCGTGAAGATTCGTCAAGCGACACCAAAGTTATTGGCAGGCAAAAATATAAGCTTTTCCTATGGAAACTTTGGTCCTACCAATAAGTACCTACTGGCGACCATCAGTAGGTAATATATATACATATATGCTATAATGAAAGAACATTCAGGCAGTCCTTTGTCTCTCGTCATTATTTTGAATTCACCAATGAGAATGGAGTCTTCACTGTTTTAATGAGCGTGATATCGTGTGCTATGTGAATACATGACGTTACAACGCATACCAGTACAATGCATACTTTTACAACGCAGTCTTTACAATGCACACACCATTACAATACATGATTTTACAATGCAAGCCATTACAATGTATGTTCATAGGGATATATAAAAAGTGCTATTACAATGGATTCCATTACCAATACAACGCATATTAACTGTCCTATGTTAAACGAATATTGATGTTACTGGAAAAAAAGAAGAAAAAAGAAACAAATAATAAAAAATTAATATATTGTAAACATAAACAAAAACAACATTTTTCAGGATGTAAATCACTCAAAGTAGTCATCAAAGAATTTGACAAAAAACACTGGGCACTCAGTGGAAAAACCAGCATGTACATACAAAGCATGAGAAACTGGTGTACTTCCACTATTTCCACTAAAACTGCACAGCCACGGTCTACTCAAAATGGCTGCTATTCTATACAGAACGGAAAAACCACAATTTTACACAAAACATAATAAATATACATTCTGGCAGATTTTGAATCACGCAGAAAAATCAATTTTAAAACATTTTTCTTAAATTTATGTTAACCCCTAACAAACATATAAATTCAGCCGGCCACCATTTTGTGCTATTGGTACACCGACTTCCTGGTGACGACACGCAGCTGAAGCAGGTGGAGACAACTGAGAGTAAGTGTAAGTTTTAGTCGAAACACATTTACTTAGAAAACAATTAATATGCAAACCTAAAATGTATTTTAAATGTTTAATAAATTCACAGATCTAGGACATAGAGATACAGCAACAGACTTCTCGTCTTCTGTTGAAAGTAAGGGGATGATTATCACACATCACATTTATTCCAAAGCACAAAAATCTCTAAACCTAAAATTTATTTTATTTTTCTATTAATATTACAGACTTTGGACATGGGCATGCAGCTATCGAATTTGATTAAAATACCTGAAGAAAATCTTCTGCAAGTTTACGCTCAACTAATTCTATTAGAAGATAAAAAATGTAAATGAAATTCATCTCTCGAAACGTGCTGCTCAGAGGTAGGGACGGTGGTGGTCACTGCTGGGGGGCCAAATTACTATTCTAACTCTGTAGGGTGCTTGCCTCAAGGATGGTGGTGGTCACTGCTGGGGGCCAAATTACTATTCTAACTCCACAGGGTGCATGCCTCAGGGAAGGTGTTGGTTAGTGGGGGGGTAAAGTTACTATTCTAACACCACAGGGGGCTTGCCTCAAGGAACGTGCTGGCCATGTGTAGGTGGAAAAATTACTATTCTAACTCCGTAGGGGGCTTGTCTTAGGGTAGGTGCTGGTCAGTGGTGGGTGGTAAAATTACTATTCTAACTCCACAGGGGGCTTGTCTTAGGGAAGGTGCTGGTCAGTGGTGGGTGGTAAAATTACTATTCTAACTCCACAGGGGGCTTGTCTTAGGGAAGGTGCTGGTCAGTGGTGGGGGCAAAATTACTATTCTAACTCCACAGGGGGCTTGTCTTAGGGAAGGTGCTGGTCAGTGGTGGGGGGTCAAATTACTATTCTAACTCCACAGGGGGCTTGTCTTAGGGAAGGTGCTGGTCAGTGGTGGGGGTAAAATTACTATTCTAACTCCACAGGGGGCTTGTCTTAGGGAAGGTGCTGGTCAGTGGTGGGGGGTAAAATTACTATTCTAACCCTGCAGGGGGCTTGTCTTAGGGAAGGTGCTGGTCAGTGGTGGGGGTAAAATTACTATTCTAACTCTGCAGGGTGCTTGCCTCAGGGAAGGTGCTGGTCAGTGGTGGGGGTTAAATTTACTATTCCAACTCTGCAGGGGGCTTGCCTCTGGGAGTGTGCTATTTAGTGGTGGGGGAGGGGAAAATTACTGTTCTTACTGTGCCAGGTGCCTCCCTCTGTAAAGGTGTTGTTCAGTTGTTGTTTGATGAAATGTAATCAATTAAAAGTTGAACACACAGTCATTATACTTTTGTTCACAGATTCAATAAAACAATCATAAAAAACAATAAGAACAAAACCTTCAGCTGGACTCCAAACCATATTCACCAGCACTTGCTCAACAAGCAGAAGGCCTTTGAGAGGTAAAATAATTGAAAGACCTCAAGTTACAGCCAAAACTAATCAAGACATTTCTCATTACTAACAATAAATCAAAGCAAATAACAATCTATTAATGTCAAGTGTTCCTTTTGGCCCTACCCAACATCACCCAGAAGGGAGAAAACGAAGTCAGGCAGATCACCTGAAAAAAGTCCTGCACCAGCAAAAGGACAAGCAAGCAGGCCAAGGAACCTTACTAGGGTGAAGCAAAATACATGAACTATTCAAAATGCCTATTTCTTTTCTTCACGGATATCAACTCCAAACCATAACATAAACCATGGCTGGCTAAATCAAAGTCAAACAATAGAATAAACAAAATGTTCTTAGAAAAATCAATCGGCACTTAAAGAAATATTAACCAGATTTGTTAACAGATCGTAATCAATGAAAAAGTTACATTAAAAAAAATAATAATGCATTTTGTCTTATTTTTGTCACAAAAAAACCCCAATATGGCAACAAGAAGACAGGCAACATACATGAAGTCCAACATCGATTACTGGAGCACGGTGGCTATCTTTATTGTAAGGATAGATTAACTGGGCCCAGGAGTCTTTGGAGGTGTGTGCAGTATTATGCATCCTATTGCACAGGCAGAACAGTTACTCTTGGTGACGCTGTTGAAAAGGACCACTGAGCACAACGACTCTGCCTCTGCAATTCAGATCAAGGTTAGAGAAAACATAAACCAAATGAAAGAACTTACATCCACATCCAATGAACCCGGTGGCACAGTTTTGAGGGAGACATCCCAAGACATCCCTATGCATGTAGCAAGTTGTATGCCCACAATTCCTAATTCACAAAGAATTATCCACAGGAAAAAACAGAACCCGCACTGTGTAACACCCCAAACATACTCTGATGTTAAAATTCCTCCTGAACTGACTGTAACTGTTACTAATGAAACCTTTCTTTTGCATGACAATAAAAACCCTCAGAAAAGGATACTAATCTTTAGCACACCCCATTACCTTGTAAAATTGGAGACTAGTGATATTTGGATGGGACGTTTAAATCCACACCCCATCCTTTCACCCAAATATACACTATTCACGCCTACATTAATATACATTAATAACACTGTAGTCCCCATAGTGTACAGTTTACTCCCTGATAAGCAAACCTCAACATATACTGAATTTTTAACAGTGGTAAAACCTAAAACACAAAATAAAAAAAGTCCTATGAAAGTGATAATGGATTTTGAATTATCAATGATAAACACTATAAACAATGTGGTGCCGATTACGATCCGGTAAAAAAATTCCCCGTACGACTCGTATCCGGTCTTTTTACCGTACGAATCGTACAAGTGCCGTACAAACTGCCAACTATGATTCGCATGGGAAAAAGTCCATACGAATCGCATTGAGAATTATTCCCCACACGTCCCCGGGTCGGAAATTGTGTCCGACACATCCTCGGACGATTCACCGTACAAATGTGAAAAGTGAAGTCCGACCGCGGAATTATGATCCATCCCGCGCGTCCGATGTTACAACCGTATGAAAAAAACACAGTCCGCACCGAACTCCCATAGCAACCATGAAGACATGTGCCCGCATACGCGCCGACCCCCCCCAGCCCCGTACGTATGCGCCGACCCCCCCCAGCCCACGTATGTACGTGTCGAACCCCCGTGTATGTACACCCGTGTACGTGTCGTACCCCCACCCGTGTATTTACACCCGTGTACGTGTCGTACCCCCGTGTATGTACACCCGTGTACGTTCGAGTCATACCCCCACCCGTGTATGTAGTGCTGGGGGTACGCACCGTACATACACGGGTGGGGGTACGACTCGAATGTACACGGGTGTACATACACGGGGGTACGACACGTACACGGGTGTACATACACGGGGGGTGCGACACGTACACGGGTGTACATACATGGGGGGTACGACACGTACACGGGTGTACATACCAGGGGGGTATGACACGTACACGGGTGTACATACACGGGGGGCACGACACGTACACGGGTGTACATACACGGGGGTTCGACACGTACGTACGGGGGCTGGGGGGGGTCGGCGCGTACGTATGGGGGCTGGGGGGGTCGGCGCGTACGTACGGGGGCTGGGGGGGGTCGGCGCGTACATACGGGGGCTGGGGGGGGGTCGGCGCGTACCGGGCCACCTACTCTGGTCGTTTCGCGCCGTACTTCGCTTTTCCGGCACTTTTTGGGTGCCGTGAAAATATCGCCGTCCGGACTGCTGTCGGTTCGAATCGTACTTCCTGGGTCATGAAACGCTGCCTGAAAGCGTCCCGACGTCACGTCGCAGCATTCCCGGATCACATTCGTAAGTATATTTTCGTCGGTCGGTGTTTTTTACGATTCGTACGGAAATGGTGTTTCCGTGCGAATCGTAATTCCATGTTTGTAAAGTTTTCCGACCGGGTACGAGTCGGACGGAGAAAACTCTCCGACCGACGGTTCGTACCCGGTTTTTCCCGGATCGTAATCGGCACCTGTATCTTAATACCAAAATTCAAGGATTTTTTTTATCTTTTGACAGGCCTATTGAAGAAACATCCTTAGTTGAGGATTACATGTCAGACATTAAACTGTAATTCGAGTTACAGAAACTAACAGTATTATGCTTTGTTCCTCCTGACTATGTGGATGAATACTACACATCATTTGCCGAGTATTTTACAACAAACTAAGACAAATTGGCACCCTTACTTACTTTGAGGACACATGGATTGGCCATCCAAGTAGGTCGGGTCACAGGAGGAATCCAAGATTTCCTGTAAAGTGGTAGAACTGTTACACGGCATGCTTAGAGGGAGGAGCAAAGACCAATAATGCCATAGAGGGATGGCACATCTCCCTCAACAAATTAATCGGAAAACCTCACCCAAAACTTTATGATTTCTTGAACATGTTGAAGAAGGAGATAAGTTTCCAAGAAATGTGAATTGCGCAACCATTGACTGGTAGTTCAAACCCACGAATTTTCAAAAGAAATGTCTGAGAGACTACTGGCACAAATTCAACAATTTTTGTTGATGGTGGCTTCAGATTACCCACCATATGCTACATTTTTAACTGACACTTACACCTATACTGTCTTACTTGCCTGTTTTGCAATTAATTTTTAATACTTAGATAGAATTTTTATTAAATATGTTTCTAAATAAAAGAAATGTCCGGTTTCCAACCTTCAGTTGTCTTCTTTCTTCAACTCTTGGTGATTCGTAAAGTTCCACAGTTCACCAAAAGTCTTGAGCCCTCCAAGAACCCAAAGTTACAAATCCATAATCCACAATGCAATCCAAATCCCTTGCGTAACTATCAAAAGAAACACAGATTGCCATAGCCATATTTTCCAGCAAAATCACTGCTGCAAAATATGCTGTGTAAGCTAAATAAACATATTCCCCCCAAAAACCTGAAAAAGTAAGGGTTTTTGGCAAAAGAACGCAACAACTAATTCATTGTTGCAATCTACAGTCCATACGTTTTAAATGCATCCATAATCAGGCAAAAGATTCGCAAAATCCAGAAGTCCAAAGTTCCTCATGCAGTGAAGTCCTGCATAAAGCAAAATTCTGTGCTCTCCATACTTCCACGTGCTCGAACTACTGTGAATACGGTATACTTTGTTTAAAAAAACGCTTCGCAAAAAGAACTTAAAAACAATATTGTTTTTTTACGCGTTGGTTTAAAATAAATCATAATCTTTGTTTGTACTTATTTTTTTGAACCAAAGTGTTAAAAAGGCAATCATCCCGACATGGACTTAAAACCGCTACCTGCATATGAATCAAAATGGTGGTTAAAACATTCAAAACATACATTTAAGTACTAACATAGATCTAACTACCTCCCTAATAAATTATGCCACACACAATCTCTGTTTAATAAATAAAATGTGTCTTACCTGACCGCAGCTCTTCCTTGCTTCCGATCTTAACCACGACGCTCCACCGTCTGTAGGAACAAACACACAACCGTGAATGTCAACTCTTAAAGTAAAAACAAAAAAAGGACAATTTCTCCCATTCACTTCAATGGAAAATCGTGGGAAAGCAGTAAAAAAATGTTAATGCACTGTTTTGAAAACGATTTAAAATATATATATATATATATATATATATATATATATATTGAAACCTATTTTTATTCTTTTTTTTATTTTTAATCCAGTATTATATATTTATTTAAATACATATTTTTATGTTTATATTTTATGTGTGCTGCTGAATAATTTCAAGAAAAATAAAATGTGGTCAAATTCTAAATATCATTTAAACATTTTCTGTATATTTTTAAAATTATATGTGTAGATCTATCCATGTTTACCTATTTTTAAGAGTTTTACCAATACATTTTATATTTTCAAAAATGAATATCCAGGTATTAAAACAAATACCTGGGTATTAATACACTCCCCCACCTACAATCCCTATTTCCCTCTCATTCGGTGCCATAGGGTGGGTGTTACAACCTCATAAGTATTGATTTTACATGTTTAATACTAACTGCAAGTATTTTCAAAATTAAAACAAATTAATACACGGGTATTAAAATGAATACCTGGGTATTAATACACTATCCCATCCAAAATCCCTATTCTCCTCACATCCCATGCCAGAGGGTGAGCGTTGCACAATCATAAATATTTATTTTAATTGTTATACAATTAGTAAAATTAATATTAAAGTTAAAACAAATTAATACTCATATTCAAATTTATACCTAGGTATTAATACACTTCTCCACACAAAACCCCTATTTTCCTCGCATGCTATGCCAGAGGATGGGTGTAACATCCTATTACGTTTTGATTGTAATTGTTTTATAATAACTAAAATTAATCTTAAAATAAAATCATATTAACAACCAGGTATTAAAATTAATACATGGTTATTAATACACTCCTCCACCCAAAACCCAGATTTCCCTTGCATCTCGTGCCAGAGGATGGGCGTTACACCCTCATAAGTATTGATTTTAATTGTTTTATAATAACTAAAATGAATACTTAATTGAAAAAAAATGAACACCCAGGTGTTAAAATTAATACATGGAAATTAATACACTTCCCTACCCAAACCGTCAAATTCCCTCACATGCCATACCAGAGTGCGTGTGTCACAACCTCATAAGTATTATTTCTATTGCATTTATATTAATACAATTTATTTAAAGTTTTGAAACAAATTAGTACCCAGGTATTAAAAACACTCCCCCATCCAAAGCCTCAATATCCCTTACACCCTCAAGAGTATTTGTAAAAAAAATGTTTTAAATTAAAAACATTACTTTTAACAACACAAAGTAAAAAACTTTAAAAATGTCTGTATATATTTAAAATTATATGAGTGTACATATATCCATGTTTACCTATTTTTAAGAGTTTTACCAATTAATTTAATATTTTCATAAATTAATACGCAGGTATTAAAATGAATCCCTTGGTATTAATACACCCCCTCCCCCCACCCAAAATCCTTATTTCCCTCGCACCCCGAGCCAGAGGGTGGGTGATAAACCCTCATAAGTATTGATTTTACATGTTAAATAAAAACTAAAATCAATTTCTAAATTAAAACAAATTAATAACCGGGGATTAAAATTAATGCTTGGATATTTAAAACCCTTTAAAAAAAATACAACAATATAACTTACCTTCTGTGTTGTAATAACGTGTGTTTTAAGGGCATATGCGTTGGAATGAATTTTATTGTAATGGCATTACAATGTAATGCCTGCGATGTAATGGTCTCCCGTACTATGTACATACATTTTTAAGCACTGAGGAAGCCACACAGCTGAAACGCATTTACATTTAATAAATGTATGATCTCTGCAAACCTCGTGAGTACTACGCAATCTGTTGGAGCTTGATATATATGAATACATATTACATACTGCCGATCGCCAGTAGGTCATTATAATTAGGACCAAGGGCCTGATTACGATGCCGGTCAGACTTTCGTCCGACTGGCACCGTGACGGAAGCAGGACCGCCCAACTAGAAATCGGCGGTCCTGCTGCCCTCATTAAGATGCGACCGCCTTCACGGCGGTCTCATTGTGTATATTTGTTATTGCGGCATGTGCTGCGGGCTGCAGCACGTGCCCCAATAGATAATAAACACATTAAAAACATCCCTGCACTATGTGGCAGACAACATGCATAGCCTGCCACATGGTGCAGAGATGTTTAGGCCCCCAGGCCCCACAGCGGAGGGCCTGTGGGGGAAGGGGCCCTGCTAGGGGCCCCAAAGTCACTTTCCGCCTGCCTTGTTATGGCAGGTGAACCGCCATGAAAGGGCAGGCAGAAAGGGACATTGTAATCCCTACGGTGGTGCTTGAGCAGACACCTCCATCATTGTAAGAATTACTGACCCTCCGAAGCACTGACAGGCTCCTTGAGCCTGTCAGTAGCGCAGCGGATGGTCCGTCTGTCAGATGCCTCTGCCCGCTGCATCGTAATGCGGCAGACAGACCTTCGATGTTGGACCCACCGACATCGTAATCAGACCCTTAGTTTACAGAGGAAAACCGTTTTTTTGTTTTGCTAATAACTTTGGCACCATTTGACGAATCTTTATGAAATTTTCAAAACTGGTTTGTCACTCTCTTCAGCTGCTGTTTGGAAAGTTTTGTGGTGATTTGTCAAGCAGGGGATGAGACAAAGGGGGGTCCCAAAACGCATTTTCCCCTATATAATTTCCAATAGGGATTGAAGACATGACTCCTGCAAAACCGCTGGACGGAATTATACCAAATTTTGCAGAGAGCTAGATCTTGGTCAAGAAAGAATCCTTTATGTTATTTAGGGTAAATCCATTCAGTAGTTTTGGAGTCATTAAAGAAAAAAGATTTATGCATATCTAGGGACGCAAATCCTACACGAATCCGATTGGCTCCAACACTTCAACCAGGAACTGTTCGCAGCCATCTCGGGACTTGGACTTGGCTGAGGCCCAAGAAAAACCTTTTTTTTAAAGACACCGGGCATGGTAGGAATACTCTAACCCCCTAGTGCTGGGGGTGGGAAGGACCCCATCGGGGACAAATACATTTTAACAAATAATTTCCAGAGAAACCACAGTGAATTTCTTTAAAAAGCACTTCCGGTTACCCGCGGTTTCTTTTTATGCCTTTGCAATTGGAAAAGGAAGGGGGCTGCGCGGCCACCCTCCTGGAGCTCTAAGGTAACTATAAACCGCACCCTCACTACTGATTACCCCACATATTTCATCACCCATGACATCTTCTATGACATCATTCACAATATCACTGCAACATTTGCTGTAAAACTATTGATGAGAAAGCTGTGCATGGCGGGGGCTCGAGTTATAGTTATCTTAATCCACGAGTTATAGTTACTTGAGATATCTGGTGAATTTCTATGGATTTGTGTGTGTAAAATCTGAACCTCAATATAACGTCCCAGAAACCTTTGGGTTTTTAATGAGTTTCTAAGGTTTTTTAAAATTCTATTTTTTATCCCTCTAACTTTTGTTTTTTTCAGTGAATGTGCTGAAAAGCATACCTGTGAGCATGAGGTCAAACAGATGCCTGGAGTGGGTACATGCCTCCAGCGAGCCATCAGACTCACCAGATCAAACCTCAAACGTGTGCAGAATTATACGTTAGGAAGCGGTTCACATGGAAAGGTGACAGTTTCTGGATTACATATATATTCCACATGCGATCTCCAGTTGGTCACCTTTAGGTTTTTTCAATGAAAAAACTACTTTTGTCTATGTAGAAGCCTGTAAATGCTCACCGGTTTTGTGGGTGCTGTTTCCACTTCCTAGACTGGAAAGGGATTTACTCCTGGCCCTGAAAGGTGTAAATAGCCGACATTTTGTGCAGTGAAATGGGATCGGGGATCATGAATACTGGAAAACCTGTAAAATTGAGAACGTTAACAAACTCCCAAGGCATCTTAGCCCCATCAAGGCTGCGTTCTGTCCATTCTAATGGTGTCATTTGGCTGTTTTTTACTGGCTTCACTTGTAATTTTATGTCCTTCTTAGTAAAAAAAAGTTTGCAAAAATAGCTACATTCTTTACAGTTTGAAGGTAAAAATCAGCTTAAAAGTGTTCGAGAACTGTTTAAATAATTTCCAAATCATTATTACAATAAATAGATAGATCATTTCCATGGTAGAAACCAATGCTGAGAATTTTACACAAATTATTTTTCATCTGCCAGCTCTTGGCCCTTTTAGAACAGTAACGCGTAAACAAATGGCCAGTATTTCTTCTGAGAATGGCGACAATCCTAGCCCAATCCCCTTCCCCTACAGTGATTGTCCTGCACACTGGGCATCATACCTTCTACGGCTGGTGAGTGGGCCTGGCTACGGCAGAGCTTGTGGCTGTGTGGGGAAAAAGCCTCTAAGGAGGAGTCCGGGAAGCACATTTTTCCACACAAGCGGTGAAACACCCATTGCTTCAAACCTTGTTTCAGTCCTGTGCCGCCATTTTCCTTCTCTATTAACAATAATGGAATTGATGCGTTTCAACTGAATGTCAGCCATTTTGAGCAGTATTTTAACGTGATTACGTTTATGCCGATGCGACTGTCATTTATATGTGTTTAACTGCACCTATTTTGTGGGATATCTGGCACTATTAATAAAATAAACTGTGTTGAGATAATAGTTCCAAAGAAAGAAGCATCTCTTTGCTCGTAATCCTCAGTTCTGTGAAGCAGATTGGCGACGACATGCTGTTAGACCCTCCTCTTAAATTTTACAAACAAAAGTTGAACCACCAATTCCATGGAAGAGGTGGAAAGAGGAATTTCAAACTCATTTGACGGTAATTGAAGGTAATAGGATGCCAGCTGAACAGAAACGAGTATCCCGTAACATTCTATAGGGTCAGAGGGCAGGAGAGTTTTAGATCTCTTCCCAAAATTGAAAATGCTGAGGGTGAAGATGAATTACATATATTTGATGAGGCTATGTTGAGATTAGAGGCATGATTCGAGTCTACCATAAACACGACTCTTGAGAGATACTATTTTTGAAGAAGACGACGGAAAGATGGAGAATCTTTTGATGAGTTTGTAACTGCTTCGAGATGCTGATCCAATGCATGCACTTTTGGAATCACAACTGATGAAACGATACGTGATCAACTCATTGTCAACACAAATAATGAAAGGACCCACGAACAGTGATGGATGATGGGGTACGGCGATTCCACAATTAACGTACAGAGAGAATCTTGACTTCATTACATGACAACGTAAATGGGGTAAAAAGCAATGTCCGAGACCCTTTTTGGATAATAAATCAGGCATGACACCAAACCCGGACCCCGAATCAATGGCCTCCTGCTCAAAACTGGAAGAGACCCTAGAAAGGGACTTGAGCCCTGCCTCAAACAGTTTCAGGATAAACTACCAGACTCTCTAGGACCATTGGCTGGAATCCCAGACTCAGCAGAAGAGGCCTTCCTTACAGGCACTCCTGTGGATGTAGAGCCACTCTGAGGATGGAGCCAACGTGCCCTATGCCTTCATGTAAATGCCAATGCAGGGCTAATCTCGGAAAGGAGAAGGGCTATACTGATGTGGATGGACCCTAAATTGGGGGACCTGGCGAACAAAGATATCCAGGGTGACCCGATTGGCTTACTCTTCGGGGAAAATGTTATTAAAACATTAGGAAAGTACATTTCCACTTTCTCCGCCTTTAACAAGGTCCAATCAAACATGAGAAGCATGTTCAGGGGTAGAGTTTTTGGAAGGGCTGACATGATGGCACTGGCTGTCAGCCACGGACACTATAAGTCCTCTCTACCAACAAAATCCACATGGTTATGGGAGATACTTCCGCAGAAACAACAGCTCCTTTTTTCAGCAAAGAGGCCGCAGCACCCGTGCACAAGGCTGAGGTAGAGGCAGATTCTAAAGCCAAGGACAGCAAGGTAAGGCTCACCCCCCTGGTTCTTCTCATCCAAAGGTGGGGGTGGAAGGCTACGCTTCTTCAACCATCATTGGTCTTTGTGAACAAACGACCGTTGGGTACTAGATATCATAAAGGGATTCAAAAAAGATTTTATCAGGACACCTTACCAGACACGCCAACCCAGAGAGATTACCCTAGACCAGGAACAATCAACTCTGGTAGACACGGAAGTGAGTCAGATGCTATCAAAGGGGGCTGTATGCAAGGTAACGAACACTGGTCAGGGATTCTTGAGCACGATATTTCTAGTAAAGAAAAAAGACAAAGACTGACGCCCTGTAATACATTTGAGGGAACTTAATACTTTCCTTGTGTACAGACACTTCAAGATGGAAGGAATCCATCTTCTAGGGGACATCCTACAAGAGTAAGACTGGTTCCTGAGGCTGGACCTCAAGGACGCTTACTTTACAATCCCTATGGACGGAGAGTCACAGAAATACCTAAGATTTATTTAGAAAGGAGTGACTTAACAATTTTGCTGTCACCCTTTCGGCCTCTCCTCAGCACCTTGGTATTTCACCAAGGTTCTGAGGCCAATGGTTGCCTCCCTGAGAAGAAGAGGAGTTCGACTAGTAATCTATCTAGACGACATATTACTAATGTCTCAAAGTCAAGAAGAACTACTAACTCACATGAAACGGTCAGTGGAGCTTTTGCAAGGATTAGGATTTATTATCAATATAGAGAACTCCTTTATGACCCCAACACAAAACCTAGAATTCCTAGGATTCCAGGTAAACACCATTTCGGCCCAGCTACAACTTCCTCTATGTCCAAAATAAGTAAGTAACTTATGTATTATCTGAAAGTATAGTGAGCTTACGGGAACTAGCGAGAGTAGTAGTCGGTCTCTCATCCTCTTCCATTCAGGCAATCTCCCCAGGGCCAATCAACTACGGGGCTTTAGAGAGACTGAAATCTACAGGGCTGAAGAAGGTTCTTTGGTACTCAGACAGAGTTCCCCGGTCATTGGAAGCTCGAGAAAACCCCCTGTGGTGGCGGAACAATCTAGACAGCTGGAATGGGAAAGCGATCTTCGGGAACAACCGGGAGCCCACTCTGGAATCAGATGCAAGCAATCTAGGCTGGGGTGCAAAATTAGGATATAAATGGAAACAGGGGGGAAATGGTCGCAACAAGAACTCCCACTCCGCATAAATTGCTCAGAAATGCTGGCAAGTTTGAATGCTTTAAGGAGCTTCAAGTCAGTACTAAAAAACAGCGTAGTTTTGATCAAACTAGATAATTTTACAGCTGTCTCCTATATCAACCGAATAGGAGGGGCAAGGTCAAAGGCACTTACAGACCTCGCCCAGAAGATTTGGGGGCATATTTACAAGCCCCTTGCGCCACTTTTGCGTCACTTTTCCCATGTTAAAAGTGACGCAAGGGTCTTGTAAATCTGCCCCTTGGTATTTCTGTTGAAGTAAAAAAATAGGACTAAAAGCCGAATCTATCCCTGGTCATCTAAACACAAGGGCAGATTGGAATTTGAAGTTTCTAAGAGATTCAAGAGATTGGAAGATTAATCCAATAGTCTTCAAGAAAGTTCAGGACCTGTGGGGCCCTTTCCAGGCGGACCTGGTTGCCGGCAGGTTAACATTTCAGATAGATCCGTATTACAGCTGGAGACCAGATCCCCAAGCCGCTCCAGTGGATGCTCTTGTCCAATCTTGGAACAAACGGAAATGCTACGCCTTCCCTTCCTCGCACTGATTCAGCGGGCTCTACTGTACGTTCGAACGGAGCGATGCAGCATTGTTCTAGTTACACCCTTTTGGAATACTCAAATTTGGTTCCCAGGGGAGATGGAATTGGCAACGGAGGTCCTACGCCTTATCCCAGGGAGTTTACACCTTCTCCATGGACAAGAAGGAGAGGTACACCCTCTTCTTCTAGAAGCAAACATGAACCTTCTTACTCAGAGGATTTCAGGGGTTCCTGAAGATACTTTGGCCTTTCAAGAGAAGCTAAAAACCTACCGTGTGAATCATGGGCGCCAGGAACAAGGAGAAGATACACTGGTGTATCGAGGAAATGGTGTAGTCGGTGCCTGGAACGGGATCTGGATCCTGTGGACGCCCCTGTAGTAGATGCAGCTAACTACCTAGTGAGTTTATTTAAATCAGGTTTATGCTATCGAACAGTCAACGGCTACAGATCAGGAATTTCCACAGGCCACTCACTAATGAACGATTATTCTATTGGTACCGACCCCTCAATACATAGTGAAGGGAATAAGACATAGGCGCCCTCCAAGGGCCAAATATGATTCCCTATGGAATGTTCATCTTATTTTTGACCTTATCACCGCTTGGCCTGATAACTCTTGTCTTTCGAAAAAACAATTATCAATTAAATGAGCAAGATTACTTTGTCTAATATCCTTTAGAAGAGTGTCTCAGATGTTAAGGTGTTAGAGACCTGTAACAGATTATATTCCCCAGATCGAGTACTTATTGAAATATGAAAAAAGGCCAAAACTATGTCCGAAAATATTTTTTATCCTTATATACTGATTACCCAAAACTATGCGTGGTGAATTGCATGAAAGTTTATGAACAAAAAATGGTTGATGTTAGCCCTAACGGTGAAAGTCAATTACTAATATCCTTTGTAAAACCCTATAAGGCAGTCTCTTCTGCCACAATTTTGAGGTGGGTAAGAACAGCCATGGTAGAAGCAGGGATAGACGTATCCAAGTTTGGCGCACACGCATCCCAAGGCGCAATGGCCAGTAAGGTGTTCTGGGGTGGAGGTTCCCTTCCGCATATTCTAAAAGCAGCAGACTGGTCAATTGCTTCCACCTTTGTTAAATTTTACCTTAAACCTGTGGAACACATAAGCAATATAGCATTAAAAAGCTTTAAACATGCATAATGGTAGCCTCCGGTCTAGTAATGGAATGACGATTCTCCTATTAACATAGAGAGAGAATCTTGATTTAATTAAAGACGACAAAGGCTAACATTATCCCACCCACCACTCCTTGGTGGGTTTTAAAGAAAAATGTGTGTATACATTGTTCCACATATACGAAATTACTAAAAGTTATAATTGTTTAATCGTTTTTTATTTTCCTCAGCAATTATTATGACATAGTTTCTTTCTATTCCTTCCAGACACTTCGTCTCTGTGAGAATTTCTTACTTATCAAATGCAACACGCGAGGAGGAAGTCAAATAAACAGATTCTATACCTTATCGCAGCTTTTAGAGGACGATGCCTGGTTACCACAATGTTTTATTATGTTCTATGGAATGTTTAGTTTATGATGTAACACGTTCTCTAAAGGGCTGCATGCGTGGGCAACAATAAAAGTTAATGCATAATGTTAGCCTCTGTTGTCTTTAATGAAATGAAGATTCTCTCTGGATGTTAATTGGAGCAGCAATAAAGGTTATTGCATAATGTTAGCCTCCGGTCTTGTAATGGAATCCAACGACATGTGGTGGCATCGGCCGTAGCCATTTACCAATCCATGAACTGGGTCAAGAAGAGAATGATACTCGTCGAGGTAAAAAGGAGAGTGAGGTTTGTGCCATTGCTGAGAAACATGTATGAATGAGATAAATAAGAATGGAAGTACGAAAAATAAAAACATTGGGGCATATCATCAAGCCCTGGAGATAAAATTATTGCCGCTTTAGCGTCCGTTTTCAAACGGAAAGCGGCGATAATTTTATCGCCTAATCAGCAAGGTCACGCTGTCGCGTGAATCCTTGCATTATCACCCTTTCCCCCAACACCCATCTTTGCATCTCTAATGAGATGCAAAGTGGGCGTTCCTGCCCTGACATAACTGGAGAAATTACGCTAAGCGACATTTCTCCAATTACGAATGGGCACACTAACCTGTAGAGCGACAAGCAAAGTAGCGATAACCCCTGTTATCGCTACTTTCCTTACGCCTGCTTCAAAACTGACTTAGCCATGATATCCTATGTAAGGTGGATATCATGGCTAAGTATGTCTATCCCTATCAGCAAGCTTTCGCCAAACCTTGTGCGATTATCGCTGTATTTCCAGCGATAATCGCACAATTGGCAGCTTGCGCTCTGAATTTTATCGCTTTGGAGATAAGCGTTGCTAATAGCACGCTATTTCCGCGATAAAATTGAGAGTTGGCCGGCGATAATTATCCTCGCGCTAAGAGCGCTGAGCGATAATTATCGCATGGCCTTGATGATATGCCCCGTAATGTTTTAGATGTGGTGATCCTAACCATTTTGCAACTTCAAGAAGCTGTCCAGCCATTAACAAAGAATTTAACAATTGTAGGTTAAGGGTAATTTTTCCAAAATGTGCAGAGAGGCGAAGGGGAAATCAAAGATCGCATTGCATACGTGACTGGAAGCGTGAGAACAATCACATATGCCACGCTTGGATTTCTCTTGGATGTATTTAGCAGGGAAGGATTCCCTGCAAAAAACTGGTCAAAGACAATGGAGTGCAGTTTATTCCAGTGAGAATACAGAATTCCTGCTTCTATATCAAATAAAAAGACACACAAATGATGGACAGAATGCGGAACAAATCAAACATTCGCCCCCAGTCAAGAGATCTGGATTCAACTCATTGTTCTTTTGTTCATCATGCCACCCCAGTTTAGACCCAGCAATATGCAAATCAGCCTTGACCCTGCTCCTTATGGGATCATTCCAGCCAAAACTGCCAAGCCAGGTCCTCTCTGGACCACAAACAAGCATCTTGGGCCAGTTTCGGGGTTTCACCCCTCTTCAGCCAGGATCGCTTGAATCCAGTGGCATGGAGAGCACGGGACCCACGTCTGGACATAGCCGGTGCACTTCGGGCAAGAAAGCAAAATACACACAATTGAGGGACAGAATGCAGAACAAATCAAACATTGACCCCCAGTCAAGAGATCTGGGTTCAACTAATTGTTCTTTTGCTCACCATGACACCCCAGTTTAGACCCAGCCATATACAAATCAGTCTTGACCGCTCTCCTCATGGAAACAGTCCAGTCCAAACTGCCAAGCCAGGTCCTCGTTGGACCAGAAACAAGCATTCTGTTACCGGATGCAGGGTATCACCCCTCAACAGCCAGGCTCTCTGTAAGGTCCCACTTTGCTGAATCCTGCCACCCTTTTCATGGCAGATTCACCACTGTGAAAAGGGCGGTGAACTCAGAATATACTCAGCGATGTCGGCTGAGGCATCGCCAGCATATTCCTGCCATTTAAAGACCATTGGCTTAGCGGGATCCTTGATCCCGGCGGTGCTGGTGGTCTCGTTGTGGTCGGACTGCCGCAATTGTAGTACTGTAGGCGGTTTAGCAGTGTGGCGATCATCGGACCACCACCACAGGTAGGGCGGTCCTATGGATCACTGTACTCATAATTAGGGCCATAGTGTGCTGATGAATTTGTATTTCTAAACAAATATTCTCGAATGTGTGGGAGTGACAGAAGTCACACACAAAATGATGAGCAGAATGATGGTGATGACGATAATGCAGTTATCGAAGAGCGCACAAGAGTAAACAGCGGTATCGTAAGATGCAAACTGATGTAACCAACATGCAAGAGGGGGCACTGCTCCTGTAGACACTCTGGGGCATATTACCAAGGACAAGCGATAACTATCGCTAAACGCGCTTAGCGCGATTTACATTATCACCGGCTATCGCTGGATTTCATCGCCGTGTCAGCCGCGTATTAGCAATGCTTAGCTGACAGGGGATGTGAACTCCTGCGATAGACTGCGATAATGAGCATCAGCGTGTGAACTCCTGCGATAGACTGCGATAATGAGCATCAGCGTGTGAACTCCTGCGATAGACTGCGATAATGAGCATCAGCGTGTGAACTCCTGCGATAGACTGCGATAATGAGCATCAGCGTGTGAACTCCTGCGATAGACTGCGATAATGAGCATCAGCGTGTGAACTCCTGCGATAGACTGCGACAATGAGCATCAGCGTGTGAACTCCTGCGATAGACTGCGATAATGAGCATCAGCGTGTGAAATCCTGCGATGATTTCACAGGGCTAATGCCAAGCTTGGTAATAGGGGAGTGTGGACTCAGCCTTACAATCCACCTCCCATAGGCATAAATGGTAAGTCAGGGTTTTTTCTGGCGTTGGAATCATGCGATAATGGGGGCTTAGCGCGTGTTTTGTTATCGCTTCGCTGTACAGAGGCAGCATTGTTGATACAGCGATGTTGGTTTTGCGAGCATTTTACATGTTGACTTAGGACGGAACGCCTACTTTGTATCTCATTAGCGGTATCTATCGCTGTCATGAGATGTGTTACGAAATCGGCTGCTAACATTCGCTGAAGCATGTTAGCGCCGCCTTGTTATTAGGGCGATAAGAATATCGCAGCTTTAGCCGCAAAAAGTGCCCCACAGTGTTCATCAAGAAATGAGAATGAACCTGCGGCTGACACAGCGAGATTCCTTCCAGGAAAGTCATGTTCAATGGTTGAACCGCTACTTCACGTCTCCATCTTGTTTGAGATGAGAATGTGTTATGTTTACTCATGGATTGACCGCTCTTAAGTTTCATACTTACTCATTCCTTTCGTTGCTTTGTTTCCATGCCTTACACCCCTGTGACCAAGGGTGCGAGCCCGGTATGGGGAGGGTGAATGTTCTATGTTTCATGGCTGGGGGGGGAGGGGGGGTACGACGTGTGATGAGTTTAAAACAGGACATGAAAAATAAACTGCTCCTGCTTGTTGCGGCTTCAGAAATGATGGGGCAGATTTACAAGCCCCTTGCGTCACTTTTGCACCCTCGTTGCGTCACTTTTGTGACGCAGCAGCAGCGTAAAAGTTGCGGCCCATTTGCAACGTGACGCATCTAGGGAGATGCGTCACGTTGTGAAGCCCTGCACCACATTAAACCTGCGTCAGGTTTAATGTATGCAGAGTGGGCGTTTCGTCGCAGGAAGCCCCGTAAAAGTGACGCAGGGAAATCTACAAGATTTCACTGAGTCACTTTTACGTCCATGCTGCGCCAAAACCCTGCGACTGCTTGAAACAGGCGTAAGGAGTGACGCAGCATTTTAGGCATAGGGTGCCCCTGAGCATTGCTGGAGTTGCGTCGTGCTTGCGACACGACTCTAGCAATGCGTGACTTTTCCGTCAACAGATGCGTCAGAATTTCTGGCGCATCTGTCAATCCTTGCACCATGGTGCACCGTATTGTAAATACGGCGCATCCATGGTGACGCAAGGATTTAGCATGTTGGCGCAGGGAAAGTGACGCATTTCTACAGATGCGTCACTGTCTCGTAAATCTGCTCAGATGTGTTTACCCGTGATGCAACAATCCACGTCTCTGAAACAACACAACCTGGTAGAAGCCCTGGGTTTGAAGAATCCACACACACACACACACTCCTGCCCCACTGTTACCTGTTGTGACTTTGTGTAAACGTGTCTTGTTGCACCCCGCGCCTCTTCGCGGGCCCACATAAGGCAAGCAGAGGGGAGCCTACGTTAAGGGTTTGTCTCTGCCACAGTTTTGGGGTGACTGGTGTCTTAAGTGGTTGAAGAGCTGCAGTAGTTCTGTGTCACCACCTTAGAAAGTTGTAAATGGTTGCTTGTCACACTAACTTAAAAGTAATGTGTTGCTTTCACCTGGAAATGTAGCAGCTTTTGTTGACATGTGTAAAATAAACTATATAAAATACACAACGATATACAAAAATCATGCAACAACACAATTAAACCATAACAGGCACACCACAACAAACCAGTCAAGACTGAATGCAACACAATTGCAGTCCAACAAAATAACACTGATATCATGCAGCCCAAAGGGCAGCAGCACAAAAACTAACAAAGCACATCACCGCCACATGGAAATGCCACACAAGAAGTATGCAGAAATGTTCTGCTCACAGTGCCACCTCCAGAATTCTGCTTTCATAACACCACTGTTTGCACCGAGCACTGCCAGCATCCAGCACCAAGGACATGAAATAGCGCCAGTCTAACATATGTTGTGGTTTGGCGCTTGGTGCGGGACAGTACACAAAAGCTGCACTCTCTAGTGAGGTGACAGCAGTGCCCAGGGCTGGCACGACCTCTTCGGAGAGGTGGGAGGTGGGCGAGAGCAGACTGAGGAGAGGGGGCTCCAGGAAGACTTCAGTAATGTGCCAGTTGCCATGGCAACAGATGAGAGCGAGAACATAAAGCAGCTGCTGAGACAGGAGAAGTAACTTGAAAAACTCGGATATGAAATAGGAACTTTGTGTTTACCTCCTTAGAGCAGCAGAGCTATTAATACCCATTGGAATCCAGACCTCGGCTGTGCTTGTGTGTGCATGAATGTGTGTGTTTGTGCACGAGAAAGAGTGAGTTTCGCTGTTTGTATGTGTTAGTGTGTGTGTGTGTGTGAAGGACTGTGTACATTTTTGCATGCATGCATGTGTGTGTGTGTGTGTGTGTATGCGATAGAGTGAGAGTTTAGGTGTTTTGTGTGTTAGCATGTGTATGTGTGTGTGTACTGTGTATACATGAATGTGCACGTTTTTGCATACATGTGTGTGTATGCGAGAGAGAGAGAGAGTGTAGGTGTTTATATGTGTGTGCATAAATGTGCACATTTTTACATGCATGTGTGTGTGTAAAGAAAAGAGAGAGCGAGTTTAGGTGTATGTGTGTTACTGTGTGTGTGTGTGCTCACTGCATCTGCATGAAAGTGCAAATTTTTGCATGCATGTGTTTGTGTGTGTGTGTATGTGAGAGAGAGTGTAGGTATTTGAGTGTGTGTGTGTGTGTTAGTATGTGTGCATGTGTGTGTTGAGTGTGCACGTTTTTTCATGCATGTGTTTGTGTGTATGTACGTGAATGAGGGTCACTGCTAGTGTGTGCATGATTGATTATGTCTGCTCATGCAAGTGCGTGTGCAGGGGTTTGTGTGTTGATATGTGCCTTTGTATTAGTATGTTTGTGTGTGGGTTAGTGTGTGTTCATGAGTGTGTGGCAGTACATATGTGTTCATGTGCCTTCTTCTGTGCATGCTTGTGTGTTTGCAATGACAGCAAGCTGTAGTCATGGGAGCAATTGACGAATCAAGAGAGGTGTTTGGAGAGGAGATCCCGGGATCCAGGGCGCACAATAATACTTTAACTTCTTTCTTGAAAGAAACAGTAATGAGTTTCCGTCTGGTTCCAGGGGTCCGGGAGATCCAGATGCTCGGGAGATCCCTGAGAAAGCGCAGTTGCAGGTTTTCTTCTTGGAGAATCTCTGTGGTCTCAGCAGTAAGGCGCTGGAGCTTCTGAAGGTCTGTGGCCGCCCGAGAGTTCCAACTTCTCAGCAGGCTATCTCGGGGTATTGAAGTGTAGGGCTTTATAAGTCATGCATTTCATTTTTATTTGAATTCTTGCTTCATAAGGGAGGCCGTGGGGGGCATTTAAGTCAGGTGAGATGTGGCTATTTCTTTTTGATGCTGTGATGAGTCTAGCAGCGGAAATGAGGGAGGCCCTTAGATCCAGGCCGTCGCAAAGGGTTGCACTTTCATAGTTCAACCTGGGGTTCACTAGGGCTTGCACTGCAGACTTGACGTCGTTGAGGTGCAGGAAGGGTTTTCATTTTCTCAAGCAGTGGCGTAACAAAGGCCCCCGCATCCCCAGTTGTGCGGGGGGCCTATCCTGCAGGGGGCCTCCTCAGCACAGTACCCTGGCCCGAGAGCTCCTGAGTGAGTCTGGAGGGCGGGGCTCTATGCACTTTGCAGGGGGGCCCCTCAAGTTTCGTTACGCCACTGTTCTCATGATGTTCATTTGTAGGTTCGCTCCTTTTGGGGCGGTGTTGATGTGCTTCTACATGTTAAGGTTCTTGTCAAGAGTTATTCCTTGTGATATCGCTGAATCGATAACTTGGGGCACGCAGTTGAGGGTTGTTAGTTGCCTCAGCCATTCCTCAATGATGGGTGATTGGTTGGGAGGGGCGATTAGGAGGAATTCGGTTTTGAGGGTTTTTAGTTTGAGGTGATTGTCTGCCAGCCAGATTTGTGTTTTCTGTAAAGTTAAATTGAGGGATCAGATGTCTTCGGGGGGTGGGGGACTTTCGGGTATAGTTGGGTTTCGTCAGCGTACATGGGATATTGGATGTTTGATAAACTCAGAATTTTGATTAGTGTCTCCATGATCAAGTTAAAGAGAGTGGGGGAGAAGGAGGAACCCTGCGGGACTCCTAGTGTGACTGAAGTGGTCTTAGATAGGGACTGATTAACCTTGAATATTTGCGTTCTGTTTTGGAGAAATGAGGTGAACCTGCTTAGAACGCACCCTGATAAGCTCTTTCTCTGTTCCAATAGTTGTAGTAAGTTGTTGTGCTTAACCGTATCGAATGCTGAAGAAAGGTCAAGGAGGAAAGATTTGTTTTGATCCAACATGTTTAGCGCATCGTGCACCATGTGTGTAAGAACGGATTCAGTACTGTGCCCTGGGCGGCCGCCGGATTGCAATTGGTCCAGAAGGCAGAATTGTTCAATGTGGTCACAGAGTTGGATTTGAACACATTTTTCCAGGAGCTTCGCCAGAGTTGGAATGCTGACGATCGGGGAGAAGTTGTTTCAATCAATCAAGTGTATTTTAAAGCGCGTCTGCTCACCCTTAAGGGGCTCAATTCCATGTGGTCAGCTGATGTTTTTTTAGGATTGGGGACACATGTCCCGACTTTGGGCAATCAGGGGTAAAGCCCTGGAGTAGAGCGGCATTAACAATCTTGGACCAGAGTGGGACTATCGACGATTTGATCTCATTGAAGAAGTTGGAGGGAATAGGGTTGGTGAAGTGGTCCTTGGGTTTCAGCGCTGCTAGAATGTTGCCAACGGCTCATTCCTTATAGGTTTTCAAGGAAGTCCATGAGACGTTGTTTTTGAGAGTGTGCCCAGGTGGACATGTGGGTAAAGGGGGGAGAGGGTGGAGGTGGGTAAGAGAGGACAATTCTCCAAGGCCCACTGCAAATCAAGTTTCATGTTTTCTGTCTTCTCAAGGAAGAAGAGGGCAAATCCCCCCAGTTATGTGATGAGCTGGACCCAGATTGGGGAGTGTGTTCATGTACACAGGTGGGACAGTCTGAGGTACCCAGACCTGCCCATCTCAACAGGGGGGGGAGCACCTCTTAATGCCTTTCCGCTCTTTTAAATATGTTATAGAATGTCATGTTCAAATGTATTCATGCAGAAACATTTACTTTTCTCATATGCACAGCATAAGTGTTTCCAAATGGTACATATTGTACCAGCCACTGATGTATTTAGAGCTAATTTATTTCACCCCCACCACTCCTCCCCCTTTACCAGCTTGTTCCTGAGCATCTGAAACCTGCTCTGGTCCCAGAATGTCACTAACAACCTCCCGCCCTCTGTCGCAGCTCCGCCCCTCACCTTTCTGACAGGCACTATGATCCTACATCCAGCGCTCTGAAGTAATTGGAAGGTAACACGCAGCGTTTTATAAAACTAGTAAATACAGAGGGGCAGATTTACGTTTCCTGGCGCATCCCTGCAAATCATCAGGGATGTGCCAGGAAACTTGTGACACGCATCACTATCCTTGCGCCACCACGGATGCGCCGCATTTACAATGCGCCGCATCATGGCGCAAGGAAGTGCAGATGCGTGTCGCATCTGCCGTCCTAATGTTGGCACAGTGCTGGAGTTGTGTCGCGGGCGCGACGCAACTCCAGCACTGTGCCAACCCGGCCTATCTTGCACATGGTGCATCACACCTTACGCCTGCTTCAAGCAGGCGCAAGGTTTTGACGCAGCGGGGTCGGAAAAGTAACTGAGTGAAATCTTGTAGATTTCACTCAGGCACTTTTCCGAGGCGTTCCTGCGCCGGAACGCCCACCCTGCGCTGGTACGCCCACGTGAAACCTGACGCAGGTTTCATGTGGTGCAGGGCTTTACAACGTGACGCATCACCCTAGATGCGTCACGTTGTAAATACCCCTAGCATGGCGCTAGCTTTATGCCGCTGCTGCGTCACAGAAGTGACGCAATGGCGGCGCAAAAGTGGCGCACAGGGCTTGTAAATCTGCCCCATAATGTGAGATCCCATGCAGCTCAGATTTCTTGGAAGCGCAAGACCTGCTTGAGGGGCACCAGCAGCCAGGTAAGGGGGGGGTCGCCTGTTCAGGCTCCTCTGCAGAGCAGGCTTCTTCTATCCCCACAGGGGTTTAGTGAACAGCTCGCCTGTGTTCTCACCGAGAGCTTTGAATAACTTGCATTTCATTGGCAATATTTGCTGGTGGTAACATTTTGAAACCTGGAACTAGTTTCACTTTCAGATCCTGGTCCGGTTTGTGCTGAAACGTCAGAGATGTGGGTGTCAAAGAGTCGTGGGTGGGGTGGGGGAGGGTCAGAGAACTCGGTGGATTTGGGCTGGAAAAGGGTTGACGCTAGTGCCTGCACTGCCCAGCGGCTTGAAGGCTGCCTTCTAGTGTCCAAAGGCCCCCCTCGGTACCGATGCCCCGGGGGCTGTAGAAGTGTCGAGTCAGCTGTTATAACACCCTCTAGCACGGCCCGGCCTGCAGACCATGGAAGCCTCTTCTCGTGGGAAGTGACGCTATTCTGATGTCAAACTCCCGCACTCCCTGTGCAATCTTCGATGGTATGACGTGTGTTTCTTTCTATGTCTCACCTATCAGTAGATCACGAGTCCTGTTACTGTCTGTGACCCACCAGCGCAGGAAGAGACCAGCCATCCACAGCTGCTCGTGTGTCATTGGTGGGGCATGAATGTCCCCTGGCGCTGAGTGACACGACTGCATATGAATCTGGTGCCTTTGGCCAGCTAACACGCTAAGCTAGCGTGTGCGCTGTAGCCTTGTCCACTTCATGATGATGCCAAGGTCCAGAACCCCTTCTGTGAGTCAGAGGGGCACCGTGTGCCCTTTATCGTGACATAGAACCATTGCCCATGTTCTGGGTTGTTGACACAGAGGGCATCATTATGGTGTTGGACTGTCGCACGCTGCCCAATACCATGGGGGTCAGGGGACTGCCCGACAGGCAGGCGGCAGACCGACCACCCAATTACAATGTGCCCGCCGGGCTGGTGGGTGGAAGAACGCTCTATGGCAGCCTGGAAGAGGGCGGCAGCGCGAGCCGCAGCGTTATAGAGCACTTTGTGCACATTCATGCACCAATGCATGAATGTGCATGGGGGCACTACATGTGCCACCAGGACCACTGAACAGTGGCCTACGGGGGTCGGGGGTCCTGCTTGGGGTCTCCAAAGTCCCCATCTGTGTGCTTTTTCTGGGCGGTGGGACCGCCATGAAAAGGCAGTCAAAAACTGACATTCCAATCCCTATGGCAGTGCCTGCGTAGACACTGCCACCCCTGAAGGGTTAGGATTCTGACCGCCACCCTGAAAGGATCTTGGATCCTGTTGGAGGCGGTGGTCCTACCCTCCCCCATCCTCTGAGGTCCGACCGGCTAAATCGCAATGCAGCGGTCGGACCCATACCCTGTATGTCGAGCTGACCGCCACCAACAGACCGTCGGTGGTGGTCCACCCATTATCATAATAAGGGTCAGAGAGGGGAGTAGTGTGCCAGCTTTATTTGATTTTGGAAGAGAACAGGCAGATTTCTGCGTTCAGGTGGAATACGGAGCCTAACTCATGAAAAGTAAAAGTGTGTGCGTGTGTGTGTCTGTGTGTGTGTGCGTGCGTGTGTGTGTATCTGTGTGTGTGGCACAAGGCAGCAGATGAGGATAGCTTCCACACACAGGAAGCGTGTGGTGCCAACATCCTCGAAGCTGAAGAGAGGGGACCTAGACACTGAAGTGGTGGAGGTGGGATACACGCCTGTCTTTGGACCAGTAGTGGATGCTAACCAACGGGAGTGGTGCGGCGGGGGGATGGAGGTGGTGGGAGGAATTAAAACAAGTATTGGCATAGCCAATAGGTCTCACCTTTGGGACCTTATAAGTGTTTAGCCATGCAACAGTTGCATAACTAAATACTTATAAGGTCCCAAAAGCGAGACCTATTGGCTATGCCAAGCGGCCGCGAAAGTGATCACGATCGCGTTCAAACATCAAAGAGGCGTGCGGCCGCGAAAGTGAAAGTAATCGCGGTCATGCGCGGCGCGCGCCCGCGCACATGCACTGTAGCTCTAGGCTGGCCTGGTAGAACTTTTTGGAGCCCTCTCAAAAAGTCTCGCCAGATCAGCGCATGCGCTGGGTCAGGCGAGACCTAAAAATTTATTAAAAACACATATCTTAATACCGCCGGCCACTGCCTCTCCTCCGTCCTTCAGGAAGAGGAAGCACACAGCATCCCAGAATCCCCTGCCCAATCACAATGCTGCCTTAGAGCAGCGTTATTATTGGTCTGAGCGCGGTGGGTCACTGCTCAGACAGGGGATGGCAGGCTGTGCATGTTCTCCACCGAGGCTGTAATGCAGGCTAGGGGAACAAGAATGGACCTTGGTGCTGATAAGAATCGGAGGTGAGCGTGGAACTGGTTCGCTCAGCAAGATTCACCAGTCACAGATACATTTACCTAAACTGCAAACATTGTCTTGGCAGAGAGCGGCTGGAAGGGAGAAACAAGTATGGACAAAACTATGCCTCCCGAAGGAAAGACTGAGCAGAGACTTCAGTCTCAGGGCACGAGAAGTTTATCATTGAGCCAGAAATGTTAGGACCTGGTTTCGTGTGTGGCAGCTTTACCTCGGTCCATCAGGGTGACGGAGGACATTACCTCAGCTCCCCTGGCGGGCAGAGGACTGCCATTTTTAAAGAGCACCGCCAGCCTAGCGCAATCTATGTGTGTTCACTGGAGCCGCCACCACACCGGCTCCTGTGAAGGCACTGAAAGTTGTTTGCACAGCGGCCGTCTTTTAGATAGCTGTGCACCAATCTTTTTTTGTTTTCCACAAACTCCGAAAGAGGGAGACTCAACTAACGTCCCACTCTGTTATTTGTTGTGACTTTGAGTAAAAGGGTTTTGCTGCACCTGCTACACCTCTTTGTGCTTTTTCTCTGCCACAGATTTGGAATGACTGGTGTCTTAAATGGCTGGCGAGCGGAAGCAGCACTATGTCACCACCCTGGGTAGTTGTAAATGGTTGCGTGCCACTTCCAATGTCCGAAGAACTGGAGGTAGGCGGGTGTTGCGATGGTTGGCTCTCCTCTGAGCCAGCTTCCATGACAATGACTGGCACGTCATCCTTAGCCCATTCCATAGCTTTAAGGCTTTCAGAAACTTTCCTGTTCCCTCGCCTCTCCT
Source organism: Triturus cristatus (assembly GCF_964204655.1). NCBI lineage: Eukaryota > Metazoa > Chordata > Amphibia > Caudata > Salamandridae > Triturus > Triturus cristatus. The sequence goes on along the minus strand of NC_140592.1, from coordinate 9,885,711 downwards.
GGCGTGTCTCAGACTCAGCCGGGGTCCAATCCTGTCCAGATCATCAGGTGGGGGGCTTTTAGAAGATGGCGGAGTAGTACCCATCCTTTTTCTTGCTGGACATCTGGAAGCAATGGTTCTAAAAGAGAAGATTCTTGCTCAGCAGGAAGCTCAACATCCTGTTCTGTTCATACTTTAGGAAGATCTGATATTAATGGCTGCGGCTGTTGTCCACGGTGCTCATTTTCCTGCAACAGTCGGGTACTACTTTACGAAACAGACAAATCAAATTCAACATCATTGCTCATCACTCGTCGCCATGATTGCAGTGGCTGCCTCGCTGACAGACATGGTCCAGGGCTTAGGTTGCCGTGGTGCCATTGATGCGGGAGGGCTGCTCCCTGCTTGCTCCCTGGAGGCTAGTGCGACATTCACAAGTTTGCGGGAAAAAGGTTTTGGTCGGCACACCAGTGATGGGAAGCTGCTTTTTCTCACTGGCCACTTTCTTGACAGCATCTTTCTTTGGGACCATCTTGAAGCTGTCAACTGTCACTACGATGCACAAGCGGAAGAGATTGGGGGACTCACTTCATGTGTTGTGTGGTCTCATCATTTTCTACAGGCCTTCTGTTTGGCAGTACTCTGGGTGACGTCTCTTGTGCACCTAAAAGCAAAGAAGCAAGAAAAACATTAAGTGAAATGTGACATTGTTGAAGTTTGAATTCAGTAGAGACAAAGGGCCCGATTATGAGTTTGGCGGTGTTGGAGTGGACCCACATGCCACCGCCCACTCCCACACTGCCAAGCCTCACAAGTTACCTCGTGGTCTGACGGGCGGTCCTTTGGCGTTCCTATTAAAAAGGCGGATAGCTGGTGTTTGCAGCGGTCCTATGGCGGTCTGACCACCATAGTGGTAATATGGCGGTGAGACCGCCAGTGGAGCGGTCCCCAACCGCCACTGCACCTCCACTGCTGGACCGCCAAACTTGCAATTAGGCCCAAAGACAATATAATTTAATATGGTTACTTAAGTTATTATTCTAAATTATCAACAATAGTGTATCCATTCCAAAGTTAAACCACACCACCATAACATAAATATTTTGGGGCTTATTTACAAGCCCCTTCCACCACCGGTATGTCACGCACCCGCAGCGCAAGGTGTTTGTAAATAAGCTCCTTCATTTCCAATCATGATAACAACATACAGATGTAATCTAAGCCAGGTTCACACTTGTGGCAGTCGGGGAGGTCCAGGGGGAATAATCCTTAAAACATAAATGTTGGTGTGCGCCTATGGCAAGCAAACGGGTCAGGGTGAAACGGAATAATCCTTGAAAAACAAATGCTGGAGCGCGGCTCTGCACTTATGGCGGGCAGGGGGGTGGATGGGTGGATGGATGGTTGGAAAATGTAAAAAGAAATATAGATATATATTATTAAAATAAAACAAAACCATGAAACAAAAGATATAGCAAAAAAATAATTGCTGGTGTACTAGTGGACTATGAGAAACCCATTTGAGAGATAAGAATGTGCAGGTGTAAAAATGCAAAAAAAATGCTGTTCATAATCATAATATACAAATAATAAAATGATCATCAAACATTATTAAACTGATATCAGAGAAAAATATTTAAAAAATGGACAAAAACAAAAGGGCCTGTTCCTCTCCTAGCAATCACCCTAGAAATTGACTTTGAATGATAACTGGAAAAAAAGTAACCTGAGAGTAGCTGAACAAAATGGCCGCCGGCCACATGGACAAACAAACAACAGCAAGCAAGGCCCTAACGAATAGCACACGCAGGTCGATGGCAAAAACACACTGGCTGGCTGCACAAAAGGGCCGATGGCCACATAGTGAAACAACAGCAACAAGAAAGGAGGCATGGTCGCAATAAAGAAAACATTCAGGCCTATGGCAAAATCACACTGGCTGGCTACACAAAATGATCGCTGGCCACATGGTCCAACAACAAGCAAGAAGGCCTGGAAAACAAAGAACACATGCAGGACTATGGACACCGTCAATGCAACATGGCCCCCAGCCCCATGGCATGGAGAACAAATACAAATGGTGGCCTGTGGCAAACGAACTCACTGGCCAGACAAAGGAGGCATGGCCAAACTAAAGAAAACACTACCATGAATTCAGCAATGCCCAAAACGAAAACTAACTGAGCTATAAAACTGTTACAACAGCACACAGCCTCCCAAGGCATCAAACATTACCAAACCTATACTCTTTTTGCTGAAAAAAATTGTTAAAAACAAATTGTTTATTTGATTAAATGCCATCCTTGCACTAAATCATGTTATAAAACAACATATAACAACAACAACCAACAAACAGTAGAGGGTCTAAGGCAGGGGTACTCATAGTACGGCCCGCGGGCCGTCAGCGGCCCGGCAAGCCTTCCTTGGCGGCCCGCTGGGGCTCTCAGTTGTGCATACTTAATTCCGAGAGGTAATCAAATTGATTTCCGAGGCCCGTGTTTCAAGAGACTGCACAAGCGCAGACGTTCAAGTGGTGGCGCTAACAGAATTATGTGACTGGGAGGGAAAGTGCGAGCACTTTGGAGCAGCTGTCGAAAATCACATGGTGCTTCGAGTTACCACCCGGGATAGCCTTCCTTCGTGCCATGAGGCCTCCTCGAAGGCAAGCAATCTTGCCTCTTGGCTGACAGTGGCATGCATGGAAACCCCTCGAAGCTGTCAGAAATGGACTCGCCAAAAGGCCTCTTCGCAATAAACCACCTTCCCTAAATGTATTCCGGTCATATCTACTATCGGTGTGCTGCTACTTGTTTTTTGTGGCATCAAAAGCAAAACGCGTGCAGATTCCATCAAAAATCTACCCCAGTTTCTTTATTTGCCCCTTAAAAATACACAGTGCAAATTTTGCAGATAAACCCTGATAAATGCACAAAGCAGGTTTTCTATAATTCTCCCAGGACTTGATGATCATCATTGACTCGACCTGACGGTATTGAAGTGCTTTACATGAGCACCAGCTGCATTACAGATTAACACTTGCATTTTGTTAGGCACGGGGAGATTAGGTGATTTGCCCAGAATCACAGGATGCCGAGCGTCCCTGCCGTGTAAAATTACAGTTTCACTACGTTTTTCACCCAGCATACAGTTAACAGACATGCCAACACTCCCGATTCAGGCGGGAGACTAGCAATGAAACCTATTCCTGCAAGCAAAAACCCGATTCCTCGGGGTTTCAGCAGACAGGGCTCGGCAGGGCTTTAAGTGGGCCGGGTCTGTCCGGGTCTGAGCACCGGCAGTTTTTTTTTGGGGCCTTCGAAACGGGTCTCTATCGGGCTCTATTTTCGTGGCTACTAAAGGTAGTCCGTTCTTTATTTTATTTTTTTCTGACCCGTTTTGAGGGCCCCAAAAAAAAACTGCCGGTCCTCAGACCCGGCCCACTTAAAGCCCTGTATTTGCCATATAATCCATAATATGCTGCCGATTTTAACAAAAACAATTTTGTTTTTAGCTCAATCGGATCAAAAGTTAGTATAATTGTAGTGACCCGTGTTGCTATGCATTGTGGGAGGCGAATGGTCCATCTCCGATGCTGAGTAGTGTGACTTTGGGTACACTGTGTGATGTGAAAGGTTTATAAGGAGTTTACCTCGGAATCACACTGTGGGGTGGGAGTGGTTTGTTCCCGAGTACGATATGGGAGCCGAGTGGCTGGTCTCTGATGCATAGATGTAAGGAATATGTCCCTGATTGCACTGTGGGAGGCGAGGAGTCTATTTCTGATTACACTGCTGTGAGATGTATCTGTCGCCGATTACACCGTGGGGTGTCTTCTCCCTTGTCACCCTGTGAAAAATGAATGGCGTGTCCCGGATTACACTGTGGGAAGTAGTTGGCTCTTCCCTGGTTACACTGTGTGAACTGGGCGGGGGAAGGGGGTCTGTCCAGGCTTACACTGTGGGAGATTGGGGGAGGAGAGGTGAGTTGTGAGACGGAAGATGTGTGCCGAAGCTCAGTGAGGGAAGTGAAAGGTATGTCACTGATTACTCTATCTGTTTTGATGGGGTCTGTCTCTAATTACAATCCGCCATATTAGAGGGCTCTGTCCCTGGCAATGCTGATGAAGATAGTGGCATCTCTGGAGTCCTGTGTACACTGAGATGTGAGGATAAATCCCGATTACACAGTGGGTGGCTGGGTGCCTGTCCTCGATCACACTGCAGGGTTTGAATGGCCTACCCTCAACACACTGTGGGATGTGAGTGACATGTCCATGGTCAGGAGGGATTTGAATGACCTATTCCTAAATACACCACGAGAGGTCAGTGGTCCGTCTCTGATTACACTCGGGGATTTGAGTGACTTGTTACTAATTAAAGGGGGGAGGGGGGACAGTGGCCTGCCCTTCTGGTTGGTCGGTAGCCTGTCCCTGCTTGCGTTGAGGAAAGTGAGTGGCCTATTCCTGATTACTCTGTGGCACTTGAGTGGCATGTCCCTGGTCAAGCTGAGATTGAGTGGTCTAACTATGATTACACTGTGGGGGTTGGTGGTCTGTCTCACTTCATACTGTGGCATTGAGTGGCTTGTCCCTGGTTACGCAGTGGGGCATGGGAGGTCTGTATGATTAAACTTTGCAAGGTGAGTGGTCTTCCCCGGACCACACGGTTGGGTGTGAGTGGCAGGTCCAGGGCTTTAAGTGGGCCGGGTCTGAGCACCGGCAGTTTTTTTGGGGGGCCCTCGAAACGGGTCTCTATCGGGCTCTATTTTCGTGGCTACTAAAGGTAGTCCGTTCTTTTTTTTTTTTTTTTTCGGACCCGTTTTGAGGGCCCAAAAAAAAACTGCTGGTGCTCAGACTCTGCCCACTGTTGCTGCACTGTTAGGCAGTGCTTTAAATTGAAAAAGAGAAGTGTCGGTACTCACCAAATTGATAGGGGTGAGCCTGGGAGGGGCGTGTCTGGGGGCGTGGCTTCAAGGCAGCCTTGTACACTATCAGCATTTTCTTCTTCAATGTTCAAAGTGCCTTTGGCCAAGTTCTGCCCATAGCTGCAGGGTGTAATTATTAGCGTTTGTTGTAACTATATATAGCGTGAACTTAGCCCGAGGGCATTAACATGAGAAGCAGAAGTTTTACGCGAAAGCAGACTTTTTTTTTTTTTCAAGGCACTCTGACAGACAACGGATCTGCAAACTTTCCCTATAACTCACAGCGCGACAGTTCCAATGTCGAGACCTCTAGCTTAGAAAAACACAGGTGTCTTCCTGTCCTGTTGCGCTGTCAGGGTGTGAGCAGGGCCGGCCTGTTTTAACACCTCATTGTCCCTTTCTTCGCGCTCCTTTCACCGTCTCACCCCTGCTGATACACACACCAACAGACCCATCACCGTGAGGCAGCTAAACTATCAGTGATTTAGGTGAGCTGGGGAGGTCCCGAGGCGTTTGGGTTCAGGGGGCAGTCACTGCTTAGCTCAACTCATGAAGGACCCCCTGCTGCCGCATTTCAATCTCTATTAGCAAGGGCGCCAAATTTCTCTCCGCCTAAGGCGCTATCTTATCAAATGCCGGCTCGGAGTGTAGGGCTGATGCCGCAACCTAGTGCCGGAATCCACTCGACATTAACTGTCAAGCACCATCAGAGCTGAAGAGAGGAATGGATTTGCTGATGTTGCTTCAAGCGACACCTCCTTCCAAGGTGTTAAGCACACAGTGCTAGTTATTTTGATTTAGACCACGCCCCTACTCAGATAGGCCACGCCCCTTCAATACATGCCACGCCCCTTCAATACATTAACCACGCCCCTTTTAGAGCACCCCCAGTTTTTTTTTCCCACTTAAAGCACTGGGGCTCGGTATTGTGTAACGTGCTAATTCTTCCAGCAATAGTCAGAATGGCGATGCAGGAGGTCTAGAAGAGGTGAAATACCAACAAAGCCTCATTAACAAGCAATGGTCTGTGAAGTACTGGGAGGGGGGGGGGGGTGGCGGCTGTGTGTGTGCCCGAAGCTGTTTCAGCCCGGGCTGACGAGGGAGGAGGGGGAGGGAGGAGGGGGGGGGGGGTGTATGCACTGGCCACAACCTGCCAGGCCAGTTCAAACTCTTGCATCCCCCTCTTTCTCAGCCTGCGATTGCGCTCCATGCTTCTGAAAGGTGATTTAAAAAACACGTGAATTTGCTTTCAAATGTCCGATCCTGCAGCAGCACATTCAAAGTCCATACATGACAGAAACCCGATTGAAGGCCCCATTCTCCTGAATTATTTTTTTTTTAACTCTCCCACTTTGCTTTTCTGGAATGTTGGCATGTATGAGTTAATATCAAATTCTTATGACATTAAACACTGTACTTTTGTATTTATTGAAAAACAGCTTTTTTCAAATGTACCAACCAAATGTTTAACAGGTTCTCACTGTGAGGAACATATTAAGTCAACGGCGCGTTAACATGTGTTGTTGTTGTTGTTGTGCTCATCTCTAGCCCGCCCCGCCTCCCAGCTGAGACGCCCTCGCCCCTCCCCCTCCACTACCCATATATGACAACAGTTCCCGCGCGCAGCGTCCACGCGCAGCGTCCGCGCCCAACCCGCGCCGAAGGTGCGCCAAAGGTAAGCCCGTCTACGCCCGTCCGCGCCTGGACCGCGCCCAGCGCCAGACCCCCTGCCCCGCGCGCTGCCCAGCCCTCCCGCATTACCTACGATGCCACCACCCTCCTAGCCCTTAACCCCGGTCGCGCCCCCAACTGCGTCCAAGCCGCTCCTGGACAGACCCATGGACCTTTCTCCTGCTACTCCTGCAAATTCACCGGCACCGACAACATCTCCGCTACTACCACACCTCAGATTCCCGACCCCAACCACCTACAATGCATCCTTCTCAACACCCGATCTGTCCACAGACACGCCATTGACCTATGGAATCTACTAGACACCACCTCCCCGGACGTCGCCTTCCTAACGGAAACATGGATGAACGCTTCCTCCGCCCCAGACATCACCATTGCCATCCCTGAAGACTATAAGATCACTCGCAAAGACCGTACCAGCCACACAGGAGGAGGAATCGCCATCGTCCACAAGAAATCTATCCGCATCTCAACCAGCTCTGACGCCAACCTCGCCAACTCCGAACACCTTCACTTCCAGATCCACATCGACCCCAAGACCACACTCAGAGGCACCCTCCTCTACAGACCACCAGGACCCCGCGCAAAATTCAGTGAAGACATCACGGACTTCATCACTCCACTCGCGCTCCCCTCCAAAGAATACATCCTTCTGGGAGACCTCAACTTTCACCTTGAAAAGATCAACGACCACAACACCACCACCCTCCTGGACAACCTCGCCAACCTCGGACTTAAACAACTGGTCACTTCCCCTACCCACATCGCAGGTCACACACTCGACCCCATCTTCACATCCAGCAATCATGTCTCCTTCAGCCACACTACGGATCTCCTCTGGACTGACCACAGCTGCGTTCACTTCACCTACAACAAGCCCAAACCCACCAACCACCTCCAACCGACTCTGCAAAGAAACTGGAACAAAATCACCTCCGACCAGATCTCCTCATCGCTCCTTCTAAACACCCCAGCCCACTCCTCGGACCCAAACCTAGCCGCCGCCAACTTCACCCTATGGCTATCCAACACCGCAGACACCTTAGCACCACTGAAAAAACGTCAAAGCAAACCTGGCAACAAGAAGGCCTCATGGTTCAACGATGATCTTAAGAAGTCCAAGAAACTCTGCCGCACCCTTGAAAAAGCGTGGAAAAAAGACCCAACCACCAACACCAAGGACGCCTTCAAAAACGCCACCCGCACTCACCACCAACTAATCCGAAAGGCCAAGAAAACAGCATTCAAGGACCGACTCGACAACAACGCCCACAACAGCAAGGAACTTTTCAACATCGTCAAGGAGTTTTCCAATCCCTCGGCCAACTCCAACGACATCACCCCCTCTCAAGCCCTCTGCGACTCCCTAGCCTCATTCTTCCACAACAAGATTGCAGACATCCACAACAGCTTCGACAACCAACCCGGGGCCCAACCCACCCAACCACATGCTGAACACTCTCCCCCCGCGAACACCCTTAACGACTGGAACCCAATCTCCACTGAGGACACCATCCGCCTAATGAACTCCATCCACTCAGGATCCCCCACAGACCCATGCCCTCACCACATCTTCAACAAAGCAGACTCCGTCATAGCACCGCACCTCCGAGACGTCATCAACTGCTCCTTCAACTCCGCCACCTTTCCGGAAACCTGGAAACACGCTGAACTCACCGCCCTTCTGAAAAAACCCACAGCGGACCCCACCGAACTCAAAAATTACCGCCCCATCTCGCTCCTTCCATTCCCGGCCAAAGTAATCGAGAAAGCTGTCAACAACCAGCTCACCGCTTTCCTCGAAGCCAACAAATCCCTCGACTCCTCACAATCTGGCTTCCGAGCAAAACACAGCACTGAGACCGCCCTTATCGCAGCAACAGACGACATTCGAACCCTACTGGACAATGGAGATACAGTCGCCCTCATCCTCCTCGACCTCTCTGCTGCCTTCGACACAGTCTGCCACAGCACCCTTTTACAACGCCTCACCAACATCGGAATACATGGAAAAGCACTTGGATGGATCACCTCGTTCCTCACCGGAAGAACCCAGAGAGTCCGTCTTCCACCATTCAAGTCCGAGGCCACCGAAGTCATCTGTGGCGTACCACAAGGATCCTCTCTCAGCCCCACCCTCTTCAACGTATACATGAGCCCCCTCGCGACCATCGCCCGCCAACACAACCTCAACATCATCTCTTACGCGGATGACACTCAACTGATCCTTTCTCTCACCAAGGATCCCAGCACCGCCAAAACTAACCTACACGAAGGAATGAAAGAAGTTGCTGAATGGATGAAACATAGCCGTCTGAAACTGAACTCGGATAAAACAGAAGTCCTCATCCTAGGTACATCCCCCTCTGCATGGGACGACTCTTGGTGGCCGGTAGCCCTTGGAAAAGCACCCATCCCGACAGACCACGCACGGAACCTAGGCGTTATCCTGGATTCTTCACTTTCAATGAACAGACAAGTCAGCGCCGTATCTTCATCTTGCTTCAACATTCTTCGCATGCTCAAAAAAACATTTCGATGGATCCCCACCGAAACCAGGAAAACAGTCACCCATGCTCTAGTCACGAGCCGACTGGACTACGGAAACACCCTCTACGCAGGCACTACCGCTAAACTCCAAAAGAAACTCCAACGAATACAAAACGCCTCAGCCAGAATCATATTAGACATCCCTCGCAACGAACACATCTCTGGTCACCTGAAAGACCTCCACTGGCTACCCGTCAATAAGAGAATCACTTTCCGACTGCTAACCCACGCACACAAATCACTCTACGACATCGGACCAGAATGCCTCAACTCAAGACTGTCCTTCTACACCCCCTCCCGCCAACTACGTTCCTCCAGCCAAGCCCTCGCCACCGTGCCTCGCATCAACAAGACCACCATGGGAGGCAGATCCTTCTCTTACCTGGCTGCTAAAACATGGAACTCACTCCCCACTCACCTTCGCCTTACCCAGAACCACCTGGCTTTCAGAAAGCAACTTAAAACGTGGATTTTTGACAAGTAATCCTCCCCCCCCCCCCTCCTTAGCGCCTTGAGACCCTCTGGGTATGTAGTGCGCTTTATAAATTCTCTGACTTGACTTGACTTGACTAATTGGTGGAACAACTTTTCGTTTTCGCTTCACATTTGCGTGCTTTTGATGTCCCAGGCTGCTCACACCAGCAGAGGAGACTTCTGCAAACACACTTAGCACATGAAAGGGTGTTTGGTGCAGTCACACTGCCCAGTGCCAGGGGGGGGCAGGGCCGCTAGAAGCACCTTTTGTTTTCCTGGTAATCAGATTGTCAGTCTGTTGTTGTGACAACTGCTTTACATTCTCGGCTCTAATCTTTGCTGAGTGGCTCAGACAGGGGGCAGGTGAAGTCTCAATGACCAAAACTACTGACTGCAGGGCAATGTCAGCATGGCTGGGGAAAGTCAGTAGGATTTCTTATAGCGTTTCCTGTCCCACTTTTGCACAGATAGAGGCAGGGACAGATAGAGGCAGGGACAGACAGAGGCAGGGACAGACAGAGGCAGGGACAGACAGAGGCAGGGACAGACAGAGGCAGGCAGGGACAGACAGAGGCAGGCAGGGACAGACAGAGGCAGGCAGGGACAGACAGAGGCAGGCAGGGACAGACAGAGGGAGGCAGGGACAGACAGAGGGAGGCAGGGACAGACAGAGGGAGGCAGGGACAGACAGAGGCAGGGACAGACAGAGGCAGGGACAGACAGAGGCAGGGACAGACAGAGGCAGGCAGGGACAGACAGAGGCAGGCAGGGACAGACAGAGGCAGGCAGGGACAGACAGAGGGAGGCAGGGACAGACAGAGGGAGGCAGGGACAGACAGAGGGAGGCAGGGACAGACAGAGGGAGGCAGGGACAGACAGAGGGAGGCAGGGACAGACAGAGGGAGGCAGGGACAGACAGAGGGAGGCAGGGACAGAGAGAGGGAGGCAGGGACAGAGAGAGGGAGGCAGGGACAGAGAGAGGGAGGCAGGGACAGAGAGGGAGGCAGGGACAGAGAGAGCGAGGCAGGGAGGGAGGGAGGGGAGAGGGATATGGATATGGATATGGATATGGAGAGGGATATGGAGAGGGATATGGAGAGGGATAGGGAGAGGGATAGGGAGAGGGATATGGAGAGGGATAGGGAGAGGGATAGGGAGAGGGATAGGGATAGGGATAGGGATAGGGATAGGGATGGGGGAGGGGGAGGGGGAGGGATATGGATATGGAGAGGGATATGGAGAGGGAGAGGGAGAGGGATTTGGATATGGATATGGAGAGGGATAGGGAGAGGGATAGGGAGAGGGAGATGGATAGGGAGAGGGATAGGGAGAGGGAGATGGATAGGGAGAGGGATAGGGAGAGGGAGATGGATAGGGATAGGGAGAGGGATAGGGAGAGGGATAGGGATAGGGATAGGGATAGGGATAGGGATGGGGGAGGGGGAGGGGGAGGGATATGGATATGGAGAGGGATATGGAGAGGGATAGGGAGAGGGATAGGGAGAGGGATATGGAGAGGGATAGGGAGAGGGATAGGGAGAGGGATAGGGATAGGGATAGGGATAGGGATAGGGATAGGGATGGGGGAGGGGGAGGGGGAGGGATATGGATATGGAGAGGGATATGGAGAGGGAGAGGGAGAGGGATATGGATATGGATATGGAGAGGGATAGGGAGAGGGATAGGGAGAGGGAGATGGATAGGGAGAGGGATAGGGAGAGGGAGATGGATAGGGAGAGGGATAGGGAGAGGGAGATGGATAGGGATAGGGAGAGGGATAGGGATAGGGATAGGGATAGGGAGAGGGAGAGGGAGAGGGAGAGGGAGAGGGAGAGGGAGAGGGATAGGGATAGGGAGAGGGAGAGGGAGAGGGATAGGGAGAGGGAGAGGGAGAGGGAGAGGGATGGATGGAGAGGGGGAGAGGGAGGGATGGATGGAGAGGGGGAGAGGGAGAGGGAGATGGATGGAGAGAGAGATGGATGGAGAGGGGGAGAGGGAGAGGGAGATGGATGGAGAGAGAGATGGATGGAGAGGGGGAGAGGGGGAGGGAGAGGGAGGGATGGATGGAGAGGGGGAGAGGGAGAGGGAGAGGGAGGGATGGATGGAGAGGGGGAGAGGGAGAGGGAGATGGATGGAGAGAGAGATGGATGGAGAGGGGGAGAGGGAGAGGGAGATGGATGGAGAGAGAGATGGATGGAGAGAGATGGATGGATGGAGAGAGAGATGGATGGATGGATGGAGAGGGGGAGAGGGAGAGGGAGAGGGAGAGGGAGAGGGAGGGATGGATGGAGAGGGGGAGAGGGAGAGGGAGGGATGGATGGAGAGGGGGAGAGGGAGAGGGAGATGGATGGAGAGAGATGGATGGATGGAGAGAGAGATGGATGGATGGAGAGATGGATGGAGAGAGATGGATGGATGGAGAGAGATGGATGGATGGATGGATGGAGAGATGGATGGAGAGAGATGGATGGATGGAGAGAGAGATGGATGGATGGATGGAGAGATGGATGGATGGATGGAGAGATGGATGGATGGATGGAGAGAGAGATGGATGGATGGATGGAGAGATGGATGGATGGATGGAGAGATGGATGGATGGATGGAGAGATGGATGGATGGAGAGATGGATGGATGGAGAGAGAGATGGATGGATGGATGGAGAGAGAGAGAGAGATGGATGGACCGGTCACAAACCACACTCTAAATTTGGCCCCCGAGAGAAAGTTTGTGAGTACCCCTGGTCTAAGGGAACGTTTACAGACCAGGCGTGAATATATGTCCCAATAATAACTCACAATACAACAAAAGTATCCACAGGTCTAATGAGTCTAAACAGAGCCTCAAAAAACACAGACCTAAATGACCTAAATGACTGTGATCCTATTGTCAAAGGAAAATCCTTAGATTAGGAAAATCCTTACAAAAGGACGGATACCCATCACACACCGAAGTGATGAGCTCCATCATCTGGGATCTCCTCCTGGTTACACACTAGTGCAACCAAGGGCTGCAACCCCCTCCCTAAGAGAGGGGAGCTCGCGGATGCTTTCAAAATAATATGATGTATAGGGAGAGCTCTATATGATCCAACAGATGTGAGAAAATGTTATGTATAAGAGTGATGGGCGCAGTGCATGAATGTGAAAAGTGAAAATAAAAGTGGGTAGCAGGAGAAAAAAGATTTAATAGGTATCTCCTGTTATCCAAATTAAAAACAGTGCAAGAGCAGTTTTAACAAAATAACTGCAAGGATGTAATAACTGGGTCTACATGTTTCAGCTACATGGATTATAAGTAATCCTAGGCCTTCCTCAGGACCACTATGAAATCTTGCTACTGCGTGGTGACAAACAATGAAAAAACAAATAAGGTTGGAACGATTACAACCGTGTAACCTGATATTAAGGTATCAAGGGCCATATCAACAAGCGGCAGCGATAATTATTGCTGGCCGCCCTTAGCGTGAGGAATTTTATCGCCGGCTATCGCAGAGAATTATCGCCATGCTAGCGCTGTATTACCAACGCATAGCGCAATGGCGATAATCATTCCTGTGAAAGTGATGTTTTCCATGGACCATCGCTGGTTTTCCAGCGGTGTTCCATGGAAAACGGCGATATCCTTGCTGATAGGGCTGGGTGGTCTCAGCCCTATAATCCACCACCCATTGACTAACATTGTTTAGTCAAAGGAAAAGCAGGTGTAAGGAAAGTAGCGATAACCACGGTTAGCACTACTTTTCTTATCGCTATGTTTGTTAGCGTGCCCATTGATAACTGGAGAAATGTCGGTCAGCGACATTTCTCCAGTTGTTTTGGGACGGAACGCCCACTTTGCATCTCATTAGAGATGCAAAGGTGGGCGTTACGGGAAAGGGCGCTAAGGCAAGGATTCACGCGATAGCGTGACCTTGCTGATAAAGCGATAAAATTATCATCGCTTTTTGTGCGAAAACGGACGCAAAAGCGGCGATAGTTTTTTATTGCCGCCTTGTTGATCTGCCCCTGCGATCCTCCGTCGTGCGGTTGGCACCCGCGGAGGAAGGATGACATTGAAAAATGTCATTGTTTGTCGCCGCGCCGCAGCAGTATTCCATTGGGCTCCTGAGGAAGGCCTAGGATTCCTTATCATCACGGAGGGATGGACAGTTATTTTGCTCTGACTCCATTTTACAAAGCAGCCCTACTCTTGGTGGAGGGGCGGTCGCCTGGTGCACTATTGCCAGGTCTGTCATCTGTTGGTGAAAAGTTTCAAACACGTTTGTCCCTCTCTCTTCGCTCAAACAATAGCAGCAGAAGCCTCGTTCATCAATCATCCAGTTACGGGTCTGGGGACTCGTTGGCAGCGTCATTATGTATTTTCATGATCCATTAAGCATAGAAAGATCATTCATTTGTGATGCATTTGTTTGTCACATATTCCTTTTATGTCTCCTGTGCATCAGGGAAAATCTGGTAATGTAAAATGTAAAACAAGTAACAAATAATGCCAGGCGTGCCCGTCCAAGGAGTGAAAATAGGAAGAAAAGGCAGACTCAAGTATTTAAAGTACATCATGGGCCAGAAGTAATCCCAGCAGAAACTCGTGAAGCGAAAGAAACTGGTCATCTCCAAGTGAAAAACACCAAAGTGCTGTCCTTGTTATTGAAGGGCGGGCCCTTTGCAGCGGGCAGAGGTGAGATGGAGGGGAACCAGGGGCGCAGCCCGTGCCGCCCGTGGCAGCCCCTGCGTTGGCCCCCTGCGGCGGCCGCTGGTAAGGGGGGGGGGAGACTGCCACCCCAAAACTGGTGCCGCCCGTCAAACCGGCTCCCCTTAGCTACGCCACTGAGGGAAACCTGGGGGCAGATTTATGAGCCCCTTGCGCCACTTTTGCGTCACTTTTAACATGGGAAAAGTGATGCAAAAGTGGCACAAGGGGCTCATAAATCTGCCCCCTGGAGTATTGTACAGAGTAAGAGGCGAGGTGCTGCACCACTGTGGGTCTGGAGGCTACAGGACTAATGCACCCACAATCACAAGTTCAAACCCCAGTGAGTCCACTCAGCCTTTCATCCTTCTGAGGTTGATAAAATGAGTACCATTGAGTTGGGTAACAATAAACATCTATCATTCAGTGCCAGGATACCCTCGGGGGACCGTGGGCTTTACACATACATATGTTACGCCGGCTCTGTGTGGCCGTGAGATTGAGAAACCATTATGTAGTGTATTAATACAAAAAAAATAGTATTAATGTTACAACCACAACAGTGTCTGAAGGTTGTGTTCGACTGGCTGGTCTCCACATCACCCAGGATACAGCAGCTCCGCCCCTTGGTACAACGCCGCAGTGTGAGCTGTGACCACGCTCCCTCAGTGCTCGCGACAGGATTCACTCACTTCACTTGCAAAGTGAATATCATTTAGAGTTATATGTATGGTTGGGACGCAGTCTTTCTCAAACCAAAATCATGTTTGCGCGTCCACTCAGCTGACTTTGTTCCTCCTACGTAAACGCAATTCAGCGCCCGCTTCAGAAAACCACAGCGTGCTTTGCAAATACAGTTTATCCTCACTATCCTTTTGAGAGATTTGTTGGTCAAAGCCACGCATGGAACCCAAAAAAATGGTGTCCTTTTGTTCACATCACATTTTTAATTGTTAGGTTTTTATTTCAGCCTGAAACCGGTCCTAGGATGCTTGTTTCCACTCCAGTTCGGGCTGGACTGTTCCCATGAGGCACAGGGTCAAGACTGATTTGCATATGGCTGGGTCCAAACTGGAATGGCATGGGGAACAAAAAAACGATGGATTCAGGCCCAGATCTCTGTACTGGGTGAATGTATGACATTGTTCTACATTCTGTCCATCAATTGTTCTTTTTGCATTTTTCATTTCAGAAGTCATGTGGCAGATCTATAAACCTCTACAACACCAACCTGTCCTGGTTCCCAATCAAAGAGCGCCCGTGCAGGTAAGAGTGGTGGGGCTGGGGGGGGGGGGGGTGAGGAACTTGACAGACGACAACAAGGGACAATTATTTATTTATTTAATTTTCCCTTTTTGTTGTCCGCCGAGTTCTCCCCCACCCCACCACCCCACCCCACCTGTCTAACCTGCACGGGCCGCTCCTGATCCCAATACTTCTCTATTTCCACCAACTACCTCTGCTTCCCTTCACTAAACCTTCCAACTCCTTGAGCGATATTCAACTAAACCATAACGTATAAACAAAACATGAACAAGGCTCCTTGCTACAAACATGTGCAATTTACAAAAAGGGCTCTATTGCATACTTCAAAGTAGGAATGGCGATGCGTCCGCGTGTGGTGCGAATGCTTCCATTTCAAGACCAATATCGCTCGCCCAAGTAGCCTAGTGAGCGTAATTATAAAAAAAAACAAAAAAATCCACTCTACTTTTAAAACACTTTGCTGCTATTTTCCACTTTATTTCAGCATTTGTAATATATTTACTAGAGAGTCCATCTGTAAGGAAAGCTTTCTTAAACAGACAAGAGAGGCGTCCTGAAAGTAAAGCTGTCGTTATTCATTTTCAGCCGTTCAGAATATGTGTGCGCTCCAAAGGCATTAAGCATGGCGCGGGGTGGCGGCGCGTACTACAGGGAACAGGGGTTAGGGCCACATTTCCATTGGAAATACAATTTTAAGTTTGCCTATAAATTTGACGCCATTTGATGAATCTTCACAAAACTTTCTAAAATATGTCTCTTCCGCCTCAGCTCCTTCCTGGGGAGAACCTTCAAGTGGGGGCCGAGAAAAAGACCATTTTTTAATGCATTGGGGGGCTGCAGGGGTTGCAGCAACCTCCAGCCAGATTGAAAAAATACACAGTAAGGCTCCTGCATCATTTTATCTGTAACTCCCGGAGAGCTGAAATATTCTCTTAAAGCGCTCCCAGCTGCAGCTGCATGCTCTTTGGCTGGACTGCAGGGACTTCTTGTGGTGCTGCACTTTGTGGCCTGAAAAAAGGTCAAAAAAAGGTTCAAAGACATGTTTAATGATTTTTTTTTCTTTTCTTTTTTTTTAGCCAATAAAATCAACATACATTTGTATTAAGGTCATTAAAACAGAAAAACAAGATAGAATGATAGGGATCAATACATACTTTTCGTCGCCCTATACTTTTAACATATTTCACAAAAATATAAATTATGTCAGAGACCAAACATTCCATGTAATTATAATCTTTAAAAAAAAAGAGAACAGAGGAAGAAATCAAATATAAATCAGGGCATGTTAACATGTGGGTTAGGAAAGATAGGATTTATCGCAGGTACTCTATTAACGCCCCCCATATCTTAATACCTAACCTGCGTTTCTGTGGTCCCTTAAAAGCGTAAAGACTATATTCTAGGTTATATATGGAATAAAGTCTGCCCCTCCACATTTTAAAGGATGGTGGGGGCATATCAGCAAGGGCCGGTGATAATTATCGCTCAGCGCGCTTAGCACGAGGATTATTATCGCCGGCTAGTGCTGAATTTTCTCGCTGAGATAGCGTGCTATCAGCAACGCTTATCTCAAAAGCGATAAAATTCCAGGCGCAAGCTGCCAAATGTGCAATTATCACTGGAAATCCAGCGATAATCGCACAACATTTGGCGATAGCTTGCTGATAGGGCAGGGCAGACGTAGCCATGATATCCACCGTACATTGGATATCATGGCTAAGTCAAACTAAAAGCAGGCGTAAGGAAAGTAGCGATAACCGCAGTAAGCGCTACTTTTCTTATCGCTATGCTTGTTCGCGTACCCATTGATAATTGGAGAAATGTCAGTTACCGACACTTCTCCAGTTATTTTGGGACAGAACGCCCACTTTGCATCTCATTAGAGATGCAAAGCGGGGCGTTGTTGTGACAGGCGCTAAGTCAGCAACACATGCGATAGTGTGTCTTTGCTGATAAATTGATGAAATCATCACCGCTTTTCGCCCGAAAACGGACACAAAAGCGGCAATAATTTCATAGCGCCGCCTTGATGATATGCCCCGTGGCTCTTTCTCCCTCCATAATGACGCTATACATAATCTAGCCACCGCCACAGCTATGAATATAAAATACCTAAATTTGTGCGTACCCTGTGTGGCTAATGATTCTTCCAATACTCCCAACATCATCCCTGTAGGTGTAATCCCAATCCACACCCCTGTCGCCTCTCTCAAAAAAATCTCCATCTTATTTATAAATTGTCCCAGATCTGGACATTCAAAAACATATGAAGGCTCACAGCGCGGTCTGTCCCGCCGCGCGTACATTGACCTTCAATCTGAGCCCCGCACACTGTGCAATTTTGGCAGGATATAATACAAATTAAATATAGTTTTATAATGTCGCGATTTAAGACTAGAGGAAACCAAGAGCTTTTCTGACAGTGCTGTTGACTGTTGTAGAACATTCTCTGCCTGATTTAATCTCTTATTCCATTTCAGATTCTGTATTTCAAGATCGTCCCCTTGCAATTCCATAAGATCCAGGTATAAAACATCAATCCTCCCATGCTCCCGACTGTCTCCAACAAGTTACTTTTTTTAGACAAATTCAATACTTCTACTCTCTTTTGTAAATAATCACGAATTTGTTGATATTTAAAAAAATCAGTTTTGGGGAGATCATATATTCAGATATTAGCGAGGAAAAAGTCTTGATACCACTGCAGTCAATTAAATCCCCCAAAGTCATAAATCGTTTCCGCCTCCATCTAGCTATAACATTATTAGAGAAGATAAGGGGAGGTAGTGCTAAAGATGAGGTGGGTGTATAGAAATTAAGTTTACCTAGCTTCAAATATTTTCTAACCTGTATCCATACATTGTAGACGGCTTGAAGCACCTTGAATCGAGTTTTTTTTATAATAGCTGAGCTCCAAATTTAAGAAAAGATTCCTCTCTGTTTTTGAGCCCAGCAACATCTGAAAAATATCCAGAAATTCTTCTACCTTTCCCTCTCCTTCCCCAACCAACAGAATGTCCATTTGCTGTAACATAAACACCCAGTAATAAAACAAAAAATTCACCCCCCTCGTGATCGAGGCAGGGTCATATACCTCATTGCTCGCCGGGGTTTACCTTGCGCCCACAGGAAGCTACCACAGATAGATTGTAATTTTTGAAGTTGCTTCACCGTAAATTCCAAGTTGACACACCTAAAATAATACAGCACTTTGGGCAAGATATCCATTTTTAGTACATTATATCTCCCAACTATTGATAAATGTAGGCCTTCCATTCTATCCAAGACTTTTTTTATTTTGCTCACTAACGGCTCCCGATTAGATAGTACCATTTTGTCCAAACACGCATTAATACGGATCCCCAAATATGTGGCCTCCTCTGTAACCCTGGAGTCATTGATACATACTTGCTCAGTGCAGATTATTTGCGTTTTTGTTATATTTAATTTAAATCCAGAACTTTCCCCATATTCAGCCGCTAATTGTTCAATCTCTTTCACTGGTTTGATTGGATCCGGTGAAATAACGGCAATATCATCTGCGTATGCTAGTATAGTAACCTCCAGCCCGGGTCTCGACAACAAACTATTTAGCCTATGTTCCAGTAAATTTAATAAAGGATTAAGATATAGGGCAAATAATAAAGGGGAGCAGGGACACCCTTGTCGGGTACCTCTTGATATTGTGATAAAGTTAGACTCCAGCCCCAGCGCACATATCTTTGCCTTAGGTGAGTGGTACATAGTCTGGAGAGCTTGGATAAAACCGGATCCAAAACCTTGCCATCGCATCGTAGCCCATAAAAACTGCCAAGAGACACGGTCAAACGCTTTCTCTGCATCGAGTCGCATCACACCGCACGGAGCTTTCCGAACATTAGTGGCATCCAGCGTGGTGACTACCGTGCCTCTTCCTGTAATAAAGCCATGCTGTCGAACAGAGACTATCGGAGTTAATACTCGAGAGAGTCGAGTTGCCAATTTTTTTGCATATATCTTCCCATCACAGTTTAAAAGCAAAATGGGTCGATACGATCCCGGCAGCAAAGATGACTTGTCTTTTTAAAAAAAAAAAAGCTATACTTGCTTCATCCCATGACGCTGGGGCATGCCCTTTCAGAGCCTCTAGAAGAACCATTAGCATGTCTATTTGTAACTCAGTTAGAAATTTCTTATAGAATTCAAGCGGGAGCTTATCACGCCCGGCAGCGTTCCCTATTGCTAATGATCTAACCGCCTCTTCTAATTCTTCCAGGGTTATAGGTTCTTCTAAATGTGCACTGTCAGCCACACTTAATATCTACCGTTTTTCCGTTAGCATCTTTAATTGCAGTAATGACATTTTTTATCTCTCTGCTCCTAATTTTCTAAGCCACGCACTTTCCTGTCATCTCCCCATTCTCATAGCACTCCCTTCTAAATGTTTGATATTTACTAGCATTATCTATAGCCCATTTCTCATTTATCTTTGCATTACATCGTGCTACCTCGGTTTGTGCCTGAGAACTATCCAACATCTCCCTAACAGTGTGTATTAACGCATATTCTGCTTGTTTGAGGTTATCGTACAATCCCTAAATAAGCTGTCTCTGCCGTTTTTGAGCGTACAGTCCGAAACTTAGAATTTCCCCTCTGAGTGCGGCCTTTAACGCGTCCC